>NC_136471.1:51352521-51952521 GCF_902686455.1 Sciurus vulgaris | reverse complement strand
AACACAGGGAAGGAAATATATAAGAAAGTTTCAAATATTATATGAGGGCAAAGAAGTATATGCACTGTAAATATTGCATTGGATTTAGCAAGTAGCAAGTCAATGATGATCTCAATATCACTTGCTCTCACTTATAATAAAACCTCATCAGAATGAATAAAAATAAGAGAGTTCCTGGAGTGAAATACCACTGTGGTGATATCATTTTATTAAATGTCTTGAGTCTTAATTCATATCAAGAAAAATATAAGCATTACCATACTTTAAACATCAATACTAATGGAAAAAAAGTCTTGGTAACTACTAGTGGTTCCTAAAGTATTTGGGGGAAAATATCTGCTAGAAATTAGATTGTTTGATGGATTATTTACTGGAATATAAATGTAAGGATTAAAAATGATTAAAAGACATCTAAATAGGGCAGCAGAGAAAATCACCTTAAGATGCTACTTACAAGATCCAAGTTAAAGGGCAGTGATTTCATTATGAAATGATGGGAAGCAATAGCAAATGTACAGAACAACATAGTTAATTACCATTAACTAGTTGATTCATTTAACAAATTTCATGCAACTACTGAGCAAAACATGGGGAACACATAGTAGTATGTGCTTGCATGGCCATGGGTGAGAATTGGGACTATGCTGGGAGTCACAGATGTTACGTGCCATATTTGGTCATTAAAAGAAAAAGCTGACAGTTTAATGGTTTGTGTTTTATAATCTGCCAAATATCTCTGTGTTAAAACAATCCTTCCGAGGAAGCATCATCAAAAGGTCTTAGCATCAAAATGACTATTAAAATGGCTGCATCAAATTGTTTTATGTTATGTACCCTAATGGGAGATAAATTCATCTAAGTAAATGTCATTTGATTAAGGAGAGTCTTAAATGTCAGGTAGAGGAGTTTGGACTTACTAACACAGGTAAAAAGAAACTGTTGCAGATTCTGAGTGCATAAAAGTTATGATATACATTGTATGTAAGAAAGAATCACTCAGGTAAATTCAGATAGATGTATTAGGCTGTCATGACTGAATGACACTAGCTATTAGGAATATACAACTAACTCTTCTTGCTTAGATCTCAGGCTCTCCAAAACAATATCTGTTTCTGATTTGGCTTCCCTTATAAATTTGCCTACAGGGATAGAGCATGGTGTGCAGTGGATACTAACAACTGGACAGTGGATAATTATACATCTTATTATAAATTAATGAATTTAATCACTGATTAGTGTATAAAAATAAATTATTAGCCTGGTGGCAGTAGTTGGATTATAACCTTATCTTCAAATAATCTCAAATCACAAGGAAACTCCTAAAGGCATTTTTATTATGAATATTAAAATAACTGGAACTAAAAAGTTTTATAAAGGAATTAAATAGTGTCTGAGGGTTGGGGTTTGTAGCTCATAAGTGGTAAAGAGTTTGCCTAGGATGTGCAAGGTTCTGAGTTTGAACCCTAGTATCAAGAAAAAAAATAGATTTTGAAATGTGAACTCACATACCAGCATTGAATACAAATATGTATTATGAATATAAGTATATGTTAATTATTAGGTTAAGTGGAATAAGTCAGACACAGAAATAAAAATGCTGTACAATCTTACTTATATGTAGAATCTAAAAATGGTTAAATACATAGAAACATAGTAGAATGGTAGTTACCAGGGGCTGGGACTGGAAGGAAATGGGGAGTGATAGGTCAAAATGTAAAAAATTGCAGTTATATGGAATGACTAAGTCTAGAGACCTAATGTACCACAGGAGGATTATAGTTAATGGTTTTGGATTGTAGACTGAAAATTTGCTAAGAGCAGAGTTTAGATATCTCTTAGCACACACACAAGAAGGTGACTATGTGAGTATATATATATTAAAACATCATATTTTACACCTTAAATATATACAGTTTTTTTTTTAAAAAGCAGGAAGTTCAACACTCACAGTACAACATGTATGTCCAAAACTTTCCATCTAGTACCCTTTGCTCACATTCCACTGTGATGACTTTTCTACTCTTCTCCCTTTCTCCTTCTTGTCCCTGGTCAATTTCTGTTTTTCCGTCACCCTTCTTGAGAAACCAGCTTATATGCCACCTGCAACAATAAACCTTTCCTAAATCCCTTAAGTTAAGATGATTCTTTCTGGGCTGAGGTTTTAGCTCAGTGGTAGAGTGCTTGCCTAGAACGTGTGAGTCACTGGGTTTGATTCTCAGCACCACATGAAAATAAATAAGTAAAACAAGGGTATTTTGTCCATCAACAACTAAAAAAAAAAATGAGCAGTTTAAAAAAAAAAAAAGATTACTCTTTCTGGTTTTGCTCCCATAATTAGAACACTTAGCATCTTTACTTTGTGTTAGAATTTGTGGTTGTATACATATTCATCTCAGGGGATTGTTAAAGAGCAGAAATCATCATTTGTCTAGAGTAGGAACCTGGTAAATTAGTACTAAATGGACTTATACTGATAAGGCAGTGGTAACTTTATCATTTCTACTAGTACTTTCCAAAAGGACTTTCTGTGATGATGGAAATGTTCTCTCCCTGAACTGATGTACAGTAGCCACTAAACACATGTGGGTATTGAGTACTTGAAATGTGGCTGCAGTCATTAATGAACTGAATTTTTAATATTATTTATGTTTAATTTAAATTTAAAGTAGTCATACATGACTAATGGCTAGTATTGGACAGTGCAGACTATGACTATGTAAGAATGCAGCAGGTGTGTGACTCAGTCAGTTCTGTGAAGCATCAATTAGTTCTCTATTGTCAAGAAGAGTCTAAGCAATCAGTTGATTGGCAGGTTGTTCTTGCTTCACTTTGCTAGTTTTACACTGTGCAGAGAGATCTTTCATCAACACTGTAGGGGCAGTCTATGCTAAGCAAAACGTGAAGAATAACAACAAAAGCAGCCCCTGGTTTCCAACAGATAGGCATTTTATAGAGAAGAGTATAATTTAGGGGCATTAGAACACTTAAGACATTTTAAAATGTCTTACCTCCACATGCTAAGAAGTAAATTATAATTAAAAAAAACCCCACAGCACTGTCTATAACTCTAATTTGGGGAAAACTGGTTTAGGGATCACTCAGTAGGGTGGAGGTCACTGTTCCAGTGTCTGTTAAAGAGAGACACAGCTAGAGCGTTTTACCTGTCATCTATCTCTCAGAAGTATACTGCTTAGCACTGGGGAGCACAAGTGAAAATGCAGGGGTGGCACAGCACACACCAGTCCTCACAATCAGAGAAACAATTCAAAAGCCACAACAGAGTGAGTGAAGCCCAGTATTTCCTTTGAATGCCGAGACAGCTCACCTGCCAGCAAGCACTTGTATGGTGGCTTGCTGAGAATCCCTGTTGCCAGGGATATCCCAAACTCAGACAAAGCTCCTAGTCCTGCTGCCACAGTGCTGTCACTCTTTCATTTTAGAACTTGTTTGGAACCAAAGAGATTTCCAGTGGGCAAGAAGAGTCCTCTTTAGGCCAAGCTGATTATCATTATTTAGTTAAAAGATAGAGTAACTTTGCCAGCACCAGCCTAAAAGATATTTCACTATGTGATTTTCCTCAGTAAGTTTCTTTTCCCAGCTCACTATATTTAATAGCATTTTTGGCTTACTGAGCTTTTCATAGAAGCTGTTGGTACACACAATACCTCTTCTCTGTGTACTTCTTCTACCTTGACTTACTTTTATACTTATTTTTATATCTAAGCTCCAAGTAGAGAGTGGAGAACAGGCCTCAGAAGAATATTGAATTGCTACAAAGGAGCCCATGGAAGAATTAAGAGGGTGAGGAGGTTGGTAGATCTGATGCCACCATATGCTCTCCAGCCCTGTGGGCTAGTTTTGAGGGAAGTTATTAGAATTTAAGAGCATAGACTCTATAATCAGATAGGATCAGATTAAATCCTGGTTCTTCCCTAACTAGCTCTGTGATACATCTAGAACTATAAAATAAAGATAATAATGGTTCTTACCCAGAACAGTAATAATAAGAACAAAACAAAAACAAAAACAAAGCATTTAGCATAATGTGGGGTATCATCAGCCCTAGAATATTAGTTCCAAAAAGCCAAGGACTATGTCAGTCTTTTGTATCATTATTGTTGGCATCACATCTGCTATTTTGCTGCTGCCATTGTTCTCCCTTCCCCATACCACTTTACAACCCATATTGTTAGCCCGAGAACTTCCTAGCCAGTAATTGGTCCAGATTGTTAGCCTGTGAACCTTATCGCCAACCATTGGTCCGTTGTTATTAGCCCATGAAATTCCACTACTTAATAGCTCCCCCGCCATTTTCCCTCTCTCTCTCCTCCTGGCTTTCACTCCCTCTCTTTCATATTCTCTCTCTCACCCTGCAGGGAGACACTCTGCCTGTCTGCTTAATAAAATCTCTTGTGTGAGTTCCCATGTCCAGAGTGGTTTCTGGGTGCTTTCAGTTATATACCTAGCAATTAACACAGTGCTAGGTACATAGTAGATTGCATGAATCACTGAAGAGTTAGAGGAGATGGGGTGTATGGTTTAGAGTGAGGTGTCCCCAAAAAGCTCATGGGAGACAATGATAGAAAGTTTAAAAGTGAAATGATTAGATTATGAGAGCCTTAATTCATACCCTGATAGGGATGAACTGAGTGGTAACTATAGGCAGGTAGGGTGTGGCTGGAGGATGTAGGTCAGTGGGGGTACCTTTGGGGTACTATATTATGTCCTTGTTAAGCAGAGCTCTCTCCTCTTTCTCTCTCTCCCTCCCTCTCTCTCTCTCTCTGCTTCCTGGTATGATTTTCTGAGCCGCTTTCCTCCACCACACTCTTTTGTCATGATGTTCTGCTTTCCTTCCAGCCCAGAAAAATAGAGCCAGCCATCTATGGATTGAGACCTCTGAAACCATGAGTACCAAATAAACTCTTCTTCCTAAAAATGTTCTCAGCAGGTCTTTTGGTCACAGCAACAAAAAAGCTGACTGAAAGAGACAGATAGAAAAAGAGGAACCTGTTAAAAAGAGACTGCAAATTTCTGGCACAAAGTTTCAGGTAAAAACTATGGCAGAGAATTTAGAAGCAGAAAGTTTTTACAGCATTCAGAGTTTGCTGTGGCTCAAGACTAATGCTGGGAGGACCGGATAAGAGCTTGGGCACATGGGAGTGTTTGTGATGACCAGTTGCTGGGGTAGGGCTTCATCAAGTGGATTAATGAGTACAAGGTGGTAACAGTGGATACCAGAAAACAGGGAGATTCAGAACTGATGGATCCATTTATACACAAACATTTGAACCACCTAAAATAACTAGAGGCATTTTTTAAGAATGGCTATATTTTAGCAAACTGATTGGAGTATCCATAATTTGGTCCATAAAAGTAAACTTGCCTTACTTTGTAGCTCTGTTCTCAAGTTGGTTTATCACAACTGAGTCATTTTCCAATATTTACTAAATTGTTTTGAAAATTGAATGGATAGAATTATAAAGGTGCTACGTGTTCCCTGATGTGACTATTGGTTTCCCCAACCACCCTATGTTTAAAACTTCTCAAGATGGGTGTTTTAATGATTTCTGCTTTTCACTCCTTTATTTTCCTTTCTCTTCTATCCTAAATTCTTTTTGTTTTTTCTTCTTCTTCTTTTCTCTCTGTCTTTCTGCCCTTTCTGTGCTTCTTGGCCTTCTGGTATTTCTATAAACTATGGCATATGTCCTAGTGCAGTATCTAGTACATTGTACAGCCCTTATGAATTTTTTAGTTCCTTTATCTGCTCTATCACCTTTAGGATCACATTTAGGATTGAAGATGTTGCCAACCCCTGTTAGATATAATTGCATGGTAAATAAGCTCAGACAGAATTTTATACTTATTCAATTTTATTAGGAAGAGCAATTAGCAGCTACTTAAGTGTGTTAAATGAAGCTATGTGGTCCAAGAGGAATTACAAATATTCGTTTAGTTTTTCATTGATATGGCACTTTCTTTTATAGCTTATACATTTTAGTATCCATATATTTTAAAGAAGGAAGAACAAACAAAGAGAAATAAAAATAGAGGTTAAAATTGAAATGGCGAAACAAAGAAGGCTGGGACTAAAGGAGAAGGGAACTGATGTGTTGCTGTTTACAACTGAGGAGCACATTCACTTCAGAGTTTTGATTATCAAGTATATGCTGTTGATTCTCCAATATGTATCTTTTCCCCCAAGCTTCAGTATCACATATGTAGCTCTAGCTGAACATCTCCTATCACCTCATATTCGACATGTTCAAAATGAATGTAACATCACCTCTTCCGTCCCCAGTCTCTCCCTTTTCTCTGTAAAGAGCCCTATCAACTTCACAAATGGCCAAGTCGGAAATCTCTTCTCCCTTAGGCCTGAGTGATTTTTCAGAACACAAATCTGATCTTGTCACTCTCTTTTATAAAACCTTCAGTGGTTTGCCTTTGCCTTGGGATAGAATCCAAACTCTGAGATGTGACATTCAAGGTTCTCTGTAATACATCTCCTCCTACCTTTCTAGTCACCATCAAATAAGAAAAACACAAATCTGGGCTTACTAAGGAGAAATGTTATTCAAAAGGATTATTGCAAGGGGAGAAAGGGACAATTGCAATAGAGAGGACCTTGTACCAAAAGATCTGCAAATCCAAAAACTTAGGCAATAAGGAGCTTTCTTTTCAGTGTTAGACAGAAGTAGATATAGGAAAGTGACAACAAAATGTGGCATATTGAAGAGTAAATAGATCAGAGAAGGCTATCTTGAGGCAAGTTTATTCTCAGAAGATGCTATCTACTGACTCAGGCTAAGGGTGGGTTGGCTCAAGTTCAGGAACCTGGAGGAAGGAGAGAATTTCAACTAAAGTTCTATTAATAAGAAGTTTGTTCCCATTGCTCAGTAGACTCAAAACAGTTCAGTTAATCAATTATGAAGCCAAAAAAGTGAACTTGGAGGATCTGTCCATAAGTGTATTTTACCTAAGTCATATAGAGAAGGATAATTCTTTGGGTAGGTGGATTTCTTAAATTTCCCCATTTTCATGAAGCACAGGTCTCAGGTAAAATTTGCCATTGCCACCACTTTTACTTTCTTCTTTTACCTTTTTATTCTGCTTGTTGCAAAGAGACCCAATGTAGAATTCCTCTTACAGGCATTAATCTGTATCACTTTAGGCTAATATTTTCTACTCAAGTATCATTTATCCTGCTCTTTCCAACCCATCTTTCAGCAAGCGCCGTATAAATCACTGAACTCGGTGTTTTTTCCTAACCTCTGAACAAAGGTAGGTGCCTTGCAATATAATCCCACTGACAATGTTTAATATTACCGAGTACCTGTGCTCCTAAAAAATAGAAATAATGAAGATAATTCTGCATACTTTTGTATTCCCATATTTGCTTATTTTAAGAAACCAGCCTTTCCCTCAGGACTTAGATAAGACTGACAGGTGTCCCCATTGTTTACTTATGGCAAGACAAAGGCCCTCTGTATTAGGGTTCTCCAGAGAAACAGAATCAATAGGATATAGATGATAGGTACGTTAGGTAGGTAGGTAGAGAGACAGATAAAGACATATAAGAGGGGATTTTTATGTGAATTGACTTATATAATTATGGCTAGTGAAAAGTCTACAATATGCTATCTGAAAGCTGGAAAACCAGGGAAGCCCATGATGTAATTCAGACCTGAGAATATTGAAGCTGATAGTATAACTTTCAGTCTGATTGAAGGCCTTCTGATACCTGACAACAGGAGAAGTTAGTTATATGTTCTCACACTAGAAGAGAAAGCGAACCTCCCTTTGCTTTTTTGTTCTATCCAAGGCACTAAAAGGACTGTATAGTTCCTGACCACATTGTTGAGGCAGATCTTCCTTACTTGGGCCACTGATTTAAATGCTGAACTCTTCCATAAATATCCTCATAGTCATACCAGATATGATGCTTACTAGCTACTTAAATATCCCTCAACCCAGTAAAATGGACACCTAAAATTAACCATCACACCCCCTGAATTCCCATTCTTTGTTTCATGAATAATTAATCAACTGTTTGTTCCCACTGATCAATAGAAACAAAATGATCATTAGTCCAACTTGATGAAATGTTAATTAAGCTTTTCGCCTTCACCCAGGTCCTTTGACTTTGGCCCACTCTAAGTTGGAGCCAGCATACAATTCCATTGGTGACTTCTTCTGAGACAGGTTGACTTCAGGATAAAAGTCTCTGATTTTCAAAGAAAAACAAAGCTAAGGAATACTAGCTAAGGACTGTAACAATATATTTTATTTAATAGTACTATTTCAGTAGGAAAGAGAATTCAGTGTAATCTGAGCTCAACTCCAATCTAAGCAGAGGTAACAGAGTGTTTCAAAGGGGGAATGAAAGATTAGGGAGGGAAAATGTGTGGTATGTTGGGATGTGAGGGCTTGAGCAAAGTTAGGAGAGTGGAAAAGTATAAAAACACATGTAAGAGGTTGGTCAATGTCAATGAAATCATGACATCTGTGTCTGCTAACTGGCGCTTATCTAAAATAGACTTCTTCCCTCCCACAGAGAGTAGGAGACAGGGCTCTATCTTTCTTGATGACTGCTTTTCGAAGAAATGGTTTTCAGATTTTGATAAAGAGTCTCCTAACTGGTAGGAGATACATAAACACTTCAAAGAGACGGAGAAAGAATTTAAATTGTAAGTTTTAATTTAAAGTACAGTAGTTCCCTTATCCATGGTTTCACTTTCTGAAATTTCAGTTACTCAAGGTCAACTACAGTCTGAAATTATTACATGGAAAATTCCAGATATCAAAAATATCATAATTTTAAATAACTTTTCCTACAGCTTATTGTTATAATTGTTCTATCATGTTATTAGTTATTGTTAATCTTTCTTGCTTAACTTATAAGTAAAAATGTATCAATGTATGTATATAGAGAAAACATAGTAATAGAGTTTGGTGCTACATATGATTTCAGGCACCCCTGGGGATATTGGAACATATCACTTGCAGATAAGGGAGACTACTGTACATTCTTCTAAGAGAAGGGAGGTCAGGGCCATTAGTTAGGTTTGGATTGAAGCAAACAGTAAATTATTTTGGCAGTAGGATTGAAGTTGTCATCCTAGGAATGTGGCCTTGAGCTATAAGAAACTATGTTAGGAGCCAGGTAAAGTGGTGTCCTCCTGTAGTCCCAGCTACTCAGGAGGTTGAGGCAGAAGGATTGTAAAGTCAATGTCAATCTTGGCAACTTTGCAAGATCCTGTCTCAAAATATATTTTTAAAAAAAGGGCTGGGGATGTAGTTCAGTAGTAGAGCACCCCTGGGTTCCATTCCTAGTACCTGAAAAAAATAAAAATAAAGAAATAATGTTTAGTGTTTATTCAAGTTCCTTTCTTCCTTCCTTCCTTCTTTTGTCCTGTCAGTGCTAGGGATTGAATCCAGGGCTTTGAGTATGCTAGGCAAGTAACTCTACCACTAAGCTATACCTCCAGCCCTGTTAAAATCTCTGAGTATGTGTCTGGAGTAGATGAAATCGTTTTCTGCTGAGTATCTGCTGCTTTCATAGGCATAGGTTGAGACTGAATCATAAAGAAGGCCAGAGGAGCCTGCCTAAAGTTTGATCAAGGAGATTGTCTTTGTCACATCTACTGTCAGGTCATGCCACTTTCATACATTCATTCTACTTCCCCACGCTGCTTCCTTCTAGACTTGTTCACTTCTCCCTATAAAATAAAAGCCCTTTTTTTTTCCCTATAACCTTTGAGATACTTGCAAAGTTCAGATACTACTCTCTATTGTAATGGCATCCCCATTTTTATGGTGATAATCCCTGACCCCACTAATAAAAGTCTTTTGAATAAAGTTTCTCCATACTTAAATCTAGATTTAACTTTCATTTGACACCATGGAACTCTGATACCTCACATCTTATATGGTAATTATTTGATTCATGTCTTACTGTAAATTTCATAAGGGCAAGAATGAGGTCTGTTACCTAATATTTAGTACAGAATGTAGTATTGAATAGGTGCTTTATAAATATTTATTAATTGAAGAGTTCATAAACCAATGCTATATTGATTATTTACATACTTTTTCAAATACAGATGGTCTCCAACTTGTGATGGGTTGACTTATAACTACATGAAATATTCATCTTTATTATAAAATACACATTGTATTAGATGATTTTGCCCAACTATAGGATAATGTAAGTATTCTGAGGACATTTAAAGTAGGGGAGACTATGCTATGATATTCTGTATGTTAGACTTATTAAATTCATTTTCAACTTACAATATTTGCAACTTATGGTGAATTTATTGAGACATGATCATTTGGTAAGTATAGAAGCATCTGCCCTGTGGACAGTTATGGGATTCTGCTCTGTGTATTGATACCAAGATGAGTCTGCATAAACAAACTTTAATAAAATAACCTTTATCTTCTACTCATTATTCCATATATTTCCTAGTCATTTTCCCATAATCTTTGACCCTAGAAATCCAAATCTCTTTTCCTTTCTCTTTACAGTGACTGGAAAGTTTTCAATAGAATAGTAGGGTTGCTAATGGTATTAATAATTTCCTTTGGGATAACTGAAGAAGACCTCTTTCCCTTTTTGTTTTCCCTTTCTTATAAAAGTATGAAATTTCCCATTGTAGATTGCAGGAGAGAAAAAAAAAACTTTTCCTCTACCTTTGTAGGCTTAGAAACTGGAGTCTCTGAACAAAACAAAAAAGAACAGATTAACAAGATAAAAGGCATACCATTTTTAATGCTAATAATTTTTCATGTATGAAAGCTTCATAGAAAATAAACAAAAACATAAAATGTGATTAGACTCAGAGACTTATATACCACTTTAACAAAGGGCAATAAACTATAAAGTGACTAGATAAAGGAAAAGAGATCTGATTTCTAGGGTCAATATATTGTGGAAAAATGACTATGAAATATATGGAATAATGAATGGAAGGTAAAGGTTATTTTTATTAAGGTTTGTTTATGCATACTCATCTTGATGATGTCAATTCCCTATCACTATGACATGTTGCTTTCCCCTTCCTGGTACACGGAGGGCACCTTTCTCATGAAACAATTTTGCTCTTTTTTAAGCTGATGGGAGAGAGAAGAGAGCTATTCCTGCATCTACTATTTCTCAATTACTGTCAGCTCAAAATAGTCCAAATCTCAAAGTCACTTGTCTTGGGGTAACATATTCTAATCTACTTCAAGATCCTTAGTTATTTCCAACAGAAAGAATGTGAAGATTTATGTTTTAAGATCTAGTTTGTTGCATTTCTTTGAATCAATGGGAAGATGTTTTTCAATTATTCCTGGATTTAAAGAATAAGCTAAAAAGATAAGATTTATATTTTATTCTCTGTTACCTAATGGAATACAGTACACACTTAATTGTAAACTTTGGCAAACTGTTTAAATTAATCCTGAAGATTATATTTAAGGTAAAGAGCTATTTGCTGAGTATTTAACAACCCACTAAACTCATTGATCTCATTGATATCATGGCTCAGTTTCTAGTGTGAACATAGTAATTAACAATGTAGGTAAGTTGCTATAGGCAAGATCTTTATGTGTTGATATTCTGGTTTTCAGATCTCTTTTTAAGAGCACTAATCACATTTGCATACTTTTTTCATCTTGAAGACCTTTATTGCTGTCTGTAAAGTTTTAAAATATCTTAAACATTGCAGCAACTTTGCTCAATTGTTCACAGTCTCAGTTCATTCACACTTTAATTGTTAAATGAAAACAGTATTACTGAACAGGAAAGAAATGTCTCAATTTGGAGAAAAAGAAAGACATTCCTATTTTGAAGTTAGTTAGAATTAAAATAACATAAAAGATTACAAGCAAATAAATGAAGCTCCTTTGTGATTTAAATGGTATAAAGGGTAGCAGTTAGAATTATTTGATATGAAGGTCAAGCTCAAGAAATAGTGGTCATATTTTTAATGAATTTCTAGTAAACATGGCAAGTATAAATACAGTCCAATTAAAGAACCGGGAAAGGATGAGTCACAGGAAACCCCATATTGTGTTTATAACCACAGCTGGCTATGTTTACTTACCTTCTAATTCAGTTTCTCAGCCATTGTTTATTTCCATGAAAGAAAGATGATGGAGATTACTGGATATATACTGTTGTGGAGAGTAATTTTAAGAACAGACTGATCACCACTGACAAGTCCAAATTTGAGTCTTTATTAGCCGGCCAGCTGATTGTCTCAACCAATGCCCAAAATGGCTATTGGGAGAATAGCCCCAACCATAGGGTTGCAGGGGTTTTTTATACCATAAATCAGTACATCAATCATAAGTGTCTGTTGCCTATGATTTAAAACTACAAACTAATATCATGATATCCAAAATCATAAGCAGAAGGGGAAGTGGGTTAAAACGATCTTAGTTGGGTACAAGTTAAAGAATGAGTACTAACATCTAGACAATCATTGTTGATAGGTTTTTTGTAGATAGGAACCAAAAAGAACAATTTTAAATTATGTAAGAATTGTCATTTTATGTTGCCAAACATGCTATGCTAAGCATCTGCTGATGGGCACAGAGGTGGGGTGTTCCCAAAGGAGAAACATTTCCTACATAACATGAAGTCTCAGAGTAAAATGAAGTCTGCTTAATCATTGGCCATAGAGCCTGGCCTATAACATTTCCACAGAGTCAAATATGTCAACCCATCACATATAATATATGCACAAAACAAAACCATCTGATTCATGGGAAAGGAATAGTTTGAGCTAGGCTTAATCATTTTGGTAGAAAACAGATGAAAATGATGCAAGAGTTAAATTGTGGTTTGAGAATTAGTTTTACCACTAAAATGTGCCTGTTCATATATTTTGTTAGTATATAAAATTATTACACTGTCATTTTTTATGACATAGACAATAATGGCTCAAGTATCCATTGTGGCTTTTGGCAGATTGTGGGATGCCTAGATTCTCAGTTGATCAAGGCAGTTTTGGGTTATGGAAGACCACTAAATAGAGCTGTAGCTACAAAACATATCATTGTCTGCCCAGAGAAGAAATAAAACATACACACACACACACACACACACACACACACACACACACATACACACACAATGAGAAAGGGAGGTACACCAAATAATGGTCAAAGGACTTTGATACAAGCAATATTGGAAGATCAAAAGCAAAAGGTGGGCAGTATTCTAGGAAGTCTACCATGCTGTGGTAGACTGAACCATGCTGAACCAAAGCAGTGGTTCACAGGCAGAAGGCAAATTCCACAGATTAGCATTATAGGTAAGAAAAAAAGAGCTAGAATTCTTTAAAGATCTAAGAATTAGGCCATAGAGCAGGAAAAGCATTTTTTCCTCTAGCCTCATTCAGATTCATCATCTGGGGATTTGTAAATTAGATTGATGAAAAACAGATTAACAAGAGAAAAACAAACAAGTTTGTTAACATGTGCCTCACACGAGCATATCAATCAGCAGAGCTCTCAGAGATGAGTAAGTCAAAGGAGTGGTTAGAAGTTGGGCTTATATACCAAATACGCTTAACAAATGAACAATGAATGTATAGAGAAGTGACAAGACAAAGGATACATATCCATTACATTCATGAAGAATTGATTTCCTTCTAGAATAAAAAGCTACCAATGCAATCTCCTTTCCACCAAGCAGTTACTTGTTCTCCTTAGGGAAGGTGCAATAACAATGACTTAGATTTGTTCTCTATTGCTAGCTAGGGTTGTACATTAGGTAGCAGCAGAAGTTAGATCAGACTTAGTAAGATTCAGGGAGATGTATCGTCCATGCTTAGCTACCATATTTGCTAACTGGGCTTCCCCATTTCTGTGCCCATTGTACCAAACTAAAGTAAATTAACTAGTCTAGTTATGCTTTGTCATTTGTTATTTAGCAAATTTTCCATGTTGGATGCTCTCTAATAGGTTTTAAGGTACAAAATAAAAATACCTTCGTATTGCATGTCAATTTCCACAGGTCCATATATATGCTATGTTTCTTCCAGAGACCTCCTTATCCTTGCTCTTTCATTTTTTTCCTTCCAGGCCTCTCATCCATCAGTCCAGCCATTTTTCTCTGCTCATAAGTCTAGATACATTCTAACCTCTGGCCACTTCATTTTTCTTACAAAGTGGAAATTTGGTACACTGCATGAAATTCTGGCAATTGGGAGGATTTTCCTTCATAGATATCTTTCAAATTCACCCCTGAGTGGGGCTCTAGTGAAGCTAGCATTCATTTTCAGCTTATACCTGAATACTAAACTGACTTAGTCATGAACTAAGCTCAAGGTTTTTCTTTCTCCATCAGCTGATCATAGGGACACCACCTCACCCATATACACACAAACTACAGGTGTTACCTTATGGAGAGGAATTGGTTTAGTAGCGGATAGATGGTTTGGGAGATAATGACCATAGGTTCATGCATACTACATGTGACTTCTGGTCTTTATAGTGCTTAATCCTGGTGTTAATGCATTCAAGTCATGACAGACTGATCTTGGTCCTACCTGACCTTAAGACTTTATATTCAGTATGTCAAAAAGACATCTATACCACATGTTCAATGCAGCACTAGTCCACAATACCCAGGATATGAAATTAACCAAAATGTCCATCAAAAAAATGAATAGATAAAGACAATGTGGTACAGATATACAATGGAATACAATTCAGCCATGAAAAGAATAAAATCCTATTATTTGTGACAACATGAATTGGACTAGAGATCATTTTGTTAAGTGAAATAAGATAGGCACAGAAAGACAAGTATCCATGATTTTATTCATATATAAAATCAAAAAACGTTGATTTTGTAGAAGTTGTGAGTTAAATGATATTTACTAGAAGATGTAGAAAGTAATAGGTGGTGATCCAAGATGGTGGACTAGAGGGTGACTGCATCTCCCATCGCTCCAGAACTCAGGATTCAAGAAGGGTAGGTATTGATAGATTCAGACCAACATAGAGCTGTGGGATGAGCCTCTCCCATCGGGTGAAGCTCAGCCCGGGCAGCAGGCCCGGACAGTGGGAAGATTCTTGGAGCAGGGCAGGGCAGCGAGAGACTTCCCCAAGCAGCCCTGCAGCAGGCCTGGTCCAAAGCCAGCTTCTTGGAGCAGGCCTGCCCAGTGAGAGCTTTTCTGCACAGAGCCAACCACAAGCCCTGAACCCAGCGGAGGCCCCAGCCTGCAGGTGGCTTCTGGGACCAGGGCAGAGCAGCAAGAGGGTTTCCCGAGCATCCCGGGTCCCTCCGGCAGCAGCAGGCCACATCTTCAGCCAGCTTCTTGGAGCAGGCCCACCCAGTGAGAGGATTTCCATGCAGAACCAGCCCCGAGCACTGGACCCAGTAGTGGGCTAGGGGCAGCTTACTTTGGAAGCACTGCATTATCAAGTCCCTCCAAGACATCAGGGAAGGCTGGGAGGTGATACACTGGAAATCTATAGGGACACTATAAGCCAATAGAGGAAATCTGCACTATCTCAGAGTCCCACTGATATCTTACCAATATGAGAAAACAAGGGAAGAAAATGTTCCAAACAAACCTAGATACTATATCAATAAAACCCAATGACAGCACAGCAGAAGAAATGTCAGAAAGGGAGTTCAGAATGTACATAATTAAAACAATCAGGGAAGCAAAGGAGGAGATAAAAGAGCAAATGCAGGCATTAAATGATCGCACCAATCAACAGTTAAAAGAGCAAATATGGGAAGCAAAAGATGACTTCAATAAAGAGTTAGAGATACTGAAAACAAACAAACAGAAATCCTTGAAATGAAGGAAACAATAAACCAAGTAAAAAACGCCATACAAAGCATAACCAATAGGATAGAACACCTGGAAGACAGAACCTCAGACACTGAAGACAAAATATTTAATCTTGAAAACAAAGTTGACCAAACAGAGAAGATGGTAAGAAATCATGAACAGAATCTACAAGAATTACGGGATATCATGAAAAGGCCAAATTTAAGAATTATTGGGATTGAGGAAGGCTTAGAGGAACAAACCAAAGGAATGAACAATCTATTCAAAGAGATAATATCAGAAAATTTCCCAAATCTGAAGAATGAAACAGAAAACCAAGTACAAGAGGCTTATAGGACTCCAAACATACAAAATTACAACAGACCCACACCAAGGCACATTATTATGAAAATACCTAACATACAAAATAAAGACAGAGGTTTAAAGTCTGTGAGAGAAAAGAATCAAATTACATTGATGGGGAAACCAAAAACAATATCAGCAGATTTTTCAATCTAGACATTAAAAGCTAGAAGGGCCTGGAACAACATTTACCAAGCCCTGAAAGAAAACGGATGCCAACCAAGAATCTTATGCCAGGAAAACTTACTTTGAGATTTGACAACAAAATAAAATCCTTCCATGATAAAAGAGCTAAAAGAATTTACAAAAAGAAAGCCAGCATTACAGAACATTCTCAGCAAAATACTCCATGAGGAAGAGATGAAAAACAATGATGCAAATCAGCAACGGGAGGAACTAGCCTAAAGAAATAGCCAAATAAAGAAGACACCAAGTCATGTCAAAAAAAAAAAAAATGAGTCAAATGACGGGGAATACAAATCATATCACAATAATAACCCTGAATATTAATGGCCTGAACTCATCAATCAAAAGACATAGACTGGCAGATTGGATTAAAAAGAAAAATCCAACAATATGCTGCCTGTGAGAGACTCAACTCATAGAAAGAGATACCCACAGAATAAAGGTGAAAGGATGGGAAAAAACATACCATGCACATGGACACAGTAAAAAGCTGGAGTATCCATCCTCATTTCAGATAATGTGGAATTCAAGCCAAAACTAGTCAGAAGGGATAAAGAAGGACATTACATACTGCTTAAGGGAAGCATAAATCAGCAAGACATAACAAACATAAATATCTATGCCCCAAACATTGGCTCATACATGTATGTCAAACAAATCCTTCTCAATTCCAGAAATCAAATAGACCACAACACAATAATACCAGACGATTTTAACACACCTCTCTCACCACTGGACAGATCATCCAAACAAAAATTGAATAAAGAAACCATAGAACTCAATAACACAATCAACAATTTAGACTTAACAGACATATATAGAATATAACATCCAACAAACAGCAAATACACTTTCTTCTCAGCAGCACATGGATCCTTCTCTAAAATAGACCATATTTTATGCCATGAAGCTACTGTTAGCAAATACAAGAAGACAGAGATACTACCTTATATTCTACTAAATCATAATGGATTGAAATTAGAAATAAATGACAGAATAGAAAACAGAAACTTCTCCAACATCTGGAGATTAAATAATACATTATTTTATGATGAAAGGATAACAGAAGACATCAGTAGGGAAATAAAAGAATTCTTAGAAGGAAACAAGAACAAAGACACATCCTATCAAAATCTCTGGGACACTATGAAAGCAGTACTTAGAGGAAGATTTATTTCATGGAGTTCATTCAACAAAAGAAGAAAAAATCAACAAATAAACGAGTTAAAACTACAGCTCAAAGCCCTAGAAAAAGAAGAGCAGACCAACACCAAAAGTAATAGAAGACAGGAAATAGTTAAAATTAGAGCTGAAATCAATGAAATTGAAACAAAAGAAACAATAAAAAAATTAACAAAATAAAGAGTTGGTTCTTTGAAAAAATAAACAAAATTGATAAACCCTTAGCCACAGTAACAAAGAGAAAGAGAAAACTCAAATTATTAAATTTGGAATGAACAAGGAAATATCACTACAGACACGAGTGAAATACAAAACATAATTAGAAGCTATTTTGAAAAACTATACTCCAACAAAAGAGAAAACCTCGAATACATCAACAAGTTTCTAGAGACATGTGAATTACCTAAACTGAACAAGGAGGACATACACAAATAAATCAATTTCAAGCAATGAAATAGAAGAGGTCATCAAAAGCCTACCAACAAAGAAAAGTCCGGGTCCAGATGGGTTCTCAGCTGAGTTCTACAAAACCCTTAAAGAAGAGCTCATTCCAATACTCCTCAAAGTATTCCATGAAATAGAAGAGGAGGGAACCCTCCCAAACTCATTCTATGAAGCCAATATCACCCTGATACCTAAACCAGATAGAGACACATTGAGGAAAGAAAATTTCAGACCAATATCCTTAATGAACATCAACACAAAAGTTCTCAATAAAATTTTAGCAAATCACATATAAAAATATATTAAACAGATAGCCCACCACAATCAAGTGGGTTTTATCCCAGGGATGCAAGGTTGGTTCAACATCCAGAAATCAATAAATGTCATTCACCATATCAACAGACTTAAAGTTAAGAATCACATGATTATTTCGATACATGCAGAAAAAGCATTTAATAAAATACAGCATCCCTTCATGCTCAAAACACTAGAAAAAATAGGGATAGTGGGAACATTCCTTCACATTGTAAAGGCCATCTACGCTAAGCCCATGGCCAATATCATTCTAAATGGTGAAAAACTGAAAGCATTCCCCCTAAAAGCTGGAACAAGGCAGGGATGCCCTCTTTCACCACTTCTATTCAACATTGTCCTTGAAACTCTAGCCAGAGCAATTAGACAAACCAAAGAAATTAAAGGGATACAAATTGGAAAAGAAGAACTCAAACATCCCTGTTCGCTGATGACATGATTATATATTTAGAGGAACCCGGAAATTCCACCAGAGAACTTTTATAACTGATAAGTGAATTTAGTAAAGTAGCAGGTTACAAGATCAATGCTCATAAATCCAATGCATTTTTATACGTAAGTGATGAATCTTCAGAAAGAAAATTTAGGAAAACTACTCCATTGACAATAGCCTCGAACAAAATAAAATACTTGGGAATCAATCTCACAAAAGAGGTGAAAGACCTCTACAATGAGAACTGCAGAACACTCAAAAAAGAAATTGAAGAAAACCTTAGAAGATGGAAAGATCTCCCATGTTCTTGGATAGGCAGAATTAATATTGTCAAAATGGCCATACTACCAAAAGTGCTATACAGATTCAATGCAATTCCAATTAAAATCCCAATGATGTACCTTACAGAAATAGAGCAAAGAATCATGAAATTCATCTGGAAGAATAAGAATCCCAGGATAGTTAAAGCAATCCTTAGCAGGAAGAGTGAAGCAGGGGGTATCGCAATACCAGATCTTCAACTATACTACAAAGCAGTAGTAACAAAAATGGCATGGTATTGGTACCAAAATAGAAAGGTAGATCAATGGTACAGAATAAAGGACATGGACACAAACCCAAATAAATACAATTTTCTCATACTAGACAAAGGGGCCAAAAATATGCAATGGAGAAAAGATAGCCTCTTCAACAAATGGTGCTGGGAAAACCTTAAATCCATATGCAACAGAATGAAACTAAACCCCTATCTCTCACCCTGCACAAAACTCAATTCAAAGTGGATCAAGGACCTCAGAATCAGACCAGAGACCCTTCATCTTATAGAAGAAAAAGTAGGTCCAAATCTTCAACATGTTGGCTTAGGATCAGACTTCCTTAACAGGACTCCCATAGCACAAGAAATAAAAGCAAGAATCAACAACCGGGATAGATTCAAACTAAAATGCTTTCTCTCAGCAAAGGAAACTATCAGCAATGTGAAGAGAGAGCCTACAGAGTGGGAGAAAGTCTTTGCCACTCATACTTCAGGTACAGCACTAATTTCCAGAATATATAAAGAACTCAAAAAACTCTACACCAAGAATACAAATAATCCAATCAACAAATGAGCTAAGGAAATGAACGGACACTTCACAGAAGAAGATGTACAATCAATCAACAGATATATGAAAATATGTTCAACATCTGTAGTAATAAGAGAAATGCAAATCAAAACTACCCTATGATTCCATCTCACCCCAATTAGAATGGTGATTATGAAGAACACAAGCAATGATAGTTGTTGGCGAGGATGTGGGGAAAAAGATATACTCATGCATTGCTGTGGGGTTGCAAATTAGTGCAGCCACTCTGGAAAGCAGTATGGAGATTCCTCAGAAATCTTGGAATGGAACCACCATTTGATCCAATTATCCCACTCCTCGGCCTATACCCAAAGGACTTAAAATCTGCATACTACAGAGATATAGCCACATCAATCTTCAGAACTGCACAATTCACAACAGCCAGATTGTGGAACCAACCTAGATGTCCTTCAATTGATGAATGGATAAAGAAACTGTGGTATATATATATATACCACGGAATATTACTCAGCCATAATGAATGATAAAATTATGGCATTTTCAGGCAAATGGATGAAATTGGAGAATATCATGCTAAGTTAAATAAGCCAATTTCAAAAACCAAAGGACAAATGATCTCACTGATAAGCAGATGATGACACATAATGGGGGGTGGGAGCAGGGCAAGAATGGAGGAAGAATGGACTATATAGAGGGAAAAGAGGGGTGGTGGTAGGGGTGGGGGGGAAGGGACAAATAACCGAATGAATCAAACAACATTATCCTATGTAAATTTATGATTACACAAGTGGTATGCCTTACTCCATGTACAAACAAAGAAACAACATGTATCCCATTTGTTTACAATAGAAAAACTTTAATAGGGTGAAAAAAATTAAAAAAAATTATTAGATAGTAAAAAAAAAAGAAAGTAATAGGTGGTGGGGGGCAGCGATCAGTTAGTACTAAGTTTTGGTCAGAAGCAAGAAGCTCTGATATGCTGTTTCATAGTACGTTGACAATTGGTAATAACAATGTATGTTTCAAAAAGTTAGAAGGAAGCATTTGGAGAACTTTTCACCGTAAAGAAATGATAAATGTTTGAAGAGATAAATACATTTAACCTGATTTAAACATTATGCAATACCTACATGTATTAAACTTTACATGGTACCTCCTTGATAGGTATAACTTTTATATTTTATGAATCAATTTTTAAAACAAGAGAAAAAACAAAAGGAAGAAAACAAACATGGCTAAAGGCAGTCATGAAAACAAAACAGGTAAACAAAAAATTTTATAACACTCAAGTAAATGTTTTCAAGTAGAAGTAAAACAAGACTTGTTGATTTGAGAGAACCCTGGACCTGGTGGGCAGTTCTGGATGCTAATACTCTTTTCAAAGCATACCCTCCAGTAAGGCTGTGACAAAGCAACTTACCACAAGATCCATTAATTTATCCTCCACATAACTACAAAGAAATTTTTTGAAACCAACTCTGAATGTTTTATCTCCCCACCTCAACTCACCTTGAAATCCTAAACCCAAGGTGATGGTATTAAGAGGTGATTATGCTGTGCGCTTGTGAAAGTGATTAGCACTCTTGTTTGAGGCCTAAGTGAAACCACTTTTTTTACATGAAGTAATGGCAAAGAGACAGCCATCTAGCGAAGGGGCCCTAATCAGATACCAAATCAGCTGTCCCATTGATCTTAGATGCCCCAAGCCTCCAGAACTGCAACAATAAAGTTCTGTGGCACCCCCAGTTTATGGCATTTTGTTATAGCAGCCCAAGGTAAGATCAGCAATATGTTAAATTATGTCACTTTTTGTCCCAGAATGCCTCAATGACTTCTGAAGTCACTGAAAATAAAACCCAAAGTCACTTAATGACCTACAAGGCCCCATCTGAATTGGCAAATTTTCAAACATCTCTATTCTCATTTGAAACCACTCATCACTCTTACTCTGTTCTAGCCACACAGGCCTTCTTGTTCCTTGATTATACCAACCATATTCCTATATCAGACTCTTTGGATTTACTGTAAAATTTATCCAGGACATTTTTTCCAGAAGTACCTGCATGGGCTACACCTGTACCTTTTTCATATTTCTGGGAAAATGTCTTCATATCAGAGAGGAATTGTCTGATCACCTTAACTAAAAATGGTACCATATTCCCCATTCATGCTATGCTGTATTTCCTTAAACCTGTTATATATTTTATTCAGAGCATTTAGCACTGCTGTACACATTATATATTTGCATATCTATATTCTGTATCTTCTTATTACATTATGAGTTGCAATGTCTTGAGGATTTTTGTTGGTCTTGTTTACTATTCTACTAGGCACCTAAAATGTATAAGGATAATAGGTATTCAATAAATATTGGTTGAATGAATGAATTTATGCATTTGTCATTCCTTTTAGCAGTTATCATAGCAGCCAGAGTTACCTTGTTAGAATATGTGAGATGGGGTCACTCCTCTGCTTGAAACTCTCCATTGATTTTCCATCTTAGAGCAAAAGCTAAAGCCTTCACTTTGGTCTACAGAGCCCTATATAATTTGATCTCATTTTCCTTGTTTACCCTCTTTTAACCACACTGGCTTCCTTGCTTTTCCTTGAGCACCTCGGAGAGGCTCCAAACTTGGAGCCTTTGGACTCGGTGTTATCTCTCCATTTAATGCTCTTACCAGGATAGTTGGATGGCTTGCAGCTGGCTTAACTTCTCTGGGTTTTCACTCCAAGATCACCTTTTCAGGAAGACTTTCTGGTCCTCTTATTTAAATTGTAATTTTTCCCTACCTTTGCTTATCCCTCTTCCCCTCTATTATCTTTCTCCCTAGTAATTCTGGGCATCTAATATACTATATATTTTATTAATTTGCTTATTCTCTCTCTCCCTTCACTGCATTGTAAATTTTATGAGAGCAGGCATTTTTTCTTTTCTTTTTTATTTCACTGCTTTGTCTTAAGCACTGAGAACAGTGTCTGACATATATAACACAGGCACTTATTATATATTTATGGCATTATGAAAATCAATTTCTAGAAGCAACAGATTTAGTGAATCTAGTGGTCTAATCCCATGTCCAGGGTGCTTGTCATAATCTGTTGCTATAACAAAAATGTGATTTACTGAGTGGCTTCTAAAAATAAGAAATTTATTTCTCATGATTCTGGAGGCTGGAAAGTTCAATATCAAGGCACCAAAAGATATGGCACATATCTGGTTAAGGGTTCATCCTGATAGAGTGTTGTCTCACTGTGCCCTCACATGGTGGAAAGGGCAGGGACACTCTGAGGTCCCTTTAATTTAAGGGCATTAGTCCCATATATGAGGAATCCATCCTGATGATCTAATCGCCTCCTAAAAGGCCCCACCTCATAATACTATCATTTCGGGAATCAGGTTTGAATGTATGAATATAAGGATAAATTCAGGCCATAATAATGTTTAAATTTCTGTTTGCTTCCAATGGCAGAGAAAATGGCATTGTCAGTAGTAGTGGGTTTATCACTAGATCAAACCTGTGGTACAATTTTGGGTGAGTTTTTTTTTTATTTTTTAATTTTGATTACATACTCTTTATGCCAAATTCTCTTACCCTTTTGAGATTCTGAAAGCTATTCAATATCTTTGATATCTTTGCATAAACTTCATTTATATTTAATCAGCCAAAGTTGGTTTCTGTTGCTTATATCTAAGAATACTAAGTGATATAGACATTAGGATTATTCTACCAAGGAATTTCTACAACACCACATCCTCTATGGGAAACCTGGAATCTGCTTCTGACTTGATTTTAATTGAAGGTAGTGAAAGTTTAGAGAGTTATCATAAGATGTGATCCATTGTTAATTTCCACATAGAATTTTTCTTCCATTGGGTTTAAAGATATCAGCAGAGCTCCAAGTTATATGGATAGAAAGAGAAAAACTTGTAAAGGGGTTCAGAGCTAATGAAGGCTGCAAAGCAAGTGTTCTGCCATGTGGCTCTAATGATCTTATAGATCCATGAGTACAAAATATACCCATGGCATGCTGGGATACAAGATGGATTCTGGGACAAACATCTTTGTACAACAGAAAAACACAGTACAGACTCAAAGGGTTTTAGAACATAGCTATGCTTTCTTTGGGAAAAACACCTTTCTCCCTTTGAGCAACATCTTCTACCTTGATGTTATCTCCGGTAGAGATAACCTAAAGCTAACTATGGACAGCAGGTTCTGATATGATCCAAGCTAACCATCATGAGACGGGTATAATTTGATTCACTAAGGCATAAACTTATACATATAACAGCATTCCCTCATTCAGAGGAAGTGGTATACACAAGATTGGACTTGAATAGATTTGAAGGCATAAGTCGTTTGTATGAGCAGATGACTCACACTCCCAATATGATTATTCCAGCTGTGCTATTATCCTTCTTGCAAATGACACCTGGAGATTCCCTGATGGTCAGCTAACAAGGGAGAAAAAATTTGAACTGGTTTATCGATGACTCTGAAGGATGTGCTGATACCACATAAAAAAAGTGGACTACTGTAGTGTTACAGCCTCAGGTAGAGGTTACCCTGAAAGACATTGATGAAGAGAAATCCTTCCAATTGGCTGAAATTCAAGCTGCATATCTCATTTGCCTTGTAGGATATATGTACTGAGGTGTGGATCATTATTATTCATGGGTTGTGGCTAATGGTTTGGCTAGGTGATCAGGAAATTTGAAAGAGTAGGATTATAGGATTGGTGATAAAGAAGTTTTAATAAGGGGTTTCTGCCTGAATCTCATAATGGGCACCATGTTTTAGAGTGTTTGTGACTCAGGTGGACATTCACCAAAAGTTGACCTTGGCAGAAAAGGTCTTCAATAGTCATACAAAAAAGTTCTGTTCTTATAATAATAGAATACTTTTCCTGGTTTCCCCAGTGCTCAATGATTTAATGAAAACCTATGGCCATAGTGGCAGGAATGGAGTTTCTGCCTGGCATCAATAACATGAAATCTCTCTCAACAAGTTTGTCTTTACTGATTTTCCAGTCTGCCTACTGTAACAACTGACCCTGAGCCCAAATAATCAGGGGACCAGTCACTCACCTTTTGACAGGTGATTACAGTGAATGCTGTCATGGAGAAAGTTGCATTTTCTCCTTTCTGGAATAACATATTTTTCTTTTCTTTTTTTTGCCTATCTTCTGCTAGAACATCCATATGTTGAATGCCATATACCCAGATATAGTATTCCATATAGTATTACCTTCATCCAAAGAATTCATCTTTTAAGCAAAAGAAGTATGGTGATTAGTAGTTGATTTTCATATGATTTACTGATCTTACTATGAACTCCATCACCCTCAAGCAGAGTGATTTATGAAATTATATACCCTACTTAAGACACAGTCACTGAGTCAACTCGATGACAAATGTGAGATTGGAATACTGTTCTATAGGATGTAATATTTGATCTAAACTAGTGAACAATGTATGGTCCAGCTTCTCCCACAGTCATATTACATAGGTCTGGGAACCAATGGAAGAAAGTGAGAGTGACATCACTTTCTCATTATTATACCAAATAGAATACTCCTATAATTTTTACTTTCCATTTCTGCAACCCTATTTTTTTTTTCTTTTTGTATAGAGGGAAAAGAGAGGTAGGAGGGGTGGGGGGGGAGGAAAAAAAACAGAATGAATCAAACACCATTACCCTATGTAAATGTATGATTACACAAATGGTATGCCTCTATTTCATGTACAACCAGAGAAACAAGTTGTACCCCATTTGTTTACGATAAAAAAAAAAAAACCCTATGGTTTTTTTAATTGAAAGATCTTTATATTCAAAGGAAGACTGTTTCCACCCAGGGAAATGATAATAGTTACACTGAGTTAAAAGACATCAGTCAGTCATTTCAGGTGCCTTATTTACACAGGGGAAACTGGCAATAAACAGTGTTACATTATTGTCTAGGACAAGGTCACTTTTACACAACTGGGTAGAAAGAAGTAGCATCCTGGGGCTGGGACTGTAGCTCAGTGGCAGAGCACTTGTGTAACAGGTGTGGGGCACTGGGTTCCATCTTAAGCACCACATAAAATAAACAAATAAATTAAAGGCATGCTGTCCATCTACAACTACAAAAAAAAAAAAAAAATTACAAAAAGAAGAGGCATCCCTGAGAGCGCCCCTAGCAAGACTACATTCAGTGGCCAGTGATCAGAGAAAGTATTATTTACACTCTAATTAGGCTGATGGAGTTGCAGGAAACACAATATCAAAATATGGTGCCTGAGAAATTGAGAAGATAGAAGAGGCAGGAAGATCCCTCTGACCTTCTTTTGATCCTGTCTCCTGAAGTTGTCCATAGAAACTATAATTCACTTCACTACTTCTTTCCTAAAGTAGGCCATAAAACCTAGGAAGGTTATTCTCTGACTTTCTCCTTCTCTTTTTCCTTGAAGACCTTCATGTGACAAGTGTCCTCTTCTATACTCAGGGGTGAGGAATGCCTTACAGAGACTCAGAGAAGAAACTTATCAAATAGGCCTTGCTTATTTTCCTCACCCTCCAGTTTATTACCAGCAGATCATACTTCTGCAAGACATTTGTCCTCTAATCATACTTGCATAAAAATATTTTCCATAAAAATACACACATTTCCTATTTTGTCCATTTTTGAAGGATCCCATATCATATAAAACTTATGTTAAATAAACATACATGTTTTTCTCTTGTTTTTCTGTATTTTATTTAAGGGCCTCTTTCATGGAAATTGCAATGGGCAAGGAAAATGTTTATTTTTCTCCCCTGCAAGCCAAAATTAATAAAAGTTTTGATCCTTCAGGAGTAAACATTTGGTCACCCACAAATAAAGAATCCTAGCAAGTAGATATGCCATTTGAGAGAAAAGGGTAAACTGAATGGGAAGTGGAGGAAGGAAGTCATGAATGTCAATTGTGGCCTTGTGACTAAATGTAGGAAAGAGGAGTATAACTTTAAATCCTATTTTTGTCCTTCCTGGGTTATGTTTTGTGCATTTTTATAGTTTTAACTAATTTTCTCCTACCTTCCTAAGTATTTAAAAGGCGTATTGTTAATTACTAACAGTATAGGGTGTCTTGTTATCATTCAATTTAAGAAAGAGTTATGATATAAAAACAATGGTCATTACTGAGGCACTGTAGATTTAGGATTGGATAAAGTAAATGATAAGACCTTCTGCTTGGTGTCTTTTGCGGAGAGAGTGCAGTTGCAGGTGTATATGGACTTGTATAAGAATGTGGTAGTATACAAGGGTTTGAGATCTGGAGTATGTTGTTTAATCTTTCTTTTCTGTAGTTTTCTCATTGGTGAAATAGGAAGCATCTAGTGCTAACCTTGGGATTGTAGTAATGAGTAAATGAAATTTTTATAATAATGCTTAGCACAGAGTAGGAATTATGAAATTCTAGATAAAATAAGGTATTGGAAGAACATTGCATGGTGATGTTAGGTGGCTAAAGAGGTGAACTGTAGTGGTCATTTGAATTGTGCTTTGGTCACTCAGGATCTCAACTTCCTTTCCTATGTTTGGGGAATTTTCCATCGTAAGAGGGAAATATAACTTATCATTTATACAAATTGAAAGTGTAGGTATTGAACCTTCAGCCTCAGTATAGCAAGGACATAAGCATATAAATTAGACTTTGCTAAGCCAATGACCCTCTCTGAGCCTCTGAATAGGGAACAAGTGATGCAAAGAAGAAGGAACTGACTGAAAGTTATTTTGGCAGCAGTAGCAGCAAGTGAGGGCAGCTACATCCATTCTCTAGAGGTTTGGAGGCAGTGAATTCCTCTGAGCATAACATCCCAGTGACCAGGATCTGTCAGTGGCATGTGCTATGGCACCTGTACCCTTTTGCAACAATAGAGATGTTTTCACTTAACTGATTCTTCAGTGTGATTAAGGAAATTTTTGTTAATTGCTCAGTATATATGTCAAGTTTTTATAAATTGCATAATATGTATCCAGTTTTAGACACTTCCAGATATTGAGCAAATAATATATCCTAATTTTTATTTCCTCTTAATAAATAAATTATTTTACTTGGACAAAGTGATTTCTGTTGTTTGCAGTTTATACTGCTATTCAGGCATGGTGTTTGCATGCCTGTAATCCCAGAGACTTCAGAGACTGAGGCAGGAGGATCACAATTTTGAAGCCAGCTTCAGTAATTTAGCAAGGCCCTAAGCAAATTTGTGAACACAGTCTCACAACAAAAAAATATAAATAGGCCTGGGGTTGTGGCTCAGTTGTTAAGTACCAAAAACCAAATAAAACAACAGTTCAGATCATGGGTATACTACATAATTCAGTTGCTCAACTTGATGAATAAAAGTTTGGAATTAATAATATATTTAATCTTGGAATAAATGTGATTAGAAAAAGACATTGAAAGATATTTACTTGTAACAAATTATAAAGTTTTATTTCTCATGTTTGATTCATTACTGGCTAAATATGTGCCCAATAAATACATTTGTGATATTTTTAACTGCATTCTTAAAATGCATTCATTTTATAAAATTACTTTCATAACTAAAGACATACCACCATAGTGTGAAGTACTGGAAGGTGTTTCAGAATATATTTAAGAGAAAAGTCCTTTTTTTATGCCAAGATTTTCATAGTGGTGTTTCTGAATTTGGCTTTTCCCCAAATGTATTTTGATAAAGAAAATATTCTCCATGGTCTAACTGATCTTCTTCTATTCCATTCTATAGTGAAATCTATCCAGAAACTGGGACACTTAAGTAAAAAGAATGTAATGATATAAGTGGAGGATTTATTTTGACCTTATTACAAAATCTAGAAGAAAGGGAATGGTACTAAGAGAGAAATATCAGAACAACAGAAAATTCTTGGTTAATTAATAGTTTCATCTTTAAACATTCTTTCTCTTCAGTTTTGTCTCATGTGAATATCCCCACATTAAAATTTGACTAAAATGTTAATATCTCTTGCTGTGAAAATTTGTTTTAAACTGTCCTTAATGATTCTAATATGAGAGTTCTTAATATATCATGAAGCAATTCAAAGCAAGGACAGCTGCAAAGAATAAGCTTAACTTACTTTTAAATTTTCCTTTATTTACTTAACTATTTTAATTAACATTTGACACTTATATGCTTGAAAACCAGGAGAAAATACTAAATAATTATTCTTATCAATGCTATTCAATTTTCCACTCTCCACTAATGACCTTTTGTATAAGGCAAATTTATGAAGGGTTATGGTACAGTTTTTCAATAATGAAATATTATATTAACCTTAATTTTGGAAAGGGCACATTTTTACAGGAGGGAAATATGTAAACCTGTGAATTATTTTTCCTTGGTTATAACTAGCAATTTGTTTCTCTGGGATTCGTGTTGCTATTCCAGTATTCTGTGCACCTACATTCATCTATTTTTACTACTGACACATGGTCATAGACTGTACTGTATATGAAAAATATCCTTGTACATTCTTATTTTGCTAAAATATAGTGTTTAGTGACTTGTTTTCCATCAACTCAATATAAAGAACTTCTCACATGGAAATAAAAATCCCCTGCCCTCTTTCTGTTAAGCTCCAGTTGTAATGCCAGTAAAACCCATGTTTACTATGTTCTCTAGTAAAAATTGCAAAACTGTGAGGAAAAAAAATATAATTGTACACCATTTACTTTAATATAATCATTACAATAAGAGTTTAATTTACTGTCATTTGATATTTAGTAGGAAAATGAATGTAGTTCACTTTGACACTGCCCTGATTGCAGATATCCTAATGAATAGTTCTATGATTGATTGGCTCGATGACATCAGCACAATTATAGGCCTGTGCAAGCATTAAATGGCCAAATTGTTGGGGGGAGAAACACAAGAAAGACTGGAGCAGAATGTAGATGGGGTTGGAATATAAGCAGGGTTCGAGTAGAATAGAACCCTTCTTTATGGAAATGTGCTTGGAACAATTTCACAGGAAGCCGGTGCTGTTAGGGGTTATTGCTATAGCTGAAAGAACAATGTTCTCTTTTGTAACAACAACAACAAAATGCACTGCCCCAACATCACACCCTCTTAGCTTAGATTGTCAGGAGAGGTTTTTCCCAACAAGATCTTCAATTCTATAACATGATTTTCCCCCTTATATTATAAGTGAAAAATCAATGAGTTTGAGAATCATGATGAAAAAAATAAAACAAAAATCCAGGAGTATGGGCTATATGTGCCTGACTAAATTAAATAAAATTGATTTCACCAATGAATTATGCTGTTCTTCATTCATCACTATTCAGGATGTTAACTTGAAGAATATTTTACAGAGCTCCATTCTCAATCTCTCTTCCTCTTTTTTTTCTAGCTCTGCCCCCCTTAACACATACACACACACACATACATCCTATGATCCTATGATGCAGTTAGTTAAAACCAGACCAAATTATTTGTGTCCAAGCTTTAAGCCTTTGGAAGCTCTCACAAGACACTGCTTAAATATTGCAGCTGGAGGTACGGGATGGTGGAGCCACATGGAAGACCAGTTCATCATTTCCATAATTTCAGTCTTTAATGGTTTTATAATTCAGCTGTGCTAGAGCACAGTATGTACTGATTTACATGCCTTCAGTTGACACAGACATTTCATGAAAATAAAACAGTAGGATTAGTATTATAAGGCTGCTTCCAATGCAAAAGATTAATCTTCTGTAAAAAATGGGATCCACTCTTCAAAGGGCTAGATATAACTCATGCTGTACATTACATAAAATCATTATGTGAGTATTCAGTTAAAGCACTATATGCTATCAATTGGAGATATTGGAGACAACTTAGTTGGGGTTGGGTTCTGAAAAATAACATAGCATCAAACTCCCTCACTGTATTTTAGTTGGCATAAATGATATAATATATCAATGGCTTCCCAAACTTGGATACTAACCAGATTCAATATGTAAATTTTTTAAAAACAATGACATTTGGATTTTGCCTCAGATTTACTGATTCAGAATCAGCACCCCAGTCTCCATTAAGACACAGCCAGAAAGACCTGTGCTTTGGAACCTCTCTGCTTTAGATTGAATATCTAATCTCAGATCCAATTCTTTTTTTTTTTTTTTTTTTGCAGTACTAAGGATTGAACCCAAGATCTTACAAATTCCAGGCAAACACTCTACCACTGAGCTATATCCCCAGCCCTTTCTTTGAATTTTATTTTGAGGCAGAGTCCTGCTAAGTTGCTCAGGTTGGCTTTGAACTTGTGATCTTCTTCCCTCAGCCTTCTAAGTAGCTGGGATTATAGGAGCAAAACTGATTTTTTATGTTCATGCTTACAGTACTATCTCACTTCTCCACATTTGGTTTTCCTATCCCAATGTGAGGAGACCTTGGTAAATACAAATAACTATCCTATTACTATGACTGTTAGAAACATCAGATGAAGTCTAAAAATCATACTATATTCAGGCTCTGTTTACAGAGAATAACATTTTCCAAAAACAGGAACACAATTGTGGTACAGTTTTTAACATCATGACATGTATGGGTTGGTAAATTTAGGCTTGTTTTTAAACAAATTCCAGAAAAACTAGAGCCAAGGAGCAATACTGCAGTTGAAGAGGGCTAATTTAAGAGCAAATAAAGATCTTTTCATGAAGCAGGTAGTAAATCTATGAAAGTAATTAGAATGATAAATGATCAACCCCAAAACATAAACAGGTTCAAGAGGCATCTTAATAAATAGTGGAGAATAAGAATAAATCCATAATGGATTGTTATAGAAGATAAGAAACCTTTGAGATGATTCATTATTTATGCAAAAATGGGGCACAATGGAGTGCAAAACCTGATAAAAATTTAACCTGATAAGAATTTTCAACCTGATAAAAATTCTTAAAGACCCAATTGACTAAGATACAATTTGACTATTTTTATTGTTTTTGTTTCATCCTTAAACATTTTTTAAAAAATAATTTTTATTTATGTATCTCAGTTATACAGAAGTGGTTTTCAATGTGACATATTACCACATATATAAGAACAATTAGATCAATTTCAGTTCTCAAAACCCCCCTACGCTCCCCCCCCTACACTACAGGTCACCCTTCTACAGCTTTTTTCCCTTTTAACTCCTACATATGAGAGAAAACATAACGATAATTTTCTCTCTGAGTCTAGCTTATTTCACTCAAAATTATGTTCACCAGTTCCATACATTTTCCTGCAAATGACAGCTTCATTCTTTTTATGGCTGAGTAAAACCACATTGTGTATATATACCATATTTTCTTTATCCATTCATCTGTTGATAGGCACCTAGGCTGGTTCCATAACTTGGCTATTATAAATTGTGCTGCTATAAACATGGATGTGCATATATTGCTATAGTGTGCTGACTTTGATTCTTTTGGGTAAATACTGGGAAGTGAATACTGAGTAAATACTGAGAGTAGCCAGCTGCGTCATATGGTGGTTCCATGCCTAATCTTTGAGGAAACGCCATGCTGATTTCCATAGTGGCTGTACTAATTTACATTCCAACCAACAGTGAATAAGAGTTCCTTTTCCACTGCATTCTCACCAGCATTTATTTTTATTTGTATTCTTAATGACTCCCACTTTAACTGGAGTGAGATTGATTCTCAGTGTAGTTTAGATTTGCATTTCCCTGATGGCTAAAGATGTTTAACATTTTTTCATATACTTGTTGGGCATGTATACTTCTTCTTTAGAGATGGGTATGGTCACTTCATTTGCCCATTTACTGACTGGATTATTTAAATTTTTAACATTAAGATTTTCAAGTTCTGTATATATTCTGGATATTAATCCTCTGTCCAAAGAGTAGCCAGCAAAGATTTTTCTCTCATTTTGTTGGTTCTCTATTCACTCTGTTGTTTCTTTTGCTGTGCAGGAGCTTTTAAATTTGATGCTGTCCCATCTATTGATCCTTTCTCTTCTTGTCCTGAGATATAGGAAACTTATCCAGCAAGTCTTTTGGCTACACCTCTATGTTGAAGTGTTTACCCTATTCTTTGTTTCAAAACTTCGTTTCTGGTCATATGCTTTGGTCTTTGATCCATTTGAGTTGACTTTTGCACAGGGTGATAGATAGAGATCCAGTTTCATTCTTCTCCATATGCATACCCAGTTTCCCCAGCATCACTTATTAAAGTGGATGTCCTTTCTTCAATGTATGTTTTTCGCACCTTTTTCAAGGATCAAGCAATGGTAGGTGTGTGGGGTTTTTTTGTGTGTGTGTGTGACTTCTATTCTGTTCCACTGGCCTATTTCTGTTCTAATGCCAGAACCACACTCTTTTTGTTAGTATGTCTCTGTAGTATCATTTGAAATCAGGTATTGTAACACCTCCAGCATTGCTCTTTTTTCTTAAAATTTTTTTGGGTATTCTGGGTCTTTTCCTCTTCCTTATGAATTTTACAGTTTTTTTCTAGTTTTTTGAAGAATATCATTGCTACTTTGATGGGGATCACATTGCATATGTAGATGGCTTTTGATAATATGGGCGTTTTAACAATATTAATTCTCTCTATCCATGAACATGAGAGGTCTTCCTATTTTCTAGTGTCTTCTTCAATTTCTTTCTTTGGTGTTCTATGATTTTCATTGTAAGGTATTTCACCATCTTGGGTAAGTTCATTCCTAGTTTTTTTTTTTTTTTAAGTTATTGTGAATGGAATTGTTGTTCAACAGATTCATTATTGGTGTATAGAAAGCTATTGATTTCTGTATGTTGATTTTGAGTCATGATACTTCACCATATTTGTTAGGTCTAGAATTCTTTTGGTGGAAACTTTAGGGTATTCTAAGTGTAAGATCATATCATCTGAAAATAGGAATGATTTGGCTACTTCCTTTCCTATTTGTATCTGTAATTTGACTATTTTAAAATCAATGAATTTAAATTACTGAATATAATTATCTTCCATTACAGAGCAGGTTGTAATACAAATCAAATAGTCTCACTGACTTTTAGAACTTTTTAAGTGATGTTAGTGTGGAAACTGAAGGGAATGTTTATAAATTTCAGAGATATAAATGCAATATGCAGTAAAGCAGCTCATTTTTTCTTCATGTATGATGATGTGTCATCAAAATTAGAAATAAATTGTTCATTAATTTATTAAAGTTGTCCTTTTTAATTTGTTCTGGTACCCAGTATACTGGTTAATTTATGGTGATTGACAAATGTACTGCTAAAGTGTCTTGGGTCATCTGCAAAAAACCTGGATGTAGATGCTATTTAAGTTAGTTTTCTAAGCTTAAGCAGTCAGTCTGACTTCCATTTAAATTTTGCACAAGAAGTAGAAAAACTTTTTATTAATTCCAAGCAGTTCAGTAATCCATGCTGGGATTATGAGTATGCATAGTGGATCCATGATGTGATTTATGTAATACCTCTCCCACCCCTCCCCCAATCCTCAACATTTCTCTGCATTTATAATTCAAAGGAACAGTAGAATTATCTGAATGCATCACAAATCAATAAATTACATCTTATCTTTAAAATTCCTGAAATGAAATATATTTTACTTTGGTTCACTTGACTCCCAACCTGCTTCAAAATGTGGTTCAAAATATCTTTCACATTTCTTTAGCATAAATGTTGACTTTTAGTTCTACAAGTAATCTAAAGTGAACGGAATTTTTAATCACAACAAAATGAATTATAATTTTTATCAGGTTGTTTTTACCAATTTTTTTTCCTGAGGATAAGTAAAATTTATTTGGAGCCTTGATTATTGGCTATCTGTGTTTCCTTTCCATGTCCTTAAAATTTTAAATGGAGAACATGATAAAGTATGAAGACATTTTTCTGAACTATAGTCTAGTTTTCCTTGATTTCCTGTTATCACTGTCAAGATCAAGCCTCTAAGTACCAGCAGAGTTAATCTGGCTCTGCAACTATGCTATAATATTCAACAGAGGAAGCTCCTGTGCTTAGTGTATCTTTGACTTCACAAATTGCTGGGAAATGCTGGATTGAAGAACTTTCAGAGTGGTTCATAACTTTGAAAAATCAATTATCAGTTAATGGGGCCTTTAGGACACCCTAGTTTTTGAGCATGGCACTCTGCCACAAAAACACTCAAAAACTTTTTGCTATTACAGTTACATTGTAGAAAAAAATCCATTCTGTTTCTAACTCCTCCTGTTAATCAATGCTAGGACAAAGCCTAGCATTTTGTTCACTTAGAAGCAGAGACACATTTGATGTGGAAATACCTTACTATAAATATCCAGATATGTACCAAATTCTGGTTTTGATTAGGTCTTCCACTTGGACTAGTGGACAACTTCCTACATTAATTTATTCTATGGAAAAAAACGAGTGAAAATAGAGTTGATTGACACTATAAATGAATAATATATATATAATATAATGTCTATAATATACAAATGACTGTATAGCATATTACATATAAAATACATAAGGAAATATATACCGTGTATAACATAGAGTATATAATATGTGAATTGTATATATATATATATATATATATATATATATATACATGATTTGGGAAGAATTAAAATAAATCTCAAATTATGGAAGTGAGATTATTGATGGCAAAATAGAACTTGCTGAAAATACATTTCAATTGTAAATTTTTTGTGATCCAGCTATATACAATAATTAGAAAAAGAATTCACAGTAATTATAACAATGGTATGTGTACATTAGAAGGCAACAAAGCAAATTGATTGATTAGAGCTATTAAGAAAATTAATTGTCACAGTTAGATCATCTCCCTGCCTACTGTCATTCCAGTAAATCCAGCAAACAAAGTATCAGGAAAGAGTGGTCCTAAAGTTGGAGAGCCCTATCTCATATCCTGACCTATCTCATATCCTGACAGAAATTTTTGGCAAGGTAATATTAAGTGAAGTCTAGTGTGACTGAAAGAACAGTTTTACCCAGAGTGAAATGTTTGCCCAATAGTGAGACTTTCAGTTCTAAATCTGGGACAGTCCTGGGTGATCTGGGATGATTGTTCTGATGACATATTTTTTTAACTGATACATAAAAATATAAAAAAATATATATTAATCAGATACCAGTTTCTGGGCAGGAATACATCTCTAGGAGTGGGTCTAAAGACACTCTGATATGTTTAAGATCATAACATACTCCATAAAGTGCATTATTTATATTTGAGATCTTGATGATTCCTCTCTCAGCCTTTGACTTGCTTGCGAGTTAAGTAAAAAGGTGCAATATGTGAGCATAATTTGGGGCCAAACAATTTAGTATATTTGGCTATTACTTAGCAAATAGACTAGGGGACAATTTTTAAAAAAAAATTATATGGGCAAAGAAGTTAAGAGTAGATGCTTATCATTTCAACATCACTTTTCTCTTGGGGAAAATGTATAAATATAAATATAAAATATACCTTACTTTGGTCCCACAATAACTGTGACCCAATTCTTAGAGAATATTGGAATGAAAATCATCATGATCTGCAGATTTAAAAACTATGTTTATGTCTGAAAACTATAGCACAGTCAGCACAATCATCTATTTCTTCTGACAGTTAATAGAATTTGATGATTGTTTCAGAAAAGGAATACAGTATTTGCATTTGATCAATCTACTTTTTCATAGAGTAGTTTTATAGGAAATAGGCTTCATTACAACAAAGCAGATTCTCTAAACATTGGTTAAATTGTAGGTCTATGTAGACCCTGGAAGCTCTGGCAGATGATCTGAATCATCTCCTACTATTCTTGGAATGAGTATGAGTTTGCTGTTCCACAAAAAGGGAAATAGTTCAACTTTTTCCTCAACTTCTCTTATCAATAAACCCAGAGTACCAAAGAACAATACTTTTGCTTTTCCCAATGCCTTATTAGATGACAATTCTCACTACAAACCTACATGCAACAGTCTTTCAGTTGTCCATAAGGCATTCCAATATTATGATCTCTTCATTTCTTGGGCACTTACTACCGCATGGTTTGCATTAGGACTATTTGAAAGCTAGTCTGTCAGATCCTTTTGAGGGAAAACAAATACACATTTTAATATCCATTCAACACATTTATTGTGCATATCACCTAACACATGCAGCTCAGTTGGATGTGAAGTACCATTTGTTGGTCCAATTCACTATGACCTCTTTGAACTGGTTTCAGAACATGCAGAAACCAAAACAATGATTATATGCTTATCTTTATATCTCATGGCAGATTAGAATTATCACATGTTCTAGTCAGGCTTGACTCTACAACCAGGAAATAAAGGGAAACAGACTACATGGGAAGACAGTACAGAGGACCTGAGAGCTCAGGCTTTTTAAAGAGGGGAACCTGGGTCTTTAATCCCCTTTCATTCTTCTACTAGCTAAATGACCTTAGAGTAAGACAGCCATAACATCTATAGTTTTATGAAGCTTGCTCACACAACAAACATTAGTGACTCATCTTTTGTCACAGAGTTTACTAGTCCAACAGGATTAGAGATAGAAGAGAGAGACATATACAGATCTAGGGTAATTTCTAGGCTATGCATAAAAGGAGTCCTTTAGTTTGTTATATGAGCTTTGATTCAGATATATCCCTTTCCTTGATTGAGTTGCACTAGGGAGAAGCCATCTGAAAATACTAGGAATTAATTATTAAGTCATGTTTATATATTTATATCTTTCATACATATTCATCTATTTATTTAATATTTAGTGCTTTAATTATTAAACTGTTTTTCAACATTGTTTATGGGAGAATACTCTTTGGCAGCCAAATATATTCTCAAGTATAACCAGCTGACTGAGAATCAGCATCATAGAAACACAGTATAGCCTCCATCTCTTGAATTCCTAATGGTGGTTTTGAAGTCAAAGCACTTAAAATGGGTAAGAGAATAGAATTCTATGAACACATGATTCATTCTCTGAGAAGTTTGGTATATTATTCTATATTAGAAAGTCTTTAATTTCAGCATAGTAGAAAAAGTAATCAAAGCTGTCTTGCTATTTGGAAGGTATAAACTCTCAAAGTTCAATATATTTGCTGTTAATTTTACAGGAAGAACAACAAGAAGGACTGGAAGAATTAAAATGATTTGAGACTCAAAACATTTATAAAATGTCATTATTGTACTATCAGCAAGTGTAAGGATATTCAGCCTACGCTGACAATTATGACTCCATTTTGTGACCCAGATTCCATCTTGTGCTGTGGTGACCATTCTATGAATTTGCTTACATGCCAAAAGAAAGTTATTTTGCTGAGAAGAAAAATCCCAAGGATTGTAAAACCTAAATTGTTTTCTATAACTATCCTATGTTTTAAGTTGGTCTGTGCTGAACCAGTGAGCTCAGAAAGTAAATTTGTCCTCCAGTCATAATTTTGTATAATCCATCTATGTAACCCACTTACACATTCTCTTTTTTACCTTTAAAAGAATTATATAAACCTCTCCCTATCAGGATACACTCTAATTTCTGCTGGAATCTGTGCTCCCTAAATTGCAAATTTAAGACTTCAAATAAATATCTATTTTGCATAACAGATTGTCTGAACCTTTCTATGGACAGTAAGTTTTTGTACTTGATTCCATAATGAAGGGAGTAAGAAGAACTTATTGTCACATTAAAATGGTTTGACTTTGGTCTCATCCAATTTCTTTTGTAGTGATTTGATGTGGCATATAGTTGGAAAGGAAAGCAACATTATGTCATTCACGTTTTACAAAATTGAACTGTCCCTAGGCTACTTTGGAAAGGCCTGCTGCTTAAAGTTTCCTTTTTCTACTCAAGTTTGTCCATCATCCTATCAGAAGATTATATTAATTTGTTAAACATTAAAAGAAATAAGACGCTGAAACCCCTTAAGGAATATGAAATTTGATTCAATTTCACATTTAATGAGCATCTACAATACTATACCAATGAGTTACTACAGTGAATGACCACTGAGGATCCAAAGGGAAGATGACATGATTCTGAACCCCAAGAATTTTTATATCTCAAGTTGGAAGGAGAAAGGAGCATTGTGGAATTCATATACAAAATACTCATGCTTAACTACTTCAGCAGAGAGAGACACAGAATTTGGCTTGTCTACAAATCCATTTAGTGAGCAAGGCCCTATGATTAGCATCATAACGGAAGACAAGAAACTGCAATTTACTCAGCTCAGTTCCCACTTTCTTCTCACAGGGTGAGCACCTCCCTGTGATGAGACATTTTTAGGATTGAGATACATGTATATTTTACAACCTGGGTCCCTACCTGTAAGGTAAATACTATACCTAGGGTTCAATCTAAGGATAACTTTCCTAAGGTATTTATTTTCAAGGTTAACTTGAAACTATGAGAATCTCTTTCTTCTTATATCTTTAGAAACTCACTCTCATGTAAGATATGATTCAGCTGTATAACTAAGTGAGAGTATGATCATAAAGAAGTACAAAGAGGGAGTGAATTCTTTTCAGGACTAGGGGCAATGAAAGCTTCAAAGAGAATGTGGTCTATAAAGGGTAAGATTTCAAGAGACAAATAATAAGGAAGGGTATTATAGGCAAAGTAAGTAGTCTACTACTATGCACAGACTTAAGGCATAAAATGCATGAGAGGTTTGGAGAATGTAAGTACACAGAGGTAGGTAGTGCATAAAGTATTTGAGAACAGTAATGAAAGCTAAGGTTAAAAAGCTAGGTAGAGCTAAACCGTGATAGTCCTTGAAAATCATGCTTAAGAAATATAGATATTGTCTTTTAAATTATGGCGGTCAGTGAAGGTTTTTCACAATGGACTGATAATACCATAATATGTGATAGAAAAGATTCTCACAGTTCCCAGTTAACCTGGGAAAGAAGTATCTTAGAAAGATTATCCTTTATATTGAACCCTAGGTATATTACTTACTTCACATGTAGGGACCAGGTTGTATAAAAATATAAATGTCAAGCCTAAGAATCACTCAGCACAGGGAGACATTTACCCTAAGAGAGGTAAGTGGGAACTGCTAAGGAATTTGAGTTTATTGTCTTCTATTTCCATGCTAATCATAGGGCCTTGCACACTGAATGTGTTTTAGACAGGTAACCTTTAGCTGCCATCCTGTGCCTCTGGCCTGTAAAAACTGTTTCCTATTGTACTGAAAACCACAAGAAGAGAGTATCTAGTGAGGATAGTGAAAATACAGATCCGATCCGTGACTACTGAAGGACTAAAACAAATACAAATCAGCACAGGGCCATTGTTTCTCACAGTTCCTGGGGTAGGGGATAACAGTGATAATGACCTTTGAATACGTTTGTGAAAGAAGGAGACCTTCCTAGGCATAGGAAGTAGGAATTAGATCTGCTGAAGATAGAAGTCTAGAACCATATATTAGCAGCCCTGGAAGGAGTACTTACTTGTAACCATCTAGTTCAGTGGTAGGCAAACTTGCCCATAGGCCAAATCTGGTCTGTGTTTTATATGCCTCTTGTGCTAAGAAAGTTTTTGGCATTTAAAGAGGATTGTAAAGGGTTAGGGTCATGGGAAGATTTGTGACTAAGTATATATCCTGCAAAGTTTCCTGTAGTCACGATCTGTTTCTTTTTAAAAAATATTTATTAGTTATAGATGGACACAATGCCTTTATTTTATTTATTTATTTTTATGTGGTTCTGAGGCTCAAACCCAGTGCCTCACATGTACTAGGCAGGCACATTACCACTAAGCCACAACCCTAGCCCCATGCAATCTGGGTCTTATAGAAAAAAAAAAAAAAAAAAAGGTATATATCCTCTCTGAATGTTAGACCCTTGCCAGTGAACTAATTTTATTTTTAAATTATCTAAGTTCATGTTTGAAAAGAGAATCAGGGAGGTTCACATTTGAATAACTTTAAAAGTTAGGCATGTTCCACGGTATAATGTAAAACATTACATTTTATCATACTCTCTACCCCTTCCATTTCTTTGGTAGTAATATCTTAAAATATTCCTGGGGACTAACCAGTCTGCATAGCTTGGCTGGAGGTAATCTTGCCCAATCTCCAGAGACAGGGATAAACTACTGACCCAAATCAATGAGTATATGCCATGCTTCTAGCCACAATTTTTAAATTGGGAATGGACATATGATCCAGTTCAAAGTATTGAGTATAAGATCCTTGCTTTATGTTAACTATTTTAGAAAGAACACCACTCATTCTCTTTTCTTCTGAGTCTGAACAATAGAAGCAAAATCTCTGGAAATATGGACAGCTACCTTTATTCAATCAGGACATGAGAATCAAGTCAACATGAAGGAAAAAAGATTGAGAAGCTAACATACAGATTCTGGTGACATTGTTTGGAACTCCTGGATCAAGCTGTACTTGAAGCATATTGATTGGGTGAGCCAATACATTGCTTTTTTATTAAGTTTGTTTAAGCTTGGTTTCTGCTATTGACAAACAAAAGAGTCGAATTCAGTGACTGGCAAACTACAATCCATGGGAAAAATCCAGCCAACTAACTGATTTTGTAGGTTCCATGAGTGAAAAATGGTTTCATCCATTTTTTAAATGATTGAGATTAACAGGAAAAACAAAAGAATAATATTTCATGTCACATGAAAACTATATGAAATTCAAATTTCAATATCCACAAATAAGATTTTATTAGAACACAGTTACTCATTCACTTATATATTATTTCTATTTTGTGTTATAATGTCAGAGTTGAATGGTTGTGACAGAGTCTTTAGGTCTCATAATGCCTAGAATATTTAAATTTGGTCCTTTACGGAAAAAGTTTGCTGACCTCTGATTTAATTGAAACCTTCGACTCTCAAAAGTTCCTTTTAATTGTCCTATTGGTCTTCTAGGGAGATGAAAATGCTGCTCGTTGTAATTTATGGTTTTTCTCAGACTAAGAATTGAACAAGTAGGGACAGAGAGATAGGGGTCACTTATAACCACTCAGGGAATAATTCACTGGGTAAGGAATTTATTCACTATTGGGCAGGAGAAATTGTCAGTATGAATTTTGAGTAAGTTGTTAAATGTCATCAGGTGAAATGTTTTCTGACAGAAGTCATGGAAAACCTGTTTACATTACCAGCTATAGAGGTAGGGTATGAAAAGGGGAAACAAACATTTATTCATTCTTTACAACATGTTAGATATTGTTCCAGGACTTATTCCCATATTGTGTTTGATTCATGCTCAAAGCAGTCATCTAAGCTGAGAAAACTGAAGTTTTTGCCTTACTTTATTTAGCAGGTAAGTAGAGTACCGAAGCTAGAGATTTGAACACAGACCTTTTGGAATCCTAAGTGCATGCATTTTCTGCTATGTCATGGGGGTGGGAGAATCTGCAAGAGGAAGAAAAACAAACTAATTCTAAAAGTATAAGGACTATAAGAAACTGAGAGAGAATATTCTAATTTGGGAGCTTCATTAAACAAGAACTATAAACTGATGGAAGAGAATCCTTCTCCAATAAGAAGTAGCCCTTCTGAGAGAGAAAGGGGCGTACTATAATTATGATGAAACAAAAGAATTGATTTGATAGTCATGGGCAAACCAGAATGTATGGCAACTGTAATTGGAAATAACAAGGGCCATCTGATAATGGAAGGATTTATGACATGGAGGTAGTGACAAATCACCAGATTATACCAAAGTCAGCTGACATCATTGGAACACAAATTTCATTGGAAATGGAGAGATAAACAAGTGTTTGAGGATGCTCAGAACAATTTTAGTGCCAATCCCAGAGAAGCCATAAACTACTAGGGTACCTAGTCACCTTGTTAGGGTGGTAAGGCAATGACTTGAGGGGATAGGACTCTGGTAATTTTTATTGGGCTCAGGGTCAGAAATTATTGTCATCATAAGAGCTTCCCCATTAAAGTTCTCTAGGTTGGGGAAATGTGGGTTAAAGTTACTATTAAGAGTACTCCTTTCCCTCTATTTTTAAGAACAATAATCAAAGATTCCAATGTATATTTGTGGCTTCTACATAGCTTGAAGGTTGCTATTGTGTGGATTCCTCTGATACATACCTGGTTGGGTTTCTCCAAAGAAATGGCTGAACAGTGATACCACTTCTCATCTTGCCATTCTTCTCATCCCAGACCTATTTGCCAATCTGTCACAGTCCTGTGCTTTTAAACAGAATTACATCCTTACCACTATCTCGCAGGCTTTTCCTAGACAAACAAAAACATGCTTTCTATTTAGCCTCTTCTCTTGTACTTCTTTCCTCTTTTGATGATATCAATTTTCTGTCCTTTATCTTTAGCCTTCTTCCCTATTCCTGTCCTAATATCTGATCTGCTTGTGAACAGGTAATGTTGTGAAGATGTGGAAATGATAATGAACTTGCAATCAAATAAGGTAGTAACAGGGATGAAGGCATTTGCTTTACTTATGAGTTTCCTACCCCTGCCCCCAAAAGATATTTTATCTGTAAACATTTCTCGTGCTATCAAAACTCATAATAAATTGTAGAACTTGACCGCTGCACATTTATTGGCAAACACCACTTTGAAAGGATGTGTCCTTAGAGGATTGGTCTTGACAGTGTTTTTAACCAATGTGCATTGAAACACTGGTACAGACATTCAGTTGATGAGAGCCAAGCTGTATTCATTAATTGTGCTGATTCTGTACATCCATTCACCCTCCATACCCAGTCATCATTTGGTTATTCATTCCAAGTCCCACCATCCTGCGTATTGCTTCCCTGATAGATGCAAGATAGCATCTTATCTATTGCCAGCATCTTGTATAATGCCTGAAATTGATTTGCTTTTACCCCCAGACCCCACAACCTGAGATCTAAATGTGACAATGTTATTATTTTATAGTTTATCTTGAAAAACTACATACCTCTGGCTAGACAAGACAGGCAACCTGGTACCAAGGGTGTTTGAATTTCTTTTAAGTACATGATCAGGAGATACAGCAGGGAAAAAGTAAAGAGCCAGAGTGGATATGGGGTAGAAAGTCAGTCCTCTAGGCAAAAAATTGCTTGTTCTTCACCACTGAGCAGAATTTTTAAGGAACATACTAAAAATCAGCCAAAGCAGACACACAGGAGACTTCTCCATATGCAACATAAAGGATAGCCAAGAGAAAATCATGATTCTGCAACTAACATACTACTTAAGATGGAAAGGAGTAAACTGCTGCTAAACTTTATAAAACTCACGTTGCATTGGTTTCCTTTCTCATAGGAATCACAGAGATTACTCTTTAGGAAGCACTTCCTCTCCTTTGCTTTACCATGCTTTAATAATATGCAGAAAGGGAATCATGTCCATTAATGATGTTCTTTCTTCCAATCAAATTGTGGTTTCTAGATTACTACTTCCTCCTAGTTTTTTCTAATTAAGTGGGCACCTATGCTGCTTAGCAATTAGCTCTAAGAGCCTCAAAATGGTTTGCAAGTTTGCCTGGCCTGAAGGGTGGAGAAAGGATTGTAGTTAGAGTGCCTAATGCTATCCTTCAGTATTTTGTCTACATGCCAAATTAAACAAAGTTGAAAGCTTTGTATTATTAATTTGAAGAAAGTGCCTTTGTGATACAGTATGTTCAATGCCTGAAACATTCAAAATATATTAATACCTACCATAAGCTATGCATATTAAAGTTGAGTTATTGAAAAAAATGACAAAATAGAATTTAAATGATTTAAAGGGTCCAAGAAAAAATACATTTGGCTGTCCCTGATTTGATAGTTCAATAGGTGATGACATCTTCATATTCATTAAATATCTTATCAGATTTATTCATGTTAGATCATAATTTCCCAAATACATTGAACCATCACTACTATTTTTAGTGGATGCATACATAATTTAAAGAATCTTGTTAAAAGAAAGTCAATTAATCTTTTGATAGCCAGGAAATTATGTTGTGGTAAAATTAACAATTGTAATGTAAGTGGAGAGTCTAATTTTAACTGCAACCCTTTACCACCATCCCTCTTATCCTTTGGTGGTTACTTTCTGTAATATATATACAAATTCTTTGGTATCCCAAAAGCATATACTTGACTCTGTTGGAGACCTTGTTAAATGTGTTTTCAGTTAACCATAGTGATTTGAATAAACAACAACAAATACAAGGAACAAAAGACTAAAACTAAAAACATTTTCTCATTTCTTAAAGCTTTGATAATGATACTTTCAAAACTTCTAAAACTGTCAGAAATAGTTATGCTTTACTATACATGTGTGAAATTGCAGTTTAGAAATATGGAATTGCTTTGGTCTTTTTGATTTTGCCTAGTATGAAGAAATAAAATACATTATTTGAATGCAGGAAACGATATTTGCAAAGCCATGGAGAAATAAACTTCTAAAGAATCTACAGTGGGCATTTTGGTTTCTATGCTTAAACTTCAATTATGCCAAGCCCTTACGTGAAAACTAGAAGACTCTGCCAAGTTCAAGAACTTCTTATATATCCCATCTGTCAGTTTCAGGACAAATAATTAGAATTCAGATTTTCTATGGTTAAAAAATCCAGCAAATTTGTATATGTGGTGACAGTTTTCTGAGTAAATGAAAATATCTAGGTAGTTGCCTAGTATTTTCAGTTTCCATTGGAGTGCGTGGTATTGCATACAGCTAGGATGCAAAGTCTACAAAGATTGTATTGTAGGTCTAATATGATTTGAAAACCATACAAGCTTAACTTAAAATATTTACCAATTACCAATTTACCTCCAAACAAACCACTGAAGTTTATAGCTACTAAAACTACTGAGGCTTGTTTCCTTATTTCCTGACAGTCCCCCAGAGAAGATTCTGGATAATTCACCTTATATTTTACACATGAGGAATCTAAAACCCAATGAGATACAAGTGATACTCTAAGAAACTTTGAGATAATCATTCCCAAACAAAGCTTATGAACTAAGACTATGTTCTGCTCCTTTATATCATTCATGATTGTCTCAGTGCTTTACCCATAGTAAACAGCAAGCCGATGACTGTTGAATGAATGGGAGAATTATGCTTCTATCCCTGTTAACTGAGCAATGGTCATTTGAATAACTGGTGAATCTGACACTCGTGTCTCCTTGGGCTTTAGTCTTTAAGAGTTTTCTTTTTACCTCAGCTCTCTTCCATGAGCCTATTATGAAGCTGCATTTCAAGAAAACTCAACTGGGATCCATTCCCATCTCCTCTGTATAACAAACATATTTGACATTTGAAATGTACTGACTATAAAAAATTAATAATTAATTAATTTTATCTTCAATCTTGGAAATTCCCTGTGACTTTTAACTCTACTATTTTCTGTTTCCATTTGAAATGTCAAAAGCTGTTATTTCATCTCTTACTCAGACACTTTCCCATCCTCCCATGTTTTCTTTTCTTTCCCCCTGAGGAGCAACTAACTTTTTGGGAAATATCATTTGACTATCATACCTTCTTAATTCTTAATGCCCTCTTTCACTTTTGCCATAATTATATTAACAGGATTGTTGACCTCTTATTTCCCACTCAAACCTGAATACATAATGTGACCTTTGAGATCTACATCAATTCATTGTGTCTCATCTCCAATTCTGCCTAACTAATCTCTTACTCACCAATTGTTTGCTTATGTTTTTTCCTGATGTATATTTAAGTTTATTTCTAGATTTTAGCCATATTAAAAAAAACTTATTACTGATTCCTGTTTCAATAATGAGGACATAGTCCATGTACCAGAGTAGAATGGATTCATCTCTTCTTTCTTTGATCATAGACATTCAAGTCCTGGTGTGGTAAATTTTATTCATGTTGAAAATATTTTATTTCACCCTATAGGAACCCTCTATGAGGGATCTCTTTAATCTCTATTGATACCAGGATTGGCTGTGTGACTTACTTTGGCCAATTAAGTGTAAATCGCTTTTAAGCAGATGTTCTATGAGCCGGTATATGCTATTCTATGCTATCTTTTCTCTCTACCATTAGATTAGAAATTTCATAAAAAGGGGTTGCTCTATTAATCTGGGTTCCAGAGTAAATACATTATGGAAGAAAGCTGTACCTGATAATTAATATAACTGTGGTTTGGTTAAAAAATATATTTTAAGCCAATAAGATTTTGTGGTCGTCGTTAACTACAACAAACTAGCTGTGCTTCCAATTTATAATTTGCCAGGGGTACTTAGTGTGGCATCATGAACCTAAAAGTAAACATGGGTGCCTTAATATATACTTCCTCTCATGATGCTCAATTCATGTATCTTTAGTCTTCCATGTATGAAATCATAATTTTTTTCCATCCCATGTCCATTCACCACTTATTTATTAAGTTTGATCCTATACTATTAACATTTTAAAAAGGCAAATATTCCAATTTAGATGGTACTCAGATCTCTTGCTCCTATCACTTTATAATAAGTAGTAGCTCTGGTGTGGGTTATAAAATTATAAAAACAACCCATGTGGAAAGGGCAAAGCATGATCCTAAGCACTTTGCTAACATTATGTTGTTTAATAGTAATAATTATGCTAAGATTTGTGTACTATCATATTATCTGTTTTAAAGATGGAGATATTAAGTCAGAGAGTTTAAGAATTTTGTCCAAAGTCACACATTTGGCAAGCAACATTGATAGAGTTTGAACCCAATGGCATCAATGTCCCGTACTTTTTTTTTTTTTTTCATTACTTCAAACTCCTTTCAGTAGGATTAGTAGGGAATGGTGCTTCTTCTAGGAGGAATAAAGGAATTAGAAACTCTGTCTTCCTTTGGGGATCTAATTTGTTTCTCTCTCTCTCCTTCTCTCTGTCTTTTGATCCTTGACAAACAATTGTCTCCTCCCCAAACTGGCCTTTCATGATAAAATGAGCTGATTCCCTTTTGGGTGAGGCCCAGACGAAGAAAGGAATGGAGTAGGTAGCTCTCCCCAGGCCACAGAAAAGGAAGAATTTTCCTTGACATTGCGGTTTTGTTCTTCTCACAGATGAGGTGGTAAGATCTAGAGGGCTAGGGTCAGTATACACTCTCTTTGGGATAAAACCAAGACTCTTAAGATTCATATATGGTTTATTCCTGACACTAGGAAGAAATTTTGAAGCAAAATTGCATGAAATGTATGAACTTGCCTGAAATGTTCTCTGTAAGTTTTACCCTCTAAAAAATGATAGCAGTAGAAAGCTAGTGAGGATTTATTTAGGGGCATGAGGCCTTACAAAATCACCAGAGAAAGATAAGGACAGTCTTTTTCTTTCCCCTTTCCCATCTGTATTCTTGTCTAAACTATTAATTATATCAGTTTATTATAATAGTTCTCATTCGTTTGGTCAGATAGTTTCACCTGCTTCTTACCAGTGATTGAAAGCATTCTGAACTAATTGTCTTGGCTTCAATCACCCCCCCCCCCCCCCTTTTTGTTTCTCACTTTTCACTTTTGAACTCTCTATATTCCACCTATGTTTGGTATTTCCTATTTTAGTTTCTTTGCAAAAATGGTATGCTCTGCCTAAAATGCCTCCTACTCCCATTTGCACATATTCAAATTCTTCAAGTCCAAATGAAAGTCATCTCCTGTAGGAAGTTTTTTTGATTCCTTAGCCTGATATAATCTCACTCTTCAGAAATAAAATAGGATGATCACTCTTGCTCTTAATAGTACATATCAGTTACTATGTTACTGTAAATGAGCTGTGTTTTATGTACTTCATAAAACTATATACCTCTTGATGGGAAAGAATCTTTGACAAATGTATATATTTCCACAACTCTTAGCCTATGTTCCTTCATCCCCTCATTTATTTATTTAACCATAGCAAATGAAAGTCAATGCCTACATTCATGGAGCTAATATAGATAGAACACATAGTAAGCCTTCAAATATTTTTTTAATTATAGTTGATATATTTACTGTTTGTCTTAGTTCATATACATTATTGTAACAAAATACTTAGACTAGATAATTTATGAACAACAGAAATTTGATGCTTACAATTTTGGATGTTGGGACATTCAAGATGAAGGTGACAGCAAATTTGGTGTCTAATAAGGAATTGTTACTTATAGATGGCATATTTTGTGTTCTTACATGGCCAGACAGGGTGGAAGGGAAAAACAGGTTAACATGGGATTGTCTTATAAAGGTCAGAATCTTATTCATGAAAGTGGAGTTTTCGTGATCTAATAATGTCCTAAAGATCCACCTCTTGATACCACCACAGTGAGGATTAAGTTATCACATCTGAATTTTGGGAGAATACCAACTTTCAGACTATAGCCCTTGTCTCTATTAAAATGAATAATCTTTTAAATAAAGAGAATTATTAGATTTATTTTTAAAGTATCTCAAAGTGAATACAAAGGTCTGTAAAATTCATTTAGTATTTATAATCTGAAAGTTTCAGACACCATAAATTCAATGAAAGTTTATAATAACAAATATTCTAAAATATTTTAAATATTCTTTTATTTATTAAAACTTTTTTAAAAATCCACAAATGGGGGAACAACTATGCATTCTGGATAAATGTTTCCTCCAGAATTTAGGTTACTGAATCAGAGTCCTGAGATTGAATCAACTATACTCAGTATACAAAATGCTCCTAATTAATTTCACTATTACAGTTAAGTGATCTACAGACCCAAAGAATTTACTCTTGCCATTAAAGCATTAATTCTAAGAGCACAAAGACAAATTGAGTTCTCTGATGAAAATTGGTAGATTATCTCTAGTTCCGTATGTGCAGATTATAAAGGCAGCAACACATAGGTAGCCAACTAAAGAGAGTAATTTTTCCTTTGAGCCTAAATAATCTTGATCCCTTTGAAAACTCTTCTTCTAGGTTATCTGGGATAATTCAACAACTCCATCAAAATTAACTATAGAATTATTGCAAAATTTTATGTCCAAGTTTGTAAATTTAAGGATAACTAGTCAACAATGTCTTATTAGACCCAGACAGGAATCCTAAAATTGGGTAACTCTTATCTAGCTAGGTAGGCAGGTCTGTCGCCAAAATGGTACTGTTATTAATCATCCCTGATTCTTCCTCTGTGGGGATCTAGCATTTTGGGTATACTTTTCTTTTACCTTCAGTACTGGGGATTGAATTCAGAAACCCTTTATCACTGAGATATACCTACAGCCCTTTTTATTTTAAGATAGGTTCTGGCTAAGTTGCCCAGGTTGGCCTCAAACTTGCCCCAGAGTCTCAAGCTTCTGGGATTCCAGGAGTGTACCACTGCACATCACTTTGTATATGCTTCGGAAAGTGATTTAGAATATTATATTCTTATTATCTGACTGCAAATCCCTTCCACTAAATGGGATGTGTCTTGAGGGCAGAAATCAGTCCTTTGTCTATGGCAAATAGCATAATGACTGGCCAAATTCTTAAATAAATATTTGATGAATAACTTACTGAATAAATGAATGAGCAAACTATATATGTTAGGCAGAGTACCTTAAGAATAGAAATGGTATAGGAGAATCAGAAAGAATTCTTGTTTAAACTTTACTTTCCCTACTGATTGACTGGTGTCCAAATTCCTTAATTAGAAATTCAATTCTTTTCTTTAAAAATGTGCAAGTGTTCCTGGTGAAGCTAAAATAAACTTATTAGTCAGTCATTTTTGCATAAGTACAATGGTTCTCAAATATCAGGGCACATCAATATCACCTAGAAAGCTTGTGAAAACAGATTTCTGTGCTTCACTTCCAGAGTTTCTGATTTGTACACCTGGAATGGACCTGAGATCTTACATTGCTAACAAGTTCCCAGATGATGTTAATATTGCTCTTCAGGGAGTACCTTTTGAGAAGTACTGGCTTACTGTGAAGGAACTACTAGATCATCTGAGGGCATATTTTGAGGGCAAAAGAGAGAGCAGAAGAGCATGAAAAGAGGAAGGAAAAAGGAAAAGAGAATAAGAATAGCTCTAAGACAAGCTACACTATACAAATTTTCTGAAGGCCTGAACTAGTGAGCAGAAATCTTTGAAGTGTAATGTGCAGTTGTGGAACTGGCGCAGTACACTCACCTGGGGAATAGAAAATACGACTTTCTAAATATAATATTCTTTACACCTTCAAAGGGGAATTTCAGTAAATGTGATAAATGCTTATTTAACAATTTATAAATATAGCATGCTTTTCCAAGTCATTTGGCCTTTAAAATGTGTGATTGCTTTTTTTTGGTCCAACAATAAGAGACTATTTCGTGCCATTTTCCCCATGAGTACTGCTGTTATTACTTAATATTTATTAAGTAGCCACCATAGTGGTTTTATTCTTACAGAAGAGGTTTTTCTTCTTTACATTTGTGTGCTAAATAGGATTTTCCTGCTGCCTGTCAAACTGAAACCATATTAAGCAACACAGAACAACTTGAAGCAGACTGGGGTATAGAAATCAATGCCCACTTCTCTGTATTTAGAAAAAAGGAGGACAACAAACCAAACATTTCCTCCTTTTAACTTAAGCCTAATGTATCTATTAAGAATGCAGTTGCAAATGCATCCAATCAATTAAACAGGTCACACACTGATGAGCCTTAAGATTTATTGGTTACAAGTGAAATGTAGGAACATATGTCAAAAATAAGTAGGTTCCATAGCTTAAAGGAAGATAAATCAGACTTTGAAGGTAATATCATTTTTTAAAGAAAGTAATTTTAAATAGATACTATACGTTGGATTTGATAACTTGAGGAGAACAAGAATTATAATCATGCTGAAGGGTGAAGCTGAGAATTTAAGATCACAGAAAATTTAATAAAGACTGTCATGCTTTATAAGGTGATTAGAAAACCACAAAGGTAAAACTCATAGTCCTCATTTCTGTTATTGGAACAAGAAAAATTTATTTCACAATAAGGCACAATGACAATTCTAGCAGTCTCTAAATTATTATTTCTAGTTCAAAAATTATAAAATAAATCACAACAAAATATATTTTCAGACATCTTAGTGCTGTTTTCTTTATCCACTGATTTCTCTCCATAAATATGTCAATGCATAAATAATAGAAGAGACTTAAGACACAATTACCACACCAAACACCGAACACCATGAAGGAAATATCAGTTAGGGTTCTATTATGGGTTGAACTGTGTTACCCAGAGAGATATATTGAAGCCCCAGCACCTCTCCCCATCAGATCTTTTTTATCTTATTTGGAAATAGGTTTGTTACACATACAACTAGTGAAGTCAACATGAGTAGTGCCCTTAAAACAGAAGAAAAGATGCAGAAAATCCAGGAGATAAGAAGACCATCAGAGAGATTGGAGAGAATGTATCTATAAACTAAGGAATGCCAAGAATTGACAGCCATCACCAGAAACTAGGAGAGAGGCCTGGAACAGACTTTCTCTCAAAGTCCTGAGAAGAAGCAATTCTGGCTGACATCCTGATTTCAGACTTCCAAGAACTGTGAGAAAATAAGTTTTGTTGTTTTAAGTGACCCAGTTTGTAGTGTTGTGTTATAGTAGCCTTAACTGTGGAAAATTATGCAGTTTCTTTCCCAAAACTGTTTGTTTTAAGATTTGTTCACATGAAGGGATAATATTATACCTCTCAATCCAGTCAAAAACTTTTAATGAAAATAAAAAATCATGAATAGATAAGTACTTATTAGAATGATGATCAGGAATGTACATGTACTAGTGTGATAGCAGTTTACGCATATTCTGATATATACTATCTGCTGTGTTTTGAGTGCCCTCATCAAAACTCAAGATGAAATTAATCTGTATTATGGGAAATTAAGAGGGTAGAAACTTCATTCAACTGTGGTATTTAGAGGTGGGACCTTTGAGAGGTAACTAAGTTTATATGAAGCCATAAGGGTGGGGCCCTAATTCAATGGGACTGTACTTTTAGAACAAGAGAAGTAGAGACCTAAGCTAGGACACTGTCTCAACCTTGTGATGCCCTTTGCCACCTTGGGACTCTGCAGACTCCCAACCAGCTTGCAAGAAAGATCTCACCAGATGTACCTGCCTGGTCTTCAACTCTCCAGCCTTCAGAAGTATGAATTGAATTGAACCTGGGGCCCTATGCATGCTAGGCAAGCACTCTACCACTGAGGTACAAACCCACCTATTATTTATGTGTTAGTCTTTGGTATTCAATTATAGCAACAGAAATTGGTTAAAGATACTATTGAGGTAGAAAAGAAAAAGGAGATAAAATGGAAATAACATATTTTAAACAGTACAAAACCATTTTATTCTCATTAACATGTTATTATAAATATTATACATATTAATAAACTGAGAGCAATGTTTCTGGATGTCATTCATTATTTTTAAGTGCTTGGCTTAATATTTTGTGATACAGTGATATAATGGTCTGGTTCTAAATTCAGTATATTTTCTTGCCTGACTTTAGTGATTGTCATAGTCAAAAAATGTACTTCACAAAATATATATAGGACGAAATGAAAGGAGTGTCTTTTTGGCTGTGTTTTATACATACTGATGCTTAATTTCTGCTCCAACCACCAATTTTGTAAAACTTTCATTAAATTACGTTGATACATTTGGTTTTTTTTTAAGTCTTTTAGAAGTGAATTGCAGACGTAGTGTTTTCTTTTATGCATTCAGATTGCAACTACTAAGAAAAAAGACATTCTTTACATAACCATTATACTATATTATATCTAAGAAAATGACAATAATTTCCTAATATACATAACATCTAGTCCATAATAATTTCCCAATTGTCCCCAATTGTCTTTTATAGCTACTTTTAAGGAACTAATATGTAATCTAGGTTCATATAATTTTCTATTTATTTTCTCAACAGCATTTAGAAGAGAACACCTGCCCTCCACTCCCTCTATTTTTCATGAGATTGACTATTTTTTTAAAGAATCTAAAACTGTTCTCCTATAAAATGTCCTGGGCTCTAAATTTATCTTTAACAAATAAAAAATATATAATATAACAAATATATAATAAATATATAAATATACAATATAACAAATAAAAAATGATATAGTTTAACAAATAAAAAATTGCATGTAGTTCTTATAAACTAAGGCAAAATCTCTAGAGGTTTGATTACACTAAGGTTAAATGGTTTGGCAAGAATATTTCAAATGTGTTGTTGCTTAATTCCAGTTACATAAAAACATTAGGTACTTTTAGTCTGACTGCACCTATATAAGTAACAGTGAGTTTGATCATTTGCTTAAGGTGATGACCTCCAGATCATTCCACTGTAAAGGTATTGTCCCCTAGGTATAATTCTACAGGTCAATATTCTTTGTGCAACACAGTCTTCCATTTAATTATTTTAGCATTCATTAATGATCATTGACTTAGTTCATGATTATTTGGGAGGTTACAAAATATTATTTTCCTGAATTTTTCATTTATTTTATATTTAATTTACTAACTATCTCCTTTTTGATTTCTTTGTTTTTGAAGGGACAGTACCACTATGGACAAATCAATTTCAATTTATTCATTCAGAGTGTTACAATTGATTACACTTACTATTTTTTAATTTTTTTATACTGGGGCATAAACTTAGGAGTGCTTAACCACTGAGCAACATCCCTGGTCCATATTATTTTGTATTTTGAGACAAGGTCTTACTGAGTTGCTTAGGGCCTCACTAACTTGCTGAATCTGACTTTGAACTTGCAAGCCTCAGCCTCTCAGGTCACTGGAATTATAGGCATACACCACTATTCCTGGCCTACACTTATTATTTTGAATATTCAAACAGTTCAGAAATGACCAGCTGAAGCTTTAAGCTGGATCCTATGCCCTTGTGAGGTGATATGTCCCTGTTTTGTAGTATTTCCTTGCTCTCAAGAACAAAATATCTCAGTGTCTCCTTGTACTTTTCCAGTCCCAGACCTGGAATCACCATTTCTCAAGGGAGTTCTGGTTTCTTTAAGTGTGGATTGGAATTAAGAAATGTGTTAGGTGTGCTCATGCTTCTGAAGTATCATGGCTTTTAGGACTATTAATAGTCAGAGCTAGGAAAACTACTTTTTAATATTATCAGTTCATGTTGATATTTTTATCTTTTTAAAAAATTTGTAACTATGGCAAAAAGCCCACAACATTTTTTTTTTGGTTTTAAGCTTCTTGAGTTCTTTATATATTCTGGATATTAATCCCCTGTAAGAGGAGCAGGTAAGATCTTCTCCCATTTTATAGGCCCTCTCTTCATGCATTTAATTGTTCCTTTGTTGTGCAGAAGCTTTTTTATTTGATGTCATCCCATTTATTGTAAAAGAACTAAACAGACATTTCTCAAAAGGAGAAATACAATGGCTAACAAATATATGAAAAAATGTTCAACATCTCTAGCAATCAGGGAAATGCAAATCAAAACTACATTAAGATTTTATCGCATTCCAACCAGGATGGCAATTATCAAGAACAAAATAATAATAAACACTGGCAATGGTATGGGAAAAAAGGTATGCTCATACATTGTTGGTTGGACTTGAAATTAATGCAACCACTCTATAAAGCAGTATGGATATTTCTAAAAGAAAATCCAGGAATGGAACCACCATATGATGCAGCTATTTTACATCTTGGTATGAATCAGTATACTATAGTGATACAGACACATTGATGTTTGTAGCAGAGTAATTCACAATAGCCAAGTATGGAACTAGCCCAGATGCCCGTCAACAGATGAATGAATAAAGAAAATGTATATATACACAATGAAGTTTTACTCATCCATAAAGAATAATGACACTATGGCATTCACTATTAAGTGGATGGAACTGGAGAACATCATGCTCAGATAAGATAGACTCAGAAAATCAAAGGTTGAATGCTTTCATATATGGAAGTTAGACCAAAATAAGGGAAAAAGGGGAGGATCCCAAGATTAAACAAAAGGGAGATCAGTGGAGTAGAGAAAGGGGGTATAGGAGAAGGGAGGAGTGATGTGAACAGGAAGGAACAGTGGAATAAAATTGGCCAAACTATCCTATATACATATATGAATATACCACAGTGAATTTCCCATTTATATGTATCTATAAAACACTACTTTTAAAAAAATCTATGAAAAACATGATATGAAATTTACCATCTTAACCATTTTTGAAGGTGTAGTTTAGTAGTCTTAAGTATGTCCACATTGTTCTATAACAGATCTCTAGAACTTTTTCATCATATAAAACTAATACTCTATACTTGTTACACAGCAACTCCTCTTCCACCAGCCCCTAGCAACTACTATTCTGTCATTTTGAGTGTTGTAGATATCTCATATAAGTGGAATCATGCCATGTCTATCTATTTGTGACTGACACTGCATAATGTCCTCAAGGTTTATCCATGTTGTAGCATATGACAGGATTTCCTTCTGTTTTAAGACTGAATTATATTCCAATATATGTATATACCAGGATTTGTTTGTTCCTTGATCTATTAGTGGTCATTTGGGTTACTTCCACCTCTTGCATGTTGTGAATAATTGTAGAGTAAACATGGGTATGCAAATATCTCCTGCAGATCCTACTTTTGGTTCTTTTGTACATATTCCCAGATATGGGATTGCAGGGCCTTAAGATAATTTTATTTTTAGTTTCTAAAGAAATTTATGTATTGTTTTACATAGTAGAAAATACTTAAAAAATTCAGTCCTTTTGCTTAAATTAAATTTCTTTTTCTTACAATAAAAATCTTGGTGCTGTGTGTGTGTGTGTGTGTGTGTGTGTATACATATATATATACCCACACAATTGTGCACTTATTTATCTTGCAATATATCTAAATTAGTTTAAAACTTCTAGTCAATATTGCCAATAACCAAGTCACCTATTGAGATTCCTTTGAAGTTATTTTTTGACTTTTAACATGTCCAATTAAGAATGTTCACAGTATTGTTAAAAATTAATCATTTTCTCTGTATAGCTAGCTATATTTGATATCAATCTATTCACCATGTTTCTATTTGTAAAGGCTTATGTTTTATACATTTTGATTTAATTTTATTTTTAAATAAAGTATTTGCATAGCTCTAAAATCTACTCAGAGAAGATTTTCTCCTATTTCTATCTTCTCCACCTCTCTCCATCTTTATTATTTCATAACTTTCTGGTCAGGTAGTCTTTAATCTCAAGAGGTATAGAGCCTTATGCAGTAGATAAAACACAGCATGTACTGCACTATGTGTATCATAGTTTATACAACTGGTCCCTTAAGAATGGGTATCTGCATTGTATCCATTTTTTGTTATTATACTAGTGTAGTAATAACTGGCTTCATGTTTCCTACTGTTGGAGCTATACTTCAAGGCTGATTCCTAGAAATTAAATTGCTCTATCAAAAAATAAAACCACATAATTTTGTTAGATATTATGAAATGCTGCTCCATGGGAGTTCTAACATTTTGCACCTTTACCAGCAATTTAAGAGTGACTATTTCTCCACTTTAAACTAACAGACTTTAATTACCAGTATATATGAGGAATGATATCTCAGTGTAGCATAACTTGAATACTTTGGATGAACATTTTCTCATGCTTAAAGACCATTTGTTTTCCTTTTTTGTGAATAGTTTGTCTTTTGTAAGTTTTTTTCTACTGTGTTTTAAAAATGTTAAGGGTACAAATATATGTACTCTGTTTTTATAGGTGGCACACATAGTTCCAGCAATAAAATCCCATCATGTGGGAAATATTTCTAAACATTCCTTTTAAGTATGATCTTTCCATAGTATATTTCTTTTGAAAATGAGATGTCCTTTCCATTACTGTTAAATATAATTTTTCCTTTGAAGATAGGTGGGTTGTTTATCCTTTTTAAAGTACATTTTAGGTAACACATTACTGCCAGTCTTTTGTCTTCAGAGTAAAGGCCATCACACCTGACCACTTCTCTTTTAGAAAGAAAAATCCCTAATGCATCCCTAAGTTCTACAAGTCCTGTAAGTACTTTGTCACAAGATAATCTAAGAAACTCTACATAATACAAAGTCATTTTTAGGTCACTCATCATATCTATATTGAAGAGATTCCATTACTTAATGATTTGGTTTTTGTAAAATTAAGTACATAAATGATATCCTGTAAATTATAAACAACTTTTTTCATTTCACACCCCAAATGACCATCTGATATTTTGGAGATCAGTGTTATAAGGAAAAATGCTATGCAAGTAGTAACAGAGAACCATAGTAACACCCGTAAAATTACTCCAGATGGTTTTTGTCTTTTGTATACCTCAATCTTTTGGTGTTCTACCTGGTAAATTTTTAGATCTGGAGAGTCACAATGTTGGATTTTATTCAGCTTTAAAAGATAGATTCCAGTAAATCTTGCCAAGAGCTTCAAATACTGTTTCAGACTATCTACTTAAAGTTACTTTTTTTTTGGCCACATCTCTTCAGCTTGTTTCTGATAAAGAACCCCTCTTTTATTTCCATGAATGATTCCTCCCTCAACCTTGTAGAATTGTCAAAGTATCCACTTTTTTCTTGACATGAGTGGACACATGAGTCATACCTGGCCAATCAGGTCATTAATACATAAAAGTGATCAAGCAAAGGTTGGTAATGTAACACAAATCAAGGCAGTCAGACTTCTTTGTAGGGACTGGTATGAATTTTGATAGAGACTGGGTCTCTAGCCTTTCCAGATAGTTAGTGCTAAAGACTACATAAGTCAGGAATTGCAAGAGGATATCATTGCCATATTATGATGATAAAAGTGCATCTAATGCAGAATTAATGAGAGGAAAGGAAAGAAAGAATGTATCTTTATTTAATTTTAATATTTCCTTGGAGCATCTAGGATTCAGCCATACCTGAAATAAAACAGCGCCACAAATTTTAGTTATATAAACCAGTCAATTCCCGTTTTAGTTTCAGCAGAATTAAATGTTTCTTTTGGATACAATTATCACTTGTGCAGCTGAAAACCATATTTCCAATGACTGGCATCTAGTAGCAGCCTTAGAATCAGTTATTGCCAATGGAAAGAAAGAAGCAGGGCCAAGGAAGAAATGAAGCAGGAGGGTCCTCTCTGCTTGCTCTCTTTTACCTTTTGTCAATTGGAAACAGATGACTCTGTGGCTCTAGACATTGCTGGACCTAGAAGTAAAAGTACCTGAATGCCTGAATCATTCTATGGGGGCTGGTACCACACTGGATTACTATATGAGCAGAAAGAAATGTGTTAAGCTACTGAAAATTTTGAGGGTTTTTTGTTTTTGGTGCCAGGGATTGAACTCAGGGCCACTGAGCCACATCCCAACCATTATGTATTTTATTTAGAGACAGGGTCTCACTGAGTTGCTTAGTGCCTCCCTATTGCTGAAACAAGTTTTGAATTTGTGATTCTCCTGCTTCAGCCTCGGGAGCCACTGGGATTACAGGTGTGTGCCACCACACCAGACAGAGGTTTATATTTTAAAACATCTAGTATGACTTGAACTGATACACCACATTTTATCTTATATTAGCTTGCCTTATATCATTGCCTTATATCATTGTATGAATTTTGATAGAGAATGGGTCTCTAGCCTTTCCAGATAGTGAGTGCTAAAGGCTATGTAAGTCTTACTATTAGATTGAGATAGCTCTGAGAGTAGAGAGTGAGTCTTATTCATCTTTGTAGCCCCTGTGCCAGATACTTCATAAATGCATGTTGAATTGAATGAGATCTTAGAGTGCCAAGAAGCTTTAGTTCAAAATAATTAAAAATGTCTTCTGCAAGTAAATTATGATGACATTATTTTTAAAAACTGATTTAAAGAGATCTACTTCAGTTCCATGCAAGTCACCTATTTAAAGTGTAAACCTTTTTAGAATATGCACACAGTTCAGCAACCATTGCAAAGTCAATTATAGAACATTTTCATCACCCCCCCAAAACAACCCCTGATTCATTAATAGTTACTCTGTATTTCCCTTTAATCTCCTGCTTCTTTCATTCTAGGCAACTACTAACCTACATTTGTCTCTATGGATTTGCCTGTTTTGTACAGGTCATATGAATGAAATCATATGAGTGACAATTTGTGATGTCCTTATTTTAATTCATATAATGTTTTCATGGGTCATCCATGTTCTATCACATATTAGTGCTTCACTCCTTTTTATTGCACAATAATATTCCATTGTATGGGTAATGTTTTTTACATGTCTTTGTGTGAGCGTATGTTTTTATTTCTTTTGGGTCTACACCTAGAAGTGGCATTTTTGAGTCAATAATTGTATGTTTTAACTTAGATGAATTTCCACATTGTTTTCTAAAGTCTCTGTGCCATTTTAGATTTCTAGTAGCACCGTATGATGATTCCAATTTCTTGACATTGCCACCAACACCTGTTAACTGTTTTTTAAATTATAGCCATTTTAATTGGTGTGAAGTGTTATTTCATTGTGATTTTGATTTGAATTTCTCTAGTGACTAATGCTATTGTCTTTTCATGTCTTTATCGATCATTTTTAAATCTTTTGAGAAATGTCTATTCAGATTCTTTGCCAATTTAAAAGTCAGGTTGTCTTTATGCTATTGAGTTGTAAGAATTCTTATATTCTTGATACAAATTCTTTATCATACATGTGATTTGTGTATATTGCATCATAGTCTTTGGGTTTTTCTATTACTTTGACATGGAAAATGTTTTAATTTTGATAAAGTCCAATTTATCTACTTTTTTCTTTTGTCATATGTGCTTTTGGTGCCATAAGAAACCATTGACTAATCCAAGGTCACAAAGATTCATAGATATGTTTTCTTCTAAGTACTTTTTATCCTCTTACATTTATCTTTGATCCATTTTGAATTAATTTTTTATGAGAGATGAGGTAGGATTCCACCTTCACTCTTCAGCATGTAGGTATCTAGTTCTTCAGCACCATTTTTTGAAAAGAATATTTTCCCCCATTGGTTTATATTGGTACTTTTGTTGAAAACCAAGTAATCCTAAATATAAGGGCCAACATCTGGACTTCTACTTATATCCCATTGATTTTTAAATATCTACTCTTGTGCCAGTACCACACAGTCTTAATTGCTATAGCCTTGTAGTTTGCTCTGAAATCAAGACATGAGTGCTCCAGCTTCATTCTTCTTTGTCAAGATAATTTTGGCTCTTTTGTGTCCTTTTCATTTCCATGTGAATTTTAGAATTACCTTATAAATTTCTGCAAGAAAAACAGCTGAAATTTTGATAGAGATTTTGTTAAATTTGTAGATCATTTTGGAAAACATTCCTGTCCTAACAGTACTAAATCTTCTGATCCATAAGCATGGGATGTCTTTCCATTTATTTACATCTTCTTTTATGTCTTTCAATGACACTTTGTAATTTGCAATATAAAAGTTTTGCATTTTTTTGGTATGATTTACTGTTGATATTATCTGCAAATAGAGTTAAAAAGAACTTTATACTGGCTTAAGAATAGCATTTATACAGGTCTAACCCAAAGAAGCATAATTTCAATGCTGCCAGTTTGTAAAACCGACGAAGAGATTTATAGGACATTCTATGTTCTCAAAAATCTTATATATGGAATGTTCTCTGGTTATCCACGAGAGAAAATTTGTTTTATTATGTAAATAAAAATATTTCAGAGAGAATGAATATGCAAAGTTTCATGCTTTTATAGTGGACATTGAATAGTATCACATAATCAGTTTAGTAGAAGTCATTCACAAACCCTAGTTCATGGACAGATGTTAGTCTTCTCAACATATCTTTCTTTGGAGAACCACTCTTCCCTCATTGAACTGCAATTCTGCTAAGTTTATACGCTTTCATTTACATTAGTCTCCAACATTGATTTGGAGTAGACATAGTCCCCTACCTGTCCAAAAACTGCATCTCATGACTATGACAAGAAGAGTAAGTTCAGTATTAGCCATGTGAACCAAGAGAGCCCAATAAAAACCTACCCTGGAATTTTACAAGAGCTGTTAGGAAATAAACTAACATTTTATTTGTGTGAATGACATGACTTCAAGGGTTCTGGCAACTATCTTGTTGAAATATAGAAAAAGCCTCCTGGGAAAGAAGGCATGGAGAAACAAACAGAGCTGTAGCCAAGAGTTGGAAAAGAAACAGTCCTAATGCTATCATTTGAATTGGATCTAACTGTGCATAAAAATATTTCTATTCCCTAGACTTCTTATTATTTTAATAAATCACTTCTCCACCCATACCCTTTTATTGACATGGTTTTTGTTTGGTTATGTCCATTAGAATTTGAAAGTATTCTGATTGACACATAAAAATTTAAGACTCCTTTAATACCCTTTTCTGACTCTAGTAGTTAATAAGGGCTGGGGGGGAGGTTACAAAGTAGAAATGTAGAAGAGGAAAAAAAGGAGAGTCTCAATAAAAAGCAGTTCAAAGGATAAAATATAGGAGACAACATAACTAGAATACCATCACCCTAGCTTAGATAGGGCACATCATGAACTGTATGAGCCTCAAAGGTTTATTAGGTGCAGAGAGCACATGCATGACATGAAAATCATGTACTTAGCAAACCATTATCTGATAGCATGGCAGCTTTTGGATTTGGGGACTCACCAGTAAGCATCATACTCTTATCTCTGTGAGCCCCTTGGAGTGTTTTATGTTTTTTTGTTTGGGGGAGTGTTTGTTTTGGGAGGTTGTTTTTTTTTTTCTTTGCAAGGGGCAGGGGGTATTTAAATCAAGCCTGAGGCTGGTGAACAGTAGCTACATAGCCACTGAGTGCTAGTTCTCTTAAATTTGGATATTGGTTATTTTTTATAGAGTATAAACCAAGTTTTATATTCTATAATGCAAACAGGTACCAATCTGTTTCTAAATAAAACCGTTTACATTTCTTATGAAAAAAAAAAAAAGTAGAACTCCATCATAGCAAGGGATGGGTACAATAGTACAAGTCAGTTCCCCTCAGGTGGCATTCCTGCCCTTTATTTATGCCTTTACCATGAAAATGGTCTGCATTTAAATAAGTATTTATAAAACCAAGGTTATTACACAAACATTTAGGTGGCATTCTGGTAATCACACTAAAGTTCTTTAAGTTCAATATATTGTGATTCTAATGACACTGAAGAAACTTAAAGAGCACTCACTGGTGGCAGCAGGATGATGGCAGATTGAGTACAGTGATGTTAAACACTAAAATACCAAGTGGGAGCAATGGGTTCATTTCCCATCTTGATCATGCTACTAATAGAGTTACAATCCACCCCACAATATATAAAAATATTTTTGGAAAGTTCATTATCCATGTTTGAGGTATTTTCTGATGTTACAGATGAAGGGGGAGTATGTTAATTAAAAAAAAAAAAACTGTTTCAAAGAGAAGATGAAACTGGTCAGAGAAGAAGCTTTGGAAAATAAATGTATTTGAAAGATAACTCATACTGGTATCCCTGACATAGGTATAGGAAAGGAGACCTCAGGGAAGGTGGAGGACATACAGAATAATAAGTGTGAATTATGGAATTCATTTCTCCATAGGCCGAGTCAGGGGTTAACAAACAAGTCTTTCAGTCACATTAACTCACTGTTTCATAAGGTCCACATACTAAAAATTAGTTTTACTCTTTTAAATAGTTGAAAAATCAAAAGAGGGATAATGCTTTGTTATACAGAAAATCATATAAAGTTCAAATTTCAGTGTCCATAAATAAAGTTTAATTGGTATATAGTCACGGTCATTTGCTTCAGTGTCATCTATGGCTGAATTGCTCTACAACTGCAGAGCTGAGTAGTTTCAACAGAGACCATGTGGTTAAGAGACTAAACTGTTTACTACTTGGCATTTCAGAGAAAAAAGTTTGGTGACCCTTGAGCTAGGATAAAGGGACAGAAAGCCAAGAAGGCATAGGAGATAATAATGTGGTTAAGACGGTATGTGGAATCAAATTGCTCTGGTTCTGTTGATTTATCCTGAACAAGTTGTTCAATAGATTTTAGGCTAATTTTTCTCTCCTGTAAAATGGAGATGGTGGCATTAACTTATTCTTCATCGTGGTTTTGTTCGGGAAGTCATCCATGACTTGAGAACCAAGTGTAGTTTGAGCCATTAACCAGAATATCTTGTACTACTTTTTGAGACTGCCTGAGTCACGTGGTATCCTGCTTTAGCTCTCCTCTCAAGTTCAAATACAAACATCAGATATGGGAGTGACCTGCAAGAGCCAAATGGTCTGCTTACCTCTACCCACTATCCTGTTTTTCTTGAAGAAGCTCCTACCAGTCCCCTTTGACCTGTACCACTATAAATAAAACAAGCATGGGCTCCTTACTTTGTTAGAGCCAGACCCTTCTGGATGGCTCAGTCATGTGACTGCTTCAAAAATATTCTTGCTTTTTTGTCTTTATTTCTGATATATATATTTCTTTGCTTTTATTTTGTAGCCAGCCCACTTCTCCCATGGGAATGCTTTCCCTCTCCCATGCGGAACCTGTGTGAAAGTTTTATGAAGGTCAAGTGGGTAAATTTCAACGAAGCATTTAGCATATGGTAATCACTAATAGCATTAACTATTGGGTGGACAAGGCATTGCCCATCTTGTGGGAATATACTGGGTCTCTTCTCACATTGCCTTTGAATTATGAGTTTTTTTTTCTTTACTCAAATATCTATCTATCTATCTATATATATATATATATAGATAGAGAGAGAGAGAGAGAGAGAGAGAGAATATTTTTAGCACAATTAAGTCACTAAAAATAAGATTGGTGAGTAGCAAAAGATAAACTTCACTGCTTTTCATTCGTAGATTTGCCTATAACCTTCAGTGCATCTATCTTGCTGGATGACCATTTATCTGTATAGGAACAAAATGTGTATATACTTTGATAATGAGAAGGGACACTTAAAATAAGATGTCTAATATTCAGTGTCCTTGAACCTAACTCAAATAAGTATATGATAGATGGAAAGATTACTTTTTGTTGGAGTCAGTATATTTATTGATGACATTAGGAAACAGTATAGTTATGACTTGGATATGAATCCTTGGTCCCCAGAGATGGGGCTTTGGGGGAGTGATTAGATCATGATCACTCTGACCTCATAAGTGGATTAATCCACTGATAGTTAAATGGACAACTAATAAGTGGTAGAATCTGTAGGCAGGTGGGGCATGGTTGGAAGAAGTAGGTCACTGGGGGCATGACTTTAGGGACTGTATTTTATCCCTGGTCCCTTCCTCTCTCTCTTTGATTCCTGGCTGCCATAAGCTGATCAGTTTTCCCTACCATGCTCTTCCACCATGGTGTTCTACCTCACCTCAGGCCCAAAGCATGGACTGAAACCTCTGAAACTGTGAAGCAAAATAAGTCTCTCAAGTCATTTTTCTCAGGTATTTGCCACAGTGACAAAATGTTGACTAATGCAAATATGTTTATTGTTGATTGTTGCTGTGTTTTTCTTGGTCTTCATTATGAGCTAAAGAAGTAGAGAGCAACTGTGATGGTTCAGAGAGTTTCAGAGTCCTTATAGACTCAGTGAGGTGTTTTGTGGAGACTCAAAGACCTGAGCTAGTTTGTCTCTATAGCTACATGTCCATGTTTGCCTCTGGTGAGATAATTCATTTCCAATTTTCATCTTCTTTAGTTGGAAAACTCTTACTGCCAGTAGTTTGGTGACAGAGATTGCAAGTGCATGAGCACATTTTAAATGAGAGTATAAAAGAATGTAAATGAGTTGTCTTAAGTGTCACAACCAGCACTAAAACTGGAAACAAATTTCAGGAGTTCCTATTCCCAGATATGATTCTCTTTCAGTTTTTAGACCCAATGAAAATTTAATAGTTGAGAAAACATGATTTTATCCTTTCATTATATAGAAAGGATGCCTCAAAAGACAGTCAGAAGGCAGTCAAAAAGTTAGAAGGAAACAGAATAAAAAGCATTTACCCTTCAAAACTAACAGTTGTCTAAGAAATAAGGAGGAAAGCTGATATTCCAAAAAAGATAAATCAGAACTCATTACTGAGTGGTTATTGCTTATCAGCTCAAAGTTCCATTTTAATTTCCCTTACTTAGTTTTTGATTGTTATATATCTGGACTTAGAAGTGAATAGCAAGATAATCACATTTTACTTACTGTAAAGTGCTACTCACCTACAGTAACTGGGTAAAGTGATTAGAGAATTTAGAAAATAGAATAAAAGGAGATAAATTTTTCTCACCGAATGAATCAGTCTTCAGGTTAGGAATGGCATAGAAAGACCAATTAAACCATTCTAGACCATCTCACAGTGAGTTCTAGCAGACATAGAATGTCACTTGTAGAAGCAAAGGTTAAATATGTTAAGGACTCTTTTCTTGTCTAGGAAGAAAGGAGCAAGCATTCAGGAAGATCTTCTTCATCCAGTCTTACAACCATTTTAGATCTGAAAGCTTGGCAAGTGTCTCTGTGAATTGGTTCTTTAACATTTTACAGCAAGACACTAAGTTGACTTGAAGAGTTGAAGCTTTTTATTTTTTTCAACTCTGCCTTTTCCCCCTTTTTGTATGGATAATTTCTTATAAGTATACAAAGGTTATACATTTAATGTCAAAAGTCATTTAAATGTGTGTCGAGATATGTTATTTAAGTGGTGTGGTTTTTAAAAACAGCCAAGTAATGAACAAATTTGGTAAGTCATAGAGACTTAACTAAATCTTTTAAATCAACTTCAGGCTGTTTATAAGAGAATTCTATTTGCCAAACTGATTATTATTTTTCTAAAATGCATCCCTTGTACAATGAGTAGATTACATGTTGGTGTTTCATAGGATATATCTATATTTCATATAGTTCTGGGCACAAATCACAAAGTTCTTTCAAGTTTAAATCATCACATTTTGAAGATTTTTTGACTATTGGTTCCATATTAGTTTTGATCTTCTAACATTATCCAATGACTCTTCAATTTAAAGTAAAGATAGTTAATGGAATTGAACCACTGATTAAAATAATAAAAATGGGTCAATGGGAAGAGTTTATGTTATAATCTGTGGTGTTTACTCATTTTGACCTCACTTTACCACTTATAGCATGTGAATATATTTACAGTATGACTAGAAGAACCATAGAGAAAGATTAATCGAGAACCTATATTCTATGCTTTATAGGTAAATAAATATTGCTGTGGTTTAGATATTGTTTGTGTTCCCCAAGATTTTATGTGTTGAAGGCTTGGTCCTGAGTATACAGAGTTAAACAGCTGATGTGACCTTTAAGAGGTGGAGCCTCTTAGATCATTGTGGGTGTTGCCCTTAGAAAGGATTAACATAGTTCTGTGGGACCTCTGAGTTCTTGCAAGATAGTTGTTACAAAAAAGAGCAAAGCTGACTTTTCCTCTCTCTCTGGCTTCCTGTCTCACCCTGTGATTCCTCTCACACATGCTGCTGCCATGATGCCATGTTCCATTAGGCCCTCACCCCCTCACCAGACACCAAATTGATGGGGCTGCCCAATCTTGGACTTTGAGCCTCCAAAACTGATCTAAATCAACCTTTTTTGAAAATAAAGTATCCATCCTTAAGCTTTTCATTATACTAATGAAAATAGACTTAATACAAGCACGTTGAAGGACGTATATTACTATTCAAAATAAATAAAATTCTAATAATTCTTGATAATCATGATGGGTCAAAAGGAAAAAGTAGTATGTTTGATATTAAGAAGAAATTTGCATGACTTAACATTAAGACATGATATGAATGGTAAAGTGAAGCCATATGATTACCTATGAACAATTTTAAATAAAGGGACCAAATAGCTTTGTCAGAGAACATACTAGGATTTATGAACTGAAACGAGTTCCTTGAAATATTAACATTAATTTTCTCAATATTACAGGAAGTGCTCTTGACAATATTTTAATATCTGCACATTTTGCCAAAAATTCCAGTGGATGTGGAAAATTTATTCATCCTTTTTGAATACATTAAAGTCAGTTTATTGTTTTCATTTTTTTCTTGTCATGTGCAACTGTCTGGAATTCTTCTGTCTTGTGCATGTTACTTGCTTTAGTTTCAAAAAGTAGAAAGAAGAGAAATTTTTTTTGATCACTTATTAAATGCCATCCAGTTAACCTGTTGCATTAGATTTATTTTTCAAAATGCCCTTTAATAAGCCTTATTATCATCCCCATTTTGCTGATGAAGAAACAGGATTATAGAGGTGATGTGTCCAGGTAATATCAAATAGTTAGTAAATGACACAGGCTTTGGACCTAGGTATGATTATCTATAAGGTCTATGGTCTACTTGCTTTACACTTTAACCTCTTGTCTACTTAGCACCACGTTCATGGTATTGTACTAGGTACTCAGATGCTTTACAAGTCACTTAATTACTTTGCTTATAAAGGATTCTTTTTACTATTTTGTTTTGACCTCTATTTTTCTGATTTGCCATAATATTTGAAGGTGCACTTTAATGCACTTTTTTTTATTTTATATTTGCTGAATCTGAACTTTTTAGAACATTTCTTGGGCCATTTAAATTGACATTATCTCAGTTAGTCATTTAAAAGTCTGTTTCTTCATCAGTAAAATAAGTTACCTATTCTCCTCCTCATTGATTATAAAATCATTTTGGTGTGTACTAAAGTGCTTTGTAATTTATTTTATAAATTAATGGTGCCATTGACATTTGACTATCAAAACAATTGAAGAATATCAAAATTTTGTGTTGACAAGAAAATTTATTGACAAATATATGAAACTGTACTGTGTAATTTTTCTAGTGCATTTTAACACAGTAATAGTGTCTTGATTCAGGTTGCTGTAACAAAATATGATAAGCTGGGTAGTTTAAAAATAATAGAAATTTATTCTTGAGACTAGGAAATCTAAGATCATGGTATTTACAGATTTCATGCCTAGTGACTTTTCACTTCTGGTTCACAAAAGACAGTATCTTTGTGCAATGTTCTCATATGGCAGGAATAGACAAGGTAGCTCTCTGGAACCTCTTCCGTGAGAGCACTAATTCCATTCACGGGTTCTTTGCACTTATAATTTAATTTCCTCCCAAAGGCCCTACCTCATGATACCATAACATTGGTGACTAGGTTTCAACATAGGATTTTTGGAGAGACACCAACAATCAGACCATACTAAGTGGTAAAAAACAAACAAGTTTAGCTTCCCAGAGAAATTTATATGCATTTAAACATGATTCCATGAATGGCACAGATATAACTATTAGATAAGCATATTCTAGCCATAAAAATTTGTTCCATGATTGACACCATGTAAAAGTGGTATAATAAATTAATTTTTATGCAAACTAATTAATGCAGCTGTGTTTTGCTTCTACAAACCCCCAAAGTAGGACAACACTACTATACCCTTCCATTTCTGTGGTCAACTCTTCCAAGTTAGCAGTCCTCAAACTATTTCAGTGTAAGAACAAAAGCAATCAAAATCAAACTGACACAACCTGTTTATTAGTGTCACAGTTATACTGCTTATTATAAGCTGTGATAACAGTAAATAACATGCAGAACATCCATTTATATGTAAGCGAATAAAAGTTCAAAAGATTTCTGATTTTATGTTGATTGGTTCATCTTTCCTGATTTCTGTTCATCAAGAACTGCTTTGAGACTTGGCTTTCCCAGACTTTTACTATTATTTAATATTTATTGAACTTGTCAAGCATTTATGAAAGTAAAAGTAGACCTAACTCTTTTACAATGAGCTTATTTACTTCTTATTCCTGCTTTTAAATAGACTTGAAAACATGGAGAGGTATACTTCTAAAAATGTTCAATGAAACTTTTCCAAATTTAATGAGGTTCTGATTTGTTTAAAGGTTTGTAGGTTTCAGAGTTCTCATTCCAATTTTTTCTGAACAGTTTTGCCCATCCTTGTTATGAATTTATAGGGATGTTTTATAGCTTCCAAACATTCATAAACCATTTGTGATTCCATATGAGTTTGCAAAGAACTCTGAAGTCAATTCTGTGAAAATTTTTAAGGGTTTCTTTTTTCCAGTTATCTCTTAAGAATAGATTGCTTTAAACTTCACATAATTCATAAAGGAGCACTGGGTACTATTTGAATTTACAATACCAGAGTAATTTTATTCTGGTACTTTCCATTCAACTTCTACTAAGCACTCTGGTATTTATATATAAAGGAAATATTATATGGTCACACCATACTAAACTCTTCAGCATAATATTGCCCTGTTTGAATGATGTAGACAAATATATGGTTCCTATAAATCAACTTTTTGGATAAACACAAGTATCAGCATTCTACAAAACTGCTAATCATCTCCCTCAGAGAATTATGAAAAAGTTCAAGTCATCAAATTTCATTGATTTTTTAAAATGAATTGATGTTTTTGAACATTTGTCATTTGAGTAACATGGCAAAAAATCTTCTAGTCATCTTTCTTTCTGTATACAAAGGTATTTTAGTTTTTTTCTCCTTATATAGGATTCTCAAGGGAGAGTTCATCTGCTCTAAGGAGCTATGATTTCCAATATGCAATCTGCCCTTGACATCTAGAGGGTAACACCCTTGGTCTTATAGGATCTTGACATTCTCTCAATTTGGAGGACTGTTGGGTAGTACAGAGACACATTTTGCTTTACAGGTCCATGGAACTGGACCAGAACACAACTGGGATCAAGAGTAAGCCTGGGAAATGATAGTCTATAAAACCTGGATAAGGTGTCTGAAACATAGGGTACTATGGAGTTGAAGAATCCAACTGAGGAATATGTACTGGTAAAAAATTATAGGTCCTAGTGCAAAACTGCTTGGGTTTGTAACTTAAGTTAACTATTTACTATCTTATGAATATGGAAAAGTTGTTTTTTTCTCTGTAAGCCTGTTTCAGTATGTGTACAAGGGGGAGATTTATTAGTGTATACCTTTATAGGATTATAATGAAAATTAAACAGATAATATATGGAAAGTACCAAGAATAGTACATATGAAACATGGCAAGAACAGAGAAAACAATAATTTTCATTGCTATTACTATTAGTAGCAATAATAAACATAAGTATTTAAATTTATAAAATATATTTATTTTAACCTTGGTGGTACTTTTATTTTGTATGACATGCAATATTGTGTTTCTGTGAAGACTTAGCAATTCCTAGATTGCATCAGTGTGGGTCCTATAAGAAGCAAATGCCAAAGTAGGATTTGAAAATCAAGGGATTAATTGAAGAAAATACCTGTAAAACATAAAGGTAGAGGGAACCAGAGTAGGCAGGGAGAGCCTGACATCTGTGAAAGAAGATTGGGCAACAAGAGACTCAGACTGCTGTATAGTTTTAAGAAAGCCTTGGCCAGATAAATAGGGAGTCCTTGAGCCATTTTTGCATGCAAGAGGAAAACCCTGTTGGTCAGGAAAGAAATTGCATTTGTACCATACTAACTGGGAGAACCAGGGAGTACTTGTGACAACATCTGGAGGTGGGCAATTAATGGGAATTTCACAGCAGTTTCTTGAGATACATTCAGTACTGCATCTTAGTGGTTACCACTCATACATATGATATTTTAAAAGTGATTTTTTTCAATTACAAAGGAGATCTTTTTTTTTTTTCAGATGAGTCAACTACAGGTTAAGTAGTACCTTTATAATTTAAGCATATACTTAAATCATATCACTAAGGTTAATGGTATAGTTTCACCTATTTTAAGCAAAGTACTCCAAACAATATTTCTAGTTTGTTAATTATACTGATCTAAAAGATCCAGTTTTTGAATCTACTGACTTCACTGTTTATCTAGAACTAAGAAACAACTTGTGGACTTCCATTCTGATGTTTATTATTTCCTTTCATGTGTTTACTTTTGGTTTCATTTACATTGGTTTTATGATTTTTACTACTTCTACTTTTAATGTATTGGGAATTTCAAAACATCTAGAAAGACCAGTTATTTCAGAAGAGTGCTTAGCATTTTCAACTACGTATACAGCAATGAGGAATAAAACACATAAAACAATGTACACATAAAACAATGGTTAGAACATGAAAAACATATGACAGTGTGGCACCGGACCTTCTTCCCTTCCTTCTCCTGGTCTTCTGTTCCAGGTCCTCTAACCCTCTGAACAAATGTGGATGAGTCTTGCTCCTAGAGGTGGTCTAACAACTCCAATTCAAAAACTTCCAAGGCCTGGGGTTGTGGTTCAGTTGTAGAGTGGTTGCGTGGCATGCATGAAGAGCTGTGTTTGATCTTCAGCACCACATGAAGATAAAATAAAGGTATTTTATCCATCTACAGGTGGATAAAGGTGTCCATCTACAACTAAAAAAACCCAATCACCTCACTTCCAGGAGACATTTGTTTTTGAAATGTTATCTTCCAATTCTATCATCCACCAGCAACCTCTTCACATCTAGAATGTCCAGATGTAGCAAGAGTCTTCTTTTAAAACGTTGGGGGGAAAGTTGAGAGCAGCTTTTCATATTGTATGCAGAGGCCTTCTACAACGGCCAGTAGATCTTCCCAAAGGGTGGGGGCACTTCCAACTGACCCGGAAGGGAACAGTGTGCTCCTCTGCCCTTTCTCTCTTGGGCAGAACCGAGGACCAACCACCCAATAGCTGCTAATCGCCCTCCAGTCAACAGTTAATGCTCTCCCTGTCAGTCATCAATCATCCCCCAGTTGACAGTCAACATTCCCCCTGTAGACAGTTAATGTTCTCCCTCTCGGCCTTTAGCCGTCCCCCAGTATACAGTTAACCTTCCTTCCCCTGTCAACTTTTAACTGTCTCCCAGACGACAGTCAACATCCCCCTAACCGTCCCCAGTCGACAGCTGACGTTCCCCAGTCGGCCGCCAACCATCACCCACCCCCGCAGCCGCTAAGGCTTCTAAGGATCGCGGTCTCTGGGGGCCTCGTTCACCTTCCAAGAGAGTTAGTTACAGCCTCTGTCCATCTCCTCATTGTTGGGAGCAGCAGGTGAGGGCTCCCTGAACAGGCGAGGCGTGGAGCCCCCGGGCCCTGATCTGTGTGGCTCCATGTCTAAGGCGTGGCCCAGCTTCATGGCATCCACCGTCTGCTGGGTGGTGGGGGGCGAGGCCCTATTGCGTTCTGGCGGCCCTGTCTGTCCCCTGGTCGGGACAGGGCTGGGCCGGGAGATCCCCCCTGGTCGGCACAGGGTTGGGAGGGGAGACGGTCCTGATGGGGATGGGGTTGGGAGGGGAGACCCCCACTAGTCAGGAGAGGGCTGGGAGGGGAGGGAGATCCCCACTGGTCAGGAGAGGGCTGGGAGGGGAGGCACCCCTGGTCAGGACAGGGATGGGAGGGGAGGTGCCTTGGTCAGGACAGGGTTAGGAGTGGAGGCAACCCAGGTCAGAATGGGGTTGGGAGGGGAGAAGGTCCTGATGGGGATGGGGTTGGGAGGGAAGACCCCCACTGGTCAGGAGAGGGCTGCGAGGGGAGACCCCCTTGGTCAGGACAGGATTGGGAGGGGAGACCAGGCCCTAACAGGCTGCTGCCACTCTCAGGTGAGTCATCCAGGTGGCGGGACTGGATTGCTGGTGCTTCACAGCCTGGGCCTGGCCAGTGCACAGCCGCAGTGGGGGGCTCTCAGTGTCTCCAGGGCAGAGGACCTGACCTGTCCGCCGGGACTTCCAGCTCACCCACGTGCCTGAGGTCCTAGGGACCCAGAGTCCCTGCAGAGGGGAAATGAGAAGTGTTAGTTTCTCAACTTGCTCTTGCCAGAACTCTGCTCTGCTTAATTTTTAGTCTATTTTTCTCTCCAAATTTATTTTTGGATAGTTTCAATTGTATGTGTTCAAGGTCACCAAACTTTTCTTCTGTAATGATACCTGATCTGCTGACCATCCCAGTACCGAGAATTAGAGTTTTTAATCTCTAGAATTTGATGTGATTTTTAAAATGTCCTTTTTTTGTCTCTATATCCATGTTAATATCTAACATTTGTGTTGGTTTTGTTTCAATTTGTTGCTTTTTATCATTTTGGTTTGCATTTTGCTGCTTCATCTTATGCCTGATAATTTTTGATTCGGTGTCAGACTTCATGAATTTTACCTTGTTGGGTACTGCATACTTTTTTATCCTTTTCCTGTAGATTTTTTTTTTTTTTTTGAACTATGTTATGGCATTCAGTTAACTGGGAAGAGTTTGATCTTTCGTAGTCTTGCTTTTAAGATTTGTTAGGTAGGACCTAAACTATGCTACTATGGCAATACACTTGAGTACTCTACCCATGAAATATGAGGTTTGCCTATCTTCCTGTGGGAACAGGCACAATTCCCATCCCTGAGAAAGTGCTGGATGTTGTTCTCTCTAATCTTTACAATGGTATTTTTCTTGGCTTTGATTAGGTTCATCAAATGTATGCAATCATGAGTATTCTGCTGAACAATCCTAAAGGAACCTACTGTGGATCTCTGGTGTTCTCTATGCAGTTCCCTCCTGTCTAGTATTGTGTTCTACAAACTCAAACTGCCATGGTCTACTTCTCTCTTCTGTTACACTCAGAGAGGTTTTATATTTTTTGTACCATGGTCTGCAAACTCCCTCAAGTTAGCAAGCTGGAGCTATCCTAGGAGTTACTTTTCATGTTTCCCATCTTCCAAGAATCAGTCTCATTTGTTGCTGAATATCAAGTATCTTACAAACTTTTTTCATGTATATTTTGTCTGGCTATCTGATTATTTCAGGCAGGAAGGTAAATCTAGCTTCTGTTGCTTCATCTTGGTCAAAAGTTAAAATTCTGGTTTACACTTTTACTATAGTACAAATTTATATTCCTGATTTAGTAAAAGAGACAGCTGATAATTTCTAACCTCTAAACCTAAATTATTATACTTCTCATTTTGTGTCACACATAGTATTTTAGTAATACAAATTAAAATAGTTTTAATTTTAAATGGGAAGAAAAGTTATTGCTAACAACCTAAACCTGGAAAATTTTAAATTTGTTCCAGATACATTGGAAAATGATTATAAATTTCATGGCAATTCAGCAGTTTGCTATATGCAGAAAATAAATTCAAGTTAACATTTCCTAAAGGCCCTAATATTCATAAATGCAAGCTAAGTTTTTACAAGGACCACAGGAAAAAAAAAAAAGCATACCAACTAACTGTACTAATAGCTATAGAACAGTGATTTCATTTCAAACTACAGTAGTGACTAACTGGATATCTTCCAGTCTTTTCCATTTGAGACTTTTGAACAAAGCAGCTAAGGATTATGTTTAAGAATAATACTATGCATTTTGTAAATGAATCACAAGAATTTTACTGTTTTGAAGTTTCAATTATTAATATGAATTTTTAATGAAATTTGACCTCATATAAGTTTACATCTTTGGTGCCTTCTTAGTACTCTTAGTCCTTAAGTCTAATAATTTAGACTAATTTAAGAAATGTTCATGCATACATATACACCCTCATATGCATACATATGGATATGTATGTACATATATACACACATACATTTACAAAATAAACATTTCTTCACCAAGATTGTTATAGTTATAAAGCCAGGACTTGCCCATGTTTGCAATGTTGAAAAGTTTTGTTTCTGACTTTGCCTAGCGTTTCCAGTCTGAAGGGGATAGTTCTCATTCACTTAAAAGTCTATGTGATCTGACTACTGAATCCAAGGATAGCCACAGGAGTTTGTGTTTTATATTGACTTTTCACAAGATCTGCATTTTTCTGATGAAGAAAATGTATTGAGATCCTTGAGCTTCTCTACATGAGAGGAATGGTTATTTATTCATTGTATACACGGAAAAAAATCCAATACTCTACAGTGCTACTTGTCTCTAGATCGCAGAGCCAAGTAATAACTACCATCTATAGAATTTTTACCACTTTAATGATGGATGAACAGCACAATATTCTGAGTTTCAAAACTACTGTAAAAGCTATGTCTTCAAGGCCAAAACCATGGTTGCAAAGTACAAAATAAATTTCTTTAAAAATATCAATTTGACTCATTTTCAGTGAATTGATAATCTATTTTGTCATCACATAGGCACTGGCTCATTCATTTTATTTTTAAAAGAAATAAAACCAAAAGGTTCTATGACTTTTCTTGAATTCTAATTACCAGCAACATTCTGAATAAGATGCAGGCTGCCTTCTTAGATTTGGTGACACAATAATTCTCATTATCTTGGCTTAAGTTTCCCTCAGTTCTTCAGCTTTCTTTGAGTAATCCCTTCTCAATAAATGAGTTCAACCATAGAAAGTAAGATTTCATTTAAAACAGAATGCTACAACAACTAAAAACAAACAAAATATTTGCTTTTAAGAAATTGAGGAAATGCATTAATGAAGCATTTTAAATAAATTAATTTCTCAAATCATCTTCAGTAGGCAACGAACTCTACATTGACAATTGGCATGGTTGTTTGAACACTATAATGGCAAATCAATTTTGCTAATTTTTGCAAAAGTAGGTTCCGACTGTCTTATGTTCTGTACATTTCTATCAGGTAAGAATGTAATGCTTTAGGGGTTACAAGATAATTCAAACTATTTCCAAGGAAATAAGGTGAAGTTCAGATGCTCAAATTCAGTAGAAACTTTTGTGATTAATTTTATATATTTTTGTGGAATGAAATTGACCAAGTTATGCTGTATACATAATATGAATATATCACAGTGCATTCCACCTTTAATGCCTATCTAAAAAGCACTGATTAGAACTGCAAATTGGTACAGCCACTCTGGAAAACAGTATGGAGATTAGTCAAAACACTAGGAATGGAACCACCATTTGACCCAGTTATCCCACTCCTCAGTATATATCCAAAGGAGTTAAAATCAGCATACTACAGTGATGCAGTCACATCAATGTTTATAGCAGTCCAATTCACAATAGCTAAGCTATGAAACCAATGGATACCCATAAACAGACAAATGGATAAAGAAAATATGGTTGATATACACAATGAAATATTACTTAGCCATGAAGAAGAATGTCTTTATGACATTTGCCAGTAAATGAATGGATCTTGAGAATATCATTCTAAGTGAAATGAATCAATCCAAAAAAATCAAAGACCAAGTATTCTTTCTGATATGTGGATGTTAACGCCCAACAAGGGTGGTGGGGGAGAGGAAGAATAGAAGTTCAGTGGATTAGACAAGAGGAAATGAAGGTAGGGGAGGAGGGATAGGAATAGGAAAGATAGTGGAATAACTTTCCTATGCACATATATGAATACACCACAGTGAATCTCACCATGTTATATGTCCACAAGACTGAGATCCTAATTAGAGTAAGATAAAGTTCATGTTTGTATAAATATATCAAGTGGATTTTACTGTCATGAATAAATAAAAACAACAAAATTTAAAAGTGAATAAATAAAAATCACCAGTTTAAAAAACAATAAACAATAAATAAATAGAGGGGAGACCAGTAGAGTACAGGAAGAGGAACTGGAGAAGGAAGGAGGGGAGGGAAAGAGGAAGTACAGGGAGCTGAAGTGAAACAAATTACATTTTATGCATATATTATTATATCAAAATGAACCCCACTATTATGTATAACATAGTAATAAAAACACATAAAATATCTATAACATTCTCATTTATGATTCCTCATTTCTATAATCTCAAATTCCAGAGCCTGGAATGTATCATCCCCAACCCTCCAAGTTCCAGTTCTGACCTATTTTTCTACGACTATCTCCTAGCATTTGGCAACTTAATTGCTCTGATCCACTGCCATTTCTTCTCACAATTTTTTCACTCATGCATATCCTTTACCCTTCAAGATTCCTTTTTTCTCTAAACATTTTTCTATTTTTATAAGCTCTTTGGTATTCTTGATATAATCCAGGGATTTGAAAATCAAACTCCCCAAGGAATTGGTTAGAACTACAGAATCCTAAGACCCACCCAGGCCTACAAATCAGAAGCTGCATTTTTCAGAATATTCCCAAGTTTTCCCATGTAAATTAACATTTAAGAGCCATTCTTCAGCACAAAGTGATCTCTTATTTATTTCAGTACCTGATCTTACAATTTTTTGATTACATGATCATACAAAAGCAGTATACATTCAGTAGAAACCTTTAGTAGACTCACATTCAAATTTTGAATTTTGATCTTTTCCTGGGTTAGTGATCTACAATATTTTACTCTCTTGGGATGTTGGACATTTGAGTCATGACTTCCAGTGAAGCACTTATTCATGAGGATAAACAGCTAATACTCTGCAGTATACTTTAGTGAGCAACAATGCTCCACAGATTAGGTGTATTAAATACATTTTTGACTTACCATATTTTCAATTATGATAGGGCTACATTCTGATAAACATGACCCACTGTAATTTGGGAAACATCTGTGTAACACAGAAACATCTGATCATCACCACAACATTAAATTAGTTTTTCATGGGCATGTCTTTTCTCTTTACATAGAATAAAAGCTTCTTGAAGGCAACTACCAGGCCCTATCTTTTTAATAGTCTGAATGGAACCAAATGTTTTGTTTCCCATGGTATGTTTTAATTCAGTGTTTCAACTTGCACTGATTTCTAGTGAATGGTGTGTTTTCCCTTTGGGTGAAAAGAATGCAAGTGCAACTACCTAGTTTAGTACTTGGCACATAGTGAGTAGCCAAATAGTTGCTGAATGTATAAATTCTTGAAATTAATATTTGACAAGATGAACCTAGTCTTCAATTTTGATTCAGTGGTGTCTCTTTCCAGTCATGTTCTTGGGAGAACAGTCCATAATGAGAACATTAACACAGTTGTCAGTCTATAGGGCTTCTGGGGACATTTACTAGAATTAAAATTGGGTTATTAAAACATTGCTGATCGTGTTCCTAGAATAGCTTTTGAAACTTTAGGGTCTTTGAGCTTAAAAGTCATCTTTTGCTGTTCTCTGTAAATCAGTATGCTGAGATTTGTTTAGCTGCCAACTCAATGTCTCACTAGTATGGTGGTTAAGAATAGGGGCTTTGACATCAGACTGCCAAGGTTTCTCATCTGAACCCACCAGTTCTTACTTATGTGACTTTAGGCAAATTACCCCCTTGCACCTCTGCTTCTATGTCTAAATGGCGGAGATAACATTCTTTACTTGAGGACTGATGTGAAGATTAAGTTAGCTTATAGAAGTGAAGTACTCCACAGAGTGTCTGGAATATATTAAGTCCTAAAGGAATGGTAGCCCCTGATATGAAAAAACACTATGCAGTCAGGAAATCTGTGCTTTTTGAAATGCCATTTTAGAATTCTCATTGCTTTTATGTAGGTAGAGTGGGGGCATTTTAGGTAGGTTTGAGTTCTGTTCTTTTCAGACTCAGTATTTATGTTTGCTTGTGGAAATGGCTTCCAGCACTCCATAACTGTGATACCTACTGTAAGGATATGTGCTTCTATTCATGTTTCTATTGTCTAGTCCCTAGGTACAAGTACAATATTAAAACTGAGTGTTGACTCATCCCAGAAAAGACAAAACACTCTCTCCAGGTTCAGGTACAACTGACTCAGTCAATTTAAATGACCTTCCAATAAAGGGTTGAGTAAGCAGATGGGAATTGGGCTCTGTCCAGAATGCTTAAGACCTTGATCTTTGTCACACCACTAAATGAAATAAATGCCAAAGCTGACATTCTTTTTAAATGATATAAGTGATACTTAGATAATGTCATCTTAGTAAATATGTGGTTTTGAAATTGGACATTCTATAAGTGATGCATTCCTGGGCAGCAAACATGTGCATTATAATTTGGCAAGTTAAATATTTTCTAAAATTCTATTGGAGGTTTAAAAAAAAATCACCTTGTCATCCACAATAGAGCAATTTTTAGAATGCTGTTGCTTATGTAACATTTTTGCTGTCCACAAATGTGAAATAGTCACATAGTTAATCAAACAGTACAATTGATTCCTTATCACACTGTATTCTAAAGCTGGAAACACTGGGGCTTCTCACCCTTAAGTAGCAGCCTTGGGGTTTTGCAAGCTTAGGGTGAGTTTAATTAAAGTCAAGGGAGAAAACCAATTAAGCACTGAGAAGTGCTGGCATCCCTCTTGCACTCTAAAGACAAAAATACCATTTAGAATAAGATGATGCTGTAATCTCAGTATAAATGCCATTGTCTACTTCAGCATTTCTGGTGGCCCAGGTGTTCTGAGCACTTTGAAGAGCAGCTAGCTTATGAGATTTAAATTCATAACTATATTGAATAATTTCCATCTGCTTTAAATCTCCTCTGATAAGAAGTGATTAGAAAGGAGATTGCATAAAAATAAAGAGTGACCGTACTTTAAGTCCTAGAATATACCTATATTAAAGAATGTGTCTCCAAAGAGCATTTTCATTAGTGCACATTAATTATACAGGATGATTCCAAAGAGCATTTAGATTCAAATCCTACTTAAGTGGGTTTGGAAAGCACAGGGTTAAAATTTTCCATTACTGCTGTACATAAAAGCGATGTAAGTTTTGGAAAAAGGGATACCGCTTCATGCAATGAAGAAGTTCATGTCATATTTATATTTTAGTGACTTTTGATGCAGTGTCATTACAGTTCCTCATCACTATTGTGCAGTACCACCCACTGGGAAAATGGTAGAGCAAAACAATGTGCTGCTATATAGCTTGTCAATCAATCACAAAACCATAGAAAGAAGTGACTACAAGCATTATTTCAAATGTAGCCCTGGGAAGCTGATAGAGATGGGAGGGACAAAGCAGTAGATGGCAAACAAATATTTGAAGCCAATTAAATGTGATTTGCTAGTATTTATTTTCTCATCTTTACCTGAGTTTCTTGCCAGCATAAATGCAATATAAAAGAAGAATATGGAGAATGCATTACAAAAAGTCAGGGCTACTGCTCTAATTGGTGACAACAAGTCAGCTATCTGGATAATGTAGTGCAACAGTGACCCTTTGCTTTTTGGTGTGCTGCCCTATGGAGCCTTTGAGCTCATGAGGTCAGTTTATTTCACCTGTGAAAGGCCTTATGGATGTTCCTTTAGCAATGTATAGGAGACCTTTATATAAAGTGCTTAGGTAAAACACATACACATTCCTTACAAGTGAGCGTCATTATTTTAATGACCTTTTTAACTCTTAGGTTAATATGTGGTAAATCTCAGCAATGGAGAAAATGTTCTATGGTTACTGTTTATTACAAGTAGAAGTCACCCCATGTTTGGAAAATGTAGCAAACCTTAGTCATAATTTTAATCAATTCTATATAATATTATGGTAATATCTGAAATAATTTTGCTAGTGATTGAATAACCCAGCTCAAGTTGACTTGAAAAGCTAGTTGACAGCATACTTATAGTTTCTCAAAGCAAAGACATAATTAATAATTTGTAAGTTAGGCAAGGTGGTATAGAGGAAAACACAGAGGAGGTGATTTAGGACCATGAGACAATTGTCTGTCCCTAAACTGATGTATACTCAGAGAGGCTCTTCAAATCTCTGGATCTCAGTTTTCTGTGTAAATTAGAATGACAAAATATAAACTCAATTTCAGTTCTAAGTATTCAGAAATTCTCAATGTCCAGGTATCATGAAGCTACAACTAGAATTTTAACAAAATGCCTGAAAAGTGACCACCAAATACCCATAGAGAAGCCAGAAATAGAGCAATTCTCTTTATATTGCCGTGGGAAAAATAATTTGCAAGTTTGTCATTATCCCATTATTTGTTTGTAAACATGATGTATCTTGATAGTCTAATGACTCAGGAAGCACCGCCTGTCTGGCTTTCTACAAGTGACTACCACCCACATTCAATGTGTCATGAAGTCCCAGTGATCCTCCAGTTCCCCTGACTATTTTGCTGTTGGCTTTCCCACCCACGTACCTCAGAAACTGAAAACTGGGCTAAATTCTTAATTACTATCAGTAAAATATACATGTATATGAATAAGCTTGCTTTAGACTGCTGATTCTAAATCCAAGTAATCTGGATTCAGGTTGAAGGAAACAGAATATCAGTTGAAAGGAGCAAACAGAATCACTCAGTACCTCCTAATGTACTATATAGGGATAGTGACTATGATAAACGGACACTGGCCTAGGCCTGGTGAGTTGTAGATCTTAGGACATTACTAATACATAATGTTTGTTTATAGCTTCCATGCATATCAAGACAGTTAAGAAGAAATTCAGAACATCAACTCCATACTGCTTTCTGACAATACATAAAAAACATCTCACATCATAAATCACTGAAATTCAGGGCTTAACATAATACAAAATCTATATTACCAGAATGCATCTGATTTTAATAATTTCCTTACACAAAGAAAGACAAGCATTAAAAAAAACATAATAAAATGGTCAGGAAAGAGACTTACAGTACCAAAGCATGGGATGGCAGAAAATTCAAACTTCTCTTGCATACCAATCTATAAAAAATGTTTTACCATTGCACGCCTTATAATTTAGGATATCTGCTCCATGCTTGGCTTTATCATAGGCTCCATATATGACCTCAATATGTCATTTAGCTTCTTAATTATTGGGTTTACAGAAGTCATTGGCTTATCTTTTGTGAAAAAAAAAAAAAAAAACTATGTATCATTGTTGAAAATTTACTAGTGTCATTGAGTTCTTATTTAAACTTTTAGAAAAGTCCAAAAGTAGGCAAGGGAGTTAGCACCTATAAAAAGCATCTGGAAAGTAAGATTAAGAAGAAAATGATGGGAACATTCTAGGTAACTTAATGAATTATCTTTAGTATTTGATGCAAGCCAAGTATTCATAAGCAAGTAAGACCAACTCAACAAAGTACATAGATTAAATTGCCCTTTCCCAAGATTCAAATGAAACTGTCCATGGAAGCTACTTCATACTTAGAGTCATAGAATGTGCTTTCCAAGATTTTCTTTTGTTCTTACTGTAAGAGAACAAGCAAAAGTTTTTCTGTATTTTGATTAAGGCAGAAAAAGGAAAGAACATATTGGAACACACACACACACACAAAACATTTTGGCAAAGAAAGCCAGTTTCTTCTCTCTCAAAAAAATGAGGTAAAAGATGAGGGTGGGAGAGGTATAGTAGAAATAGAGCTAAAATGGTGCTCCAAAACTCATTAGGTATGCAAATGAACTCAATTACTGTATTTTGTATGAAAAACTGCAAAAGAAATATAAATGTTTGATGCTTCCTCAAACTTTAAAGCAGTTGGAAGTAGGCAAAGAAGAACAAGATGTAAGCAAACCCAAAATGAGAAAAATTGATGCTTGGAATTGTCATATATAAGAGAAAGTTGAATTTTGGTTTAAAATACAGATTTTCTGAACTTTCATCCAAATTCTTACAAAAGACAGAAAAATTAAAAGTTGGAAATAAATTTTATCGCTGCCAGAAAACACATCAATTAATTCTAAGTGTAGTGACAGAAACTGGCACTAAATCTTCTTTTAGTCAACATTTACTTATTTAATAAATATTTGGAGGGTAGATATTATATGCTGTACTTTATTCTAGGCACTTAAGATGTGTCATACAATAGCTCCTGCAATCAGGGGAAAAGATAATAGGCAATAAGTAATATTTAAATTATACAGTATGGTAGAAGGTGATAATGAAACTAGCACAAAAAAGAAATAGAGTGCAATAAGATATATAAGGAATATGGATATTAGAATTGTAAATAAGATGATGTGTTAGCTTTCTGTTACTGTAACAAATACCTGAGATAATCAACTTATAAAGAGAAAAGTTTTATTTTGGTTTGCCGTTTTAGAGGTTCCTCTTCATGAATGATTGGCCTTGTTGCTTTGGACCTGTGATAAAGCAGCACATCATGACTGGGAGTGTGTGGTGGAACAAACTATTCAACTCATGACCAGGACGTGAAAGAAAAAAAAGAGGAAGGGATAGGCATAACCCCAATGACTAGAAGATATCTCACTAGGCCTCACTTCTTAAAGATTCCACCAGTTCCCAATAGTGTACCACAGAAGACTATGCTTTTAACACTAAGCCTTTGGGGAACATCCCAGATCCAATCTATAGCAGGAGATTAGTGTTGGCTTCCTCGAAAAATGATATTTGATCAAAGACTTGAGGGAAATGACATAGCAAGCTTATGACTATCTAAGGGCAAGAATTGCATGGTCAAGGCCCTAAAGTAAGAACATACCTGGTAGATTTGATGAGCAGCAGATCAGTATAGCTGTAGCAGAGTGCTCAGGAAAGAGTGGTAGGAGATGAGTTAAAAAGGTAAGGAGAAAAGAGTTTATACAGGGCCTTGCAGGCAACAATAAGTACTTTGGATTTTATACTAAGCAAACTGGAGAGCCATTAGAAGGTTTTGGGCAGAGGAGTGACATAATATGATTTTTAAAGGTCATATTTAGTCTAAAAATAGACTATAACAAAAAGGAATAGAAATAGGTTAAGATAATATTAGTTATTCAAGTGAGGGGTGATGATGGCTTGAACCAGGGAAGCAGTAGAAGAGAGAATACAAAGTGGTCAGAATTTGGATGTGTCATAAAGAAAGACACAGATGAAAGAATAGATGTAAGGTATGAGAGAAAAAGAGAAGTCAAGTGTGGCTTCATGATTTGGGGCCTAAGTCACTAGAAGAATGGGATTTCTGTTTTCTAAGAGAAGACTAGGGGAGAAACAAGTTTATTGAACAAAAAACTTCATTTTAGACATGGAATTTTTGAAATGCCTATTAGATATCAAGTGGAGGTATTAGAAGGCATACCTTCAGCATAGAAATCAGTACAGAAATCTAGAAGAACAACTGATTGAAGTACAACTTTGGAATTGAACAGCATAGAGATGACATTTGCATCCTTGAGACTAGAGGACACCACCTAAGGAATGGGCATAGATAAGAAAAAAGTACAATACTAAGCCCTGGGATACTGCAACATTATTAGGTTAGAGAGAAGAGGATCAAATAACAGATGCTAAGAAGAAGTATAAAGTGAAGTAGGAGGAAAATTAGGAAAGTGTAGTATCCTGAAATCCAAGTGAAGAGAACCTATTAAGTGTGTCATCTGATGCTGGTCAGGAGTTTCTAAGCCTTAGTGCTATTGATATATTGGCCTAGAATACTCTTTGTTTGGTGATGGATGGGGTCCTATACCTTATAGAAAACTGAGCAGTATCCACTTCCCTGGATTATATTTCTTAGACACCAGTGGGATGTTACTCTTTTCCTCACAAAGCTGTGGCAACTAAAAATGTTTCCAGACATTGCTAATTGTCACCTAGTGGTATAAAATCACCACAGTTTGAGAACTAGTATGTTGGATCAAGTAAACTGAAGATTGGTAATTATCAACTGTAATTAGTGATGACATTGAGAAGAGCAATTTCAGTGCCACAGGAGGCAATGAAATCTGAAGTAGTGTGGTTTTAAGGCAGTGGAAGAAGAGGAATTGGATATAGCAGTATATAAACAACTTTTTAAGTTTTATGGAAAAAATAGCAAATAAATGAGCTTTAGTTAGTAGAAGAGATGAGGACTAAAGTGTGTGTGTGTTTTAAGATAGGAAAATTAATAGTATGCTTGTGTGCTGATGGAATGACCCAGGAGAGGGGAAACAACAAAGTTCAAGAAAACTGTTGAAACGACGACCTTGACTAGGAGCGAGGGCAGGGGATCTGGCACACAAGAGGATGGATGAACTTTAGATGCAACATGGGTACTTCATGGGTGGTAGCAAGTGGGAAGACAGAGAATATAGTTGCAGATACAAGTAAAAGGATAGTTATGGTTTGTGTAGAAATTCTTTTCTGATTGTTTACCTTCTCAATAATGAAGAAACAAAGTTATTAGTTCTTATGGGGAAGAGTATTGAAGTGATGGGAGCTTAAGAATAAAAAAATATGAAATATTTATCTAAGAGAATAGACAAATAATTGGTGAAGTTTATTATGATTGCCATTCATCATTAAATGTGTACTTGGGATTCAGGGTCATGAATTTAAAACCAGCTAGTCAGTGTGATTGGATACATTTTTTAGCCAAAGTGAACTGTAAAGGTACAGACAAAAAATAGACAATGTGTTGGTGTGTTAGTTAGCTCAGTTCATGATAACAAAATACTACAGACTGCTTGGCTGAAATAACAGAAATTTATTGCCTCACAATTTTGGATTCTGGTAGACCCAGATCAAAGTCTGGCAGGATTTAGTTTCTGGTGTGTAGTGTCCTCCTGACTTGTACATGACCATTTTGTCCTCACATAGTCTTTCTTCTGAGTGAGGTATCACTCTTCTTCTCTTTTTATAAAGCTCTAGTCCTATTAAAGTATTCCTAGTTTAACCTTAAGTACTTCTCCAAATATAGCCACTTTGGGGTTAATGTTTTAACATATGAATTTGAGGTGGCACACCATTTAGTTAGTAGCAGTTGGATAGGTAGAGTTACATTTTACCAAAAGAAGATAAGGGCATTAGAGGGGGCAGGGAATGTTACTTTATACTAAATGTGAGTCAAATATATGATTAATCATGGATTTAAAATAGGTTAGTAGACAGGTAAATTGAAGAAATGGGGACATAAAAGATATTATGGGATCAGTGTCTTGGAAACATCTGTTCAAATATTATTGAAGTTAAGGTATTTTATGGGATAAGATTAGAAATCAGGAAGTATTAGTTAGAAAACAGAATATTGAAACTGAGATTCTGGGGACCTGCTTTTATTGGCAGTGACAATGTCTGGATTATGACCTTGCAGAGGATGCTATAATGCATTGCCCCAAACTTCTATTCACAACTAGGACATTCATTTTCCTAGCTTCTGGGAATATTTTTTTATTGAAAACTCAGACAACTGAGTCTCTTCCTGGGCATTGCTCCCCATTAGCCAAGATTATGCAAGTATGTGGGTGAAGCTTCCATCCAGTGATGGTTCAGTTTAAAACTCTCAGAGACCTCATCTTCAGAGCTCCCTGTGGGCTCACATGAGATGTTGTTGTTACTGCTCTGTGGTTAATCTTTCTCTGTCTAATCCTGCCTCTTATGCCCCTTCATAGATATTGTTTCTAAGAGCATTCCTCAATAAACTTCCTGCATGCTAATATACATTTTAACTTCAGTTTGACAGAGAACTGAACCTTAGATAATTGGTGCAAAGCAAACTCTGAGAAAGTGGAATTTAAAATGTGATATTGGAGCCCAATCATTCTTCAACTGGTTGGAAATGAGAAAACATGTTGGTGGTAAGTGGACTATGGGTATTCTTTGGTATGTTATAGCAATGTAATTATAGTTCTAAGGATGAAAGGGAATGTACTAGCTGTGACTATATCTCAGTAGTTTGAGAGAATCAGAACAAGTAGTAATGGTAAGCAGTGATAAGGACAATGGACAATGGATGAATGTTGCTGAGTATGATAGATGCATTGGAGAAACAATGGAAGGGTGAGGGTGATTGATCACCAATTTAAGGTGAAGTGTGAAACTCAGAGGACCTTGGAAGAATTTAAAGAGATTTTCATTTTCTGCAACCAGAGGATCAGGCCCAGGACTTAATTTTAAAGTCAGGACAGGTCCAGGGGAGGGGTGTTTTCATACCTCTCACAAGGTTTTTACACAAAGGTATCAGACCTGGTTGAGAAGGAGAGGAAGCCTGAGATATGTGAGATGGAGATGTTTGGTTCATACCTTTGATTTATGCAACACGGACAAAAGAATCTTGAAAACATTATACCGCATATTATATTGTCCCTATTTGTAGGGACAGGGAGCTTATAGTTAATGGGTGTGGGATTTGTTTTTAATTGATAATGGTATTCTAAAATAGACTGTGTGATGGTTGCACATATTCATGCATATACTAAACAACATTGCACTTTAAGTGAAAGAATCTGTGTAGTATGTGAATTATCTCTCAATAAAGCTGTTTTAAAAAATCTTGAATTCCCTGATTCCCCTGAACCCTCTGGGTTTGCAGAACTGATCTACTTCTCCCTGTTAAAAGCTAGTATTCCCACCTGGTTTGAAAATAATTCACATGCCTTTTTTCACAAGAAAACCTATACCTCTTCATGTTCTATCCTCAGCTCTCCTCCTGATTACCAAACAAATACTTAAGAGTTTTATCCTACATAAGGTGAATGGAAAAGTGTTAGGCATGCCCAGGCAGGAGAAGGACTAAGCCAAAGATCTTAAGAACCTAGCCAATATGTACCAGCAAGGATCTGGGGCAGTATATATGGAACTAGATTCTGAGAGTAATGGATCAAAGGGGGTGTGTGAGAAAAATGAAGTTAGATAAATGAGAATTTATCAATATGAATGCATTATTTTGATATACATATTTGAAACATTCTTTTAATGCCTCTAGATGATGGTGCTAATATGATGCTAGGATAGTACTGGGAAGATTGGATAAAGTGATTGCCCAAAGTAAGTGAGGTAGAAATTTCAGAACTGTCCTTGAAGACAATGGAAGAAGTCAAAATGCTTAGTAAAGTGGATATGCTGGAATGAATATATGATGTTTAACTAGAAAATGTAACAGTGTCTGTTTCTCCAGTTTTGTCTGGATGACAGCTCATTTATGAAAGTGATAAGGAATATGTTGGTGAGACCAGCACTACCACTATTGAGTACAGTTGTGGCCAACATCTTGTAGGCAAGGGCTAATGGTAAGACACTATTATGGAACTGATTTTTTTTTAAACAATGGGGGATGATGAGATTCTGAAATAATAGAGGCCAGATTGTTTTATTTATTATTTGAAGGTACATGTGCACAATTGTTATAATAAGAGGTAGGGTTGCTGATTGGGTAGGAGACCTTATCCAGAAAACTCATGGAGCTGGTTAATAGAACACTGTCCTTCTATGGATGAAATAGATAGATAGCCAGTAATGAGAGCAACAGTTTATTCTCCTTGTTGTCTTAGGTTGAAATTCCTAGAAGCAGAACCTGCAATTAGAATTCTTTTCCAAGTATTTCAGTGAGGGAAGACTCTTACAGGGGTCTGTAGGGAAGTAAGGGAATCAGGCTAGGGCAGCCAGGAGGGCAGCTGAGAAAAACAATATAGTTTCAGATGGACCCCAGCTTTACCTCTTTTTTTTTTTTAAAGAAAATTATTATACATAATAGTGGGATTCATTGTGTTATATTTGTATATGCACATAATATGATATGGTTAATTTCATTCCTCAGTGCCTCCCTTTGCCTACTGCTCCTCTTTCCCCCTGAACCTTTTCCTCTACTTCACTGGCTTCCCTTCCATTTTCACAAGATCCCTCTTTTCTTTTTTCTTTTTTTTTCCCTCTCTAGTTCTCATATATGAGAGACTATAAACAACCATTGACTTTTTTCTAATTTCATTTAACATGATGTTCTCTAGTTCCATACATTTTCCTGCAAATAACATAATTTCATTCTCCTTTATGGTTGAATAAAACACCATAGTGTGTATATACCCACATTTTCTTTGTTCATCATCTATTGACAAACACGTAGGCTGGTTCCATAACTTGGCTATTGTGAACTGTGCTACTATAAACATTAGGATCCAGGTATCTCTATAGCATGCCGACTTCAATTTTTTTTGGATAAATACTGAGGAATGGTGTAGTTGGGTCACATGGTGGTGCCATTCCTAATCTTTTGAGGAACATTCATGTTAATTTTCTAGCTTTATCTTGATCTAAAGTATAAATTGAGCAGTGTGCTGGAGGAGGCTTATAAGAGCAGACTGTGCACATTTCTTCCCAACTCTGTATTTAGTGATGCCAAATTGATAGACTGACATGAGCTATAGCATAGAAATTACACTATAGATGTCAGCAAACACCACTGTGATCTTGTCATATAAGAAATAAAGTTTGGTCTTTGCCCCCTAGTTTGTGCTATAGAACTCCTAAAACCCTTGTGGATAGAAGTGCTAATAGAATATTTTGTAATAACATTTGGATTTTGATTCTCAGTTCCTGACATAGAACTCCTAAGATCTTTGTAATTTCCTGAGTGATAGGAGCATCTGACACAGGCCTCCTAAATACCTTGTTATTTTTTCAGTGTCTTGTCAAGACAACTCTTTGTGATCTCCTAGGATAATATCAGCATGGAGTCTGGATGCCAGGGAAGCCAATAATGTGATTAAATGGTGTAGAAGTTTGAACTTTCAGCCCCATCCCCTGGCCTTCAAAGAGGGGAGAAGACTGAAGGTCAAGTTGGTTACCAGTGGCCAATGATGCAATCAATCATGCCTACAAAAATGAAGCTTCCGTAAAAACCAAAACAACATGGTTCAGGGATCTTTCCAACAGCAGAATTTGTGGAGATGCTTAGAGAATATTGTACCCAGAGAGGTCAAGGAAGCTCCATACCCCTTCTCTTATACATCGACTTATACATTTATTTCCATCTGAATGTTCTTCTCCTTTGTAATAAATGTATAAACATAAGTAAGTTTTTCACTGATTTCTGTGAGTCTTTCCAGCAAATGTATCAAATCTGCAGTGTAGGTCATGAAACTCCCATGTATAACTGTTTATTCAAAAGTACCTAGGATTTAGGATTATTATCTGAAGTGGGGACCAATTTTATGGGACTGAGTCTTTAACCTTAGGGTCAGATGCTATCTCCAGGTAGATAGTGTCTAAATTGACTTAACTATTAGGATCTTAAGCTGATGTCCAATGGAGATTGCTTGATGTATGGGGCAAAACTCTATGTCTGATGTCAGAAATGTTGTTCTGAGTAAAATGGAGAATGAGATAAGGAAGGAAAAACACTCTTTTTTTTTTTTTTTCCTATTTCAAGTAATCACAAATCAGGACAATTTCTTTTTTCATTCTGTTATTTTTTCCCTTCCCCCTACCCCTCCCACCCCTCTTTTCCCTCTATACAGTCCTTCCTTCCTCCATTCTTGCCCCACTCCCTAACCCTAACTCTAACCCTAACACTAACCCCTCCCACCCTCCATTAGGTGTCATCATCCACTTATTAGCGATATCATTTGTCCTTTGGTTTTTTGAGATTGGCTTATCTCACTTAGCATGATATTCTCCAGTTTCATCCATTTGCCTGCAAATGCCATAATTTTATCATTCTTTATGGCTGAGTAATATTCCATTGTATATATATACCACAGTTTCTTTATCCATTCATCAATTGAAGGACATCTAGGTTGATTCCACAATCTGGCTATTGTGAATTGAGCAGCTATGAACATTGATGTAGCTGTATCTCTGTAGTATGCTGATTTTAAGTCCTTTGGGTATAGGCCAAGGAGTGGGATAGCTGGATCAAATGGTGGTTCCATTCCAAGTTTTCTAAGGAATCTCCACATTGCTTTCCAGAGTGGCTGCACTAATTTGCAGCCCCACCAGCAATGTATGAGTGTACCTTTCTCCCCACATTGTCACCAACACCTGTTGTTGCTTGTATTCTTGATAATCGCCAGCAATGCGAAGAAAGAGCCTACAGAGTGGGAGAAAATCTTTGCCGATCATACTTCAGATAGAGCACTAATCTCCAGGATCTATAAAGAACTCAAAAAACTCTACACCAAGAATACAAATAATCCAATCGACAAATGGGCTAAGGAAATGAATAGACACTTTACAGAAGAAGATCTACAAGCAACAATTAACAAACATATGGAAAAATGTTCAACATCTCTAGTAATAGGACAATTTTTAAAGCATCAATTACTAAAGAATAAACCACATAAATTTCACCAGAGATCAGTTGATTGGTCATTGGCTGCATGCTACCACCTGGGTTGGGAAAAGGAGATAACCTTGCTGGTGAGAAAACTCTTTCCTGTCCTAAGATATTTCTCAGAAAAGATTGCCACTGTGAGCAGTAAGTAACCAGTAATCACAGCAGCCAGAACATGGCAATAGGGATATGGGTGAACCATTAATAGCATCCTACTCTGGTCACCTTCCATTTGTGAGGAGAGATGGGCTGAAAAGTCTTTCAAACAAAGGTAGGAAGAAAATGGTTCACATAGTGGTGGGAGAAAATTAATGAAGGTCAGGTGTTTTCCCCCAAAGATAAGAAGGTCAAAACACAATCCCACAAGTCATACACAGACACCTCTTGTACATCACTTCAAATTCTCTCAGATTCACCTCATTCTAGACTCTCACAGAGCAGCCAGTTCAGGGCTAGTACCTTGAGTCTCCTGGTTTCTATCCCAGAGCTTCTCTGATCCTGAAACATGAGGTACCCATTGAAATCTGTTCACTTCCAAGCTTACACCACCCAGTTGTATGGGGGAGATAATTACTATGTCAACTCTCACTTATGAGAGGTAAGTGCTTATTCCATTCTTTCACAAGGTAAATGATTCTGAGATGCATTTCACAAGGCTCCTCACAAGTTCTCTTCAAGAGCAAGCTCTTAATCTTGTGATGGTGGGAGACACACTGTAGAATTTTTCAAAATCTCCAATACTCAAGCTGCAAGGTAATGGTTTCTATATTCAGGTAGTTGCAGTGGGGAGACAAAGGAAATACTTCTGTGAACATGGGGCATGGTTAAAAGTTTTATGGGGAAAAAGAGACAAAAAGCAACAGAGGTCAGCTGTTATTTTTCTCTGTGATGTGACCCCTTTCAGTCCATTAAGACCTAGTCTTAGAACTGGTGAATGAATGAAGGAGTTTAGAGTGACTTAGTCTCTCAGCATCAAAAAGTAAAAGAGTCACTGGATTTTCAAAACAGAATTTTCCAGTTACCTATATCACCTTATGTGGGCTCTCCCTCCCCCCTGGTTCCCTTTCTGTGTGCCTCAGTCTGGTCCTACCAGACAGATTAAACTACCTCCATATGCCTTTGTCTCTATCTCAATCTCTGCTTTTAAGGAAAACCCCTGCTAAGACAAGCTGTGATAAGTAATATATTTCTATTCTTTAAGGGTCTAGACACATCACTGTTGTATTCTTCATAAGACATCCAGCTCAGCTGACAGAAACAGTTAAATTTTAACTCCACTATTTATTGAATAAACAATTCTAATGAATTATTTGACCATCAGGATTAAAATGCATCATAGTGAGGTGAATTGTTATTTGCATATATGAATATGTCCCAATGAATCTCACTTTTGTGTATAATGCACTAATAAAAACATAAAACATATAGCATAGTTTCATATGTTGTATTAAAATAGAAATTGTCATTCAGGAAACTACTTAGATGTTGCATGAGTTCTGTTTCAATATAATAGATTCTTTTCTTTCACTTTTCTGCTTTATATGGAGGTTGTATGGATGAATTTGATTTTTGTAAATTCTTTGAACTAAGCTGAAAAGAAAAAATGTGAAATATTTTATTACTCTTTTAATGAATTCAAGAAAAAATAAAACAAAAGAAATGAATCAAAACTAACAAAAACCCTCTCAAGTACCATTAGGTAAGAATATCTAACAATAAGAAGATATCTGTTGCCTCTTGCAGTTGAAATATATATGTATTTCATTTCTTTCTTAACTACTTCTTTGGTTCTTTAGTTGATAGGGGGAAGAATGTACAAGATATTGAAGGAAATTCTGCAACATTAATTAAATAATGTTTGTTTACAAATACAGTGATGAAAGAGATTAATTTGTTGTCTCACTTTATCAACTTGGAGTTGTTCTCATTTTAATCAGATTATATCAGAATAACAATCCATTTGGAAGCCCTGAAAATGAACACAGGGTAAATGCTCAATAAACATATCTTTGAAGTATGAAGAGGAGATGAATGAGAAGAATGTGTTTAGGGCTTTGTTTACTTGTAGAGAAAAGTTGTTACCAGCTTGCTTAGTGTTAACTGTTCCTAAGTATGAAAAAAATCTGATGATGGTAGTAGTGGAAATAGCAGCACAATTAGCAAATATCCTTACACTGAATCCACAGTTCTTGAAATCTTTTTTTGACAGAAATGTGTTATTTGTGTCATTTTCAATTTTCATTTGATTTTTATCTTTTATACTTAAAATCTTTGTAACTATTACTAATTATTTAAGGAATGAGACAGGACTTGTGATTGTTTTTGTAGCATTGGCAGTTTTAATTTTCCCTGTCAAGAAAAAACTGTCCAAATATCTTTTGTAGAATAAAAGGTACTAAGTTATTAATATAAAAAGTAGACTTTTCTTTTATTGGTTCTTTTGATGTTCTGTTTCTGTTAAAATGATGCTGTTTGCCAGCAGAGGTGTGTTTCTGCAGCAACCTGAGAGAAGTTGTTTAGCTAGAGTCACTCAGACCTGAGTTCCATTCAACTCTGCTACTTCCCAGTGACTGGTTTTGACCAAATGACCTCTCAAGGCTTTATTTTTCTCTTCCATAAAATGGCAGTCATATCAGATTCCCCTCCAAGAATTGTCCTAAGGGTTAAGCACTAATCATAGTGTCTGGAGTGTATCTTAAAATCACAGATTCAACTTTATGCCTTTTCAATGGAAATATACTTCTACAACCATTTCTTCACATTTTACATACTGAGTTGTATAATAAGTTATGCTATTATTTTGAAATAAAGACTTAAATTAATATCATTTTAACAAAAATTGTGGAGCATCTACAATGAGTCAGTACTTGGGCTACAACAAGGAAATTATATATGAACTATGAAAATATTATAAAATTTAATGGTAATACAATATGTTCTTATTTAATTAAAATTTATTTTTACTCTTAAAATATCTGTTTGTAATCACTACCTGTAGATATGTATAAATATACTCATGTTTATTTAGAAAATTAGTAAAATACAAAAAGTGCAAGATGAGAAAGTAAACCATCTTTAGTCCTTCCATTCATGTATATATGATATATAAGCAGATATATGAACAGAATACATATGTATATATAATTTATATATTAATATTTTGGTGCATATGTTTATAATTCTTTCCACTTTACCTAGATTCAATGTTTATTTCTGTTAGCTCTATCACTCATACTCATTTGCAAACTGTTATTTTTACCTAAAATATATAATGAACAGCTCACCTTAATCTAAAATGTAATATTCTTCTGTAACATGATTTTTCAATCCAACATAGTATGAAAACAGTGTGAACAAGTATCATAACTTATTTTCCAATCCCCTATGATAAGCATTTTATTGCTTTTAACATTTCATTGATATAAATATGCAATGACAAACTTCAACACCATCACATCCCATTTCATTTTCAACAGATGTATTCACAGATAAAATAGCAACTATCAGAAGGGGGTGTCTCTGCATCCTGTGACCAGTTTTGTAACTTACTTTTATCCTCACCTATTATTTCCTTCTTTCCTGAACTGGTCTAGAGTCTAATTTTGTCACATTTTCAGAGAATATGATCTGAGAGTATTCTTTATCTCTCCTGTATTGAACCTTTCTTCCCTCAATGTCCTTTCAATTAATATTTCATCATACTTGAACCTGACCGTTTAGAAAAATAAGAATAAAAAAGATTCATTAACCTCACACCATGTCTGTCTCCAGCTGGTTCCTCTTCTCTCCCCAGTTTCTTAGCTACAACGTTAGAAAATATATTGCAGTTGCCTTAACTGCTCAAAATAGAAACTTGGAAAGGTGTTTTGGTGTGTTTTGTTTTTGACTCTTCTCTTTTTTGCATGCTCATATCTAATAGATCAGAAGGTACTGCCAATGCTGCTATCTAAATAATGTGATTTACTTTACTTCCTTTCTGTCTTACTATTTTAGGTCAAATTATTGGCATCTTTTATCTGGACCACGGCAGTCCTAGATCTTAAAATGTGTACTTTCATCTACTCTGCCTCTCTTCCAAATTGTTTCTACCAGAAGAAATAGGAACAACCTTTTCTCACAAGTCTGAGCATGTCAACCCCATTTCTTCAAGACAAATATAGATCTTTAAACCCTTTCTGAGGCTTCCCCCTATTTTTTAAATAAAAATTAATCCTTAGATTAACAACCAAGACCCTGCCTGAGCTAAGCCTGCCCTACCTCTATTAACCCAAGTTCTTATCAAGCTCCCTTTTATTTTCAATATCCTGGAAATACCATCTCTTAATTCAAAGCTAGCCTCAGCAAAAGCGAGGGCTAAGCCATCTTAGTGAGACTGTGTCTCTAAATAAAATTACAAAATAGGGCAGGGGATGTGGCTCAGTAGTCGAGTGCCCCTGAGTTCAATCCCTGGGACACCTCCCCACCAAAAAAAAAAAAAAAAAAAGGCTGGAGATGTGGCTCAATGTTGAACACCCCTGGGTTCAATTCCCAGTTGTTTTAGACAGCTTTTTCACTGATTTGATTAAAATATCTGACAAGAACAACTGTAGAGGAGGAAAAGTTTATTTAAGGGCTCACGACTTCAGAAGTCTCAATCCATAGACAGCAGGCTCCATTCCTTGGAGCTTGAGGTGAGGTAGGACATCATGGTGGAATAGTGTGGCAGAGGGAACCAGCTATACCACAGGAAGCAGAGAGAGACTCCACTGTCCAGATATAGAATATATACCCCATAGCTATGCCCCCAATTAATCACTTCCTCCAGCCACACACACCCCCACAGCATCGCCTCCCCCCCGCCCCGCCTCCAGTTACCAGTTAATCCCATCAGGGAGTAATTCACTGATTAGGTTAAGACTCTTATAACCCTGTCATTTCTCCTCTGCACCTTGCATTATCTCACACGTGAGCTTTTGGGGTACACCTCACATCCAAACTGCAACACTGCTCCCCCCAAAAAAAATGCTAGTTAAATTGTTGCTAAATCTGATATACATTTCAAATTTTTATTTCATCTGGGTGCACTGCAATATATGAGTGTTTTTTTCAACCCACACTTCCTGAAAGATTTTCTTCTGTGTTCTCCAAGACAATGAATGACACATATATCTGTTTATTCATTCTCAGCAACTTTGGCTTCTCTTCATCTGTTCATTACTTGAATGTTTGTTAATGGTTCACAGGACTCTTTTCTTCACCCTTCCAGCTATTAATTTCTGTTATCTCTTAGGTTGATCATCTGTTCTCATTATTGCAACAAATATATTTGTTTTGATGACTATCAGATCTACATCTATGGCCCAGATCTCTTCCCTGATCTTTGAATGTGTAGGTCCAAGGACCTATTGTACAACTTTGCATGATTATCTTGAAAGCACCTTTAACATCACGTTTAACATTGTTCTCTTTTTCTTCCAAACTCAAATCTGCTTTTTAGTATTAGTATTCTCTATCTCAAGAAATGATACCATTGTCCATCCAATTTACTAAGTTAGAAAACTGATAGTCATATATGGTTTCCCCCATTTACTCTTTGACACATCAAGTTAGTATCAAAAACTCTGTATCTATCTGTTGAATTCCTGGTTGGCCTCATTTTTTTCTCTCCATCTTTACTACCATTAAATTAGTTTAGGTCATCAGTATTCTTAACCAAATTACTATACAGTTTTCCTGTTTTCCCTGGTTCCAATTTTATTCTCTTAACCTACTCTTTTCTTCAGTTAAAGTCATGTTATTTAACTAAACATTTTCTAATGCTATTCCCCTTTTTGATAAGTTTCTTCATTGGTTTTAGAATAAAGTTACAGCTCTTTTGTAGGATTTATAAGATCTTTAATATCTCCTGAACTACCTATCTTTCCTTCATCTGTTGTCAATCTATTTTCTAACCATGCCAAGCTTTCATTCTATCTGCTAATATGCCACACATTTTCTCACTTCAAGGTGTTCACTCCTGAGCTTTTCTTTCTCAGCCTATAATACCCTCCACCCACTCTTCACCTAGTTCACTCCTCCTCATTTTTCATATATAAATTCAAAAATCACTTCTTCTAGAGAGTTTTCCCTGACCCACACTGTCATTCCAGACTAGGTTTATAGCTTGCTGTATTTCTCCTCTATTATCACTCATTACACTTTACTGTATTTATGTTTATTCATCTGTCTTTCCAACTATATTGTTTGGTAATTGCAGAAATTGCATCTATTTTACAATTCTTATATATTAATATAATTAATATTATATTAATATAATATAATTCTTATATATTATATAATTCTCAACATCCCAGAATAGACCCCCAAGCATAATGAAGATACATAATACATAGTGATGCCAGAATGAAATTTTCCCAATTTAATTGTTTTTTCAGTCCTGGGAATTGAACACAGGGACTCATATATGCTAGGCAAACACTTTACCACTGATCTATACTCCAGGCTTCCAATTTAATATTTTTATGAGTCTGTTTTAGAACAGTAAAGAAAATTATGATTATAGAGATAAATTTTGCAAGTATTTTTATCTATTGGTATTAACACATACAATTTTTAGGTTGTAAGATTGGGGACCAGATTTTCAGAGGCTCTATTACAGAACTATATTCATGAAGGTAGTTAAATGCTTTGTGATCTTGAACAAAAGCCTACTTTGGGGGGACATTCATTTCCTTATCTAAAAATAAAGTCATTGAATTGGATTATCTCTAATCTTCCACCTGACTTATGATTATATGAAATGTTTGTACTCTTCAAAAACATTTATAACTATGAAAAGCATTACGGGTATTTTATAATGGTGTAATAGAGTATTGTATTGGGGGCTTGACAGGAGTTTAATTATCCTGATAAACCAAGAGTATTCTATTTAAAAATTATCCAAAGAATCTAAGTCGATGACACACACAATGACAGTAAGAACCCAGTCATGTGATACCATAAGTCAGAATTCTGCACCATAAACCACAGGTGCCGAAAAGCAGCTTTAATAAAGAAAAGGTAGGAGGACACAAATTTAGCAGCCGTGGAACTAAATAATGCAAAGATAGCTAAATTGGAGAATGATAAATGATGTCAAAGTGGTAAAAATCAAGAGACCAGGTACTGCTACACAGCTGTGGCTTCTGTTTAAAAATGACTGGCTGCATCCCAAAGCTGTTGAGGCATGGGAAGCATAAAACTTCCCTCACTGAGGCAATATATCAGCTGCCCAAACCTCCTCCTCATCAGTCAAGCTTGTTGGCCTTTGACTCCACACAATCTTTGTGACACTGTTATCAATGATACTTCAGAAACATCTGCTCCAGAGCTGTCCGTTACTGCCATGGCAGACAGAAAATCTAATGACACCAAAAAAGAATGACAGGAGGCCCATTAACGTGTAGTGGTGGTATGAAACAACACAATAACCACTATCAGGACTAGACGAATCCATCAGCATTTCAATGTCTAGCTAACTTACTAGCACACACTTGGAAAGACTTCAGTATTAATGATGTCATTGACAAATAAAAAGTCAATGGATGACCTAAATTATTACCTTACACAAAGTGTATGATGTTGCCTGTACATCAATGTAAAATTAAGTTGAAGATGATTATGAAGCATTTGTAGTACAATGTGATGTTTTAAATTTGCACAGCTTATTTATTTATTTGTTTGTTTATTTATTTATTGGAACTAGGGATTGGACCACAGGCACTTAACCACTAAGCCACATCCCCATCCCATTTTTTAATATTTTATTTTGAGACAAAGTCTCGCTTACTTGCTTAGGGCCTCACTAGGCTGGCTTTGAACTTGGAATCCTCCTGCCTCAGCCTCCTGAACTGCTGGGATTACAAGTCTGTGCCACTGCCCCTAGCTGTACAGCATATTTAAAGTAGCAGTCTATATCTTGTCCTCTTTAGACTGGAATTCATTCCTTCAATCATTATTTCATTTACTTGATAAATATTCAAGTTCCTAGTCTTCTTGCTCTAAAGATATATGCAAAAATAAAGCGGATGAAATTCTTGCCTTCAGGGGTTTATAATCTGGTGATGCCAGAAAAATAGAAACAAATAAGATATATAATGATAAGTATTATGAAGAAAGAAAAAGCAGGGGACAGGACTTCTGACTGGAGAGGACTCTGCAATTTAAATAAGGAGGTCAGAGAACGCTTCCCTAATAAGTTGACACTTGACTACAAAAGAGGTGAGATAAGGAAAAGAAATATGGAGAAGAATTTCTGAGGCAGGGAAAATAGTAATGAGGCAGAAGTGTGTCTATAGAGTAGGGCAAGAATGTCAAAGCCAGTGAGGCTGAGAAAGGAAAAATGAAACAGGATTCCATCCTAACTATCTACTTTCATTCTCTACCATGAGATTTTGCTAGCTAAGAATGATGTTTAAAATGTAATAGCCCCTAAAATAAAATTCCCAAGTTCCCTCTTCCAGATGCTAGCTGGTGAAGGCAAATATTTCAGGATGCTGCTAAGCATGAGCTCTCCTGAAAAGGAGAGTTACTGAGTGAAGAAGCAAGTTAAGTTCACAATTGGTGAGACCCTATGTGAGCAAACGTAGAGTCATCCCAGTTTCTCTCTTGTCTCTTTTTCCTTGCTTCTGTTGAAGAGATTTGAAAGACTCAATCAGAAGAGTGGGAACTGATATCAGTAGCAAGCTGGTGCAGAGAGGTCTGACATAGGAAGAATTATTCTGGCTGCCAACATTTTTAAAAGAAAGGAGCTGTGTTTTGGTTCCACAGAGAAAAGAGACCTTTGGTGCAGACCTTAGGTTTTGGAGATAGAGAGTGGGAGGTGAAGGGGACAAAGGCAGGCTAATTTGGAAGGAGGATAATGTTCCTTTGGAAATCCAAAGACTGGAAACATTCAAATGCTCCCTTCCTCAAATGTATTGGCAATTGTGAGAATTCAGAGTCACTGTTGGTTTATTCATTTCTTCCTGTCTGTTTCTTTGCATTTTCATCTTCAGATAGAGTGTCTGATCTTACAATACTACTTACCTATTCTTTTTTTAATTGGAAATAATGTATATTAAATGAACCTTCTAAGAGTATATATAAAAGAAGAATGATAGAGAGAAAACTAAAAATGTCAGCCATTTAAAACTATACTGACAAAACTTATATTCCATTTAAGCGTTTTGAGGTTAAGATTTCCCATTTATTGTTCACTTTTCATTATGAAAAACACTCTTAGGAATAAGAACCATTTGGGAAACCAAACTTCATTCTACCTCATACTAAATGATATTCTCAATCCTCTAGAATCTCAGCAGCCCTCCACCCCCACCCCCTTTAGCTTTTCTTAATGCTACTTCTTGAAAATGGAAAAACATAACACCAAGTGATCATTTTTTTCTGAAAATATATCTTCCTCATTTTAACTGCAAATCGTTTTTTGAAGGCCTGGAGGATGCTGCATCAGCAATCAAAGAATCAAGAGTGTTAGAAAAACATTTTATGAAGTACAGTACCAAGTAAAGTGAACACTCAGCAAGCACATTCTTGCTTTTGTGTGTCACAGTTTGCCAGCTTGTTATGCACAAATGTGATTCATGTGACTTTCCCATAGTCTGTGTATGTTTGCAGCAGTACCGCTGGCACTCTAAGATAGGCAGTGCCACCTATTTTAGGCATAGGAAAAAACTAACACATTTGCCTTTGAAAATGCATGAAAAAGCTATATGTCCTAGTCAACATCTGGAAATATGTTTTGTTCTAAAGTGGATTTTATTCCATGTGATGATTATGGGGCCAGATATTCATTAGTTTCCAAAATATGCATCCATGCATGAAATATTTCTATCCACTTTTAATTCATTTTCTTTACAGGATAAGAATATTCAAGTGATTTGACTGTGGGCAAAGTTTTACAACTTGTAGTCATATCAACATTTTCATTTACACAGCTGTTAAAGAGACAAATGAGAAATGAAAAAATATAGACAATTCAGCAGTAGATAAGGAGATAAGGGAACATTTATTCTCCTGTTCTTTAGTTTCTAGCCTATTAATTTTAGGTGATTGTCCCCTATGTATAACTTGTTAATTCAAGCATTTTGGACAAATAAGAATGTTGTGAGCATATTTCTGTGACAATATTTGAAAAGTCACTGGACAAAACTAGGTGAATAATTATGTGGAAATATTTAACAGGCTACTATAAAAAAAAATCACAATAAAACCTCAAACTGTGTGTCCAACTCTTCAGCATTTTCACTTGCATATTTCACAAAACACCGCAAATTCAGCATGGACAAAACTGAACAAATCAACATTAAACATTGTAAATTAAACATTGTATTCTTCCTATAGTTTATTATATAAGTATATTCAATTTTATAAGCAAGAAACCTGGGCATCATCCTTAACTCCTCTCTTTCCCTTATAAAGATCCTGTGAATTTTGCCTTTAAGAGGTGTCCTGAATCTCTCAAATACCTCTGTTTATCTTTTTAAAAAATATTTTTAGTTGTAGATGAACATCATAACTTTATTTTATTTATTTATATGCAGTGCCAAGAAGCGAACCCAGTGCCTCAAGTGCCAGGCAAGCACTAGGCAAGTGCTCTACCACTGAGCCACATTCCCAGCGCCATCTGCTTATCTTTATTCAGCTGATATACCCTTAAACCTAGCTGTCAAGATTCCTTACCTAAACTGCTGAAATATTTGACTAGCTAGTTATCTCATTTTATTCACAATGACCTTTTAAAACTGCATTTTTATCCTACCATTCTGTTCCTTAAAAACTATAATTGATTCCCATTGTTCTTAGGATGAAGACCAAAACCTTTAGTATGGTCCTCATGAATCTGTTTCACACAACACTCCATTCACACTGAATTGGAGACACACAGACTTTTTAGCTCTTGCAATGAATTCTGTTCCTTCCCACTTCAGGACCTTCCCACATCCTATTCCCTCTGCTGAGGATTCTTTTTTTCTCTCAGCCCTTTCAGATTCTAGTCTAGGATAGATCCCCCTGTTATACACTGTCTAAATACCTTACATCTCTCCAGAGTATTGATGACAATTGTAATTAATTAATTACAATTAATTAATTTTAGAAGGAGCTCTAATTGTCTGTCTTATGAGAATCTAGGTTCCAAGCAGACCCATACCACTTCATTCTTCCATACTGTCATATCCCCAAGTGCTTACATGGCACCATGTACATAGTAAATTGCTTAATATATACAGAAACTCAATTTTCTATGGGGCTACATCCAAATAATCCCAATGTAAGTTGAAAATACCCAAAATTGAAAATGTGTTTAATATATCTAAGCTGCCAAATATCCTAGCTTAGCCTAGCCTAACATAAAAGTGGTCAGAACATTTGTATTAGCTTAAAATTAAGCAAAATCATCTAACACAAAACTGATTTTATCACAAAGTGTTGAAAATGTAATTTATAGCATATTGAAAGTGAGAAACAGAATGGTTGTATGGATATAATTTCCCAAACCACTGTAAAGTACAAAAATCATAAGTAGAACCATCATAATTCAGGGAATGTCTCTATTTATATTGAATGATTGTTCAGTGTCTTCCAGTGAAGTGGCAGCAATTAAGTTGCCTTGGATATTGTATTTTGACAAATTCCACACTTTTTATTTAATTGGAGTCTCACTAGTGAGCCAGGCACAGTTGACCAAAAGAGCATGACCCTAAGTACATCCATTCGAGAGATTCAAAATATATCTATTTTCTAGATAGTTTTCAAGGTTATGCCTCCATGTCATTTGTACACATGACTGATATAGTAATTAAATTACAGTGAAGCTCCTTTTTCCCCCTTCATTTTAAGTTACAGGATATGCACTAAGGGAAGAGCCAAAAAAGATATGAAAGGTAGTGGGATTTTTGTTTTGTTTTGGTTTTTTGAGGGACATCTGTTGAGAGTAGTTTTTGTCCTTAGATCACCCAGATCGACATATTGAATCACATCAATTAGTTTATCATTCCAATTTTCTCTGCTTTCTACTTAAAATTCCATGTAGCATTCACATGCCATTGCAGAGCCATGCATTTTAGATGGTATAATTTAGATCTTGCACACAAATGTGAAATTAGTCTTTGCTGATCTCTTCCCTCATGTCAGAGACCAATTTTCTTTTACCACTTCCATATCCAATTTCCATCAATGTGTCATTCATTCATATGCTGTATTTAGTGCAATCTACACGTTAACATACTAAGTGATTTTTAAGGAGTGACCTTCTCCAATAGAACTTGCCTTTCAAGTAGAATTCTTTTGGATAGTTAGGCTTCAGATATAAAGGAATGAAATTGTAACAGTGAATGACAGCCATCAAAATTGATATTTTTTAGCTAGGAACCTAGTTGAATAAAACTTGGAAAATCCTATAAAAATAGTAAGAAATGAATCAGAAAGTAATATGCTAATGGTTATTGGAGGCTCAAGGGAGACTCAGTAGAAGGCAATAATTTATCTGGCTTTTATGTATTGTGCAAATCCATTTTCTTAGACATTTTTTTTCTTTCTGCCCTCCATAAGTATTTTATATGTAAGATAAACTTTTAAAACTAATTGTTGGTATCCATGTTGTGTTAAAATGTATAATATTTGTTTAGACTTAAATCTGTATAACTTCTTTCAGGTGTTCATTATGTAACTTCTTATCAATATTTAATATGGATTCCTTTATAAATGAAAGAGCAATTTAAGTTTCTGTTTCAAGGACACTATTCTTTGCATGTTTTGATATTTTTATGTATATGATAGAGAGTATATAATTGGGAGTATATAAATAAATAGATATGTATATGTAAAGAGAGCACAGAAACTTGAGAATTTTGATAGATGGAATAACTTTTAGTTTATTAAGAGTTGAGATAAATAAATACATTAGAAGTCAGCACCAAGGAATTCACCAAGAATACAGCACAAGCAATATATTCTTAAATGTGAGTTTTTTTAAAAATGGAGAATGTGTGGACAGACTTCAATATATATAGGATGAGAGTACTAGAGAAGAAAATTGAGAGGGTAATGGAAACATATGCCAAAAATAATGACTGAAAAATTCTACAACTGAAACAATACATAGATATTCACACTGAAAGTACATAACATATTGAGCACATTAAATAGAAATAAATAACACCTAGACACATAGCCATAAAACTTCAATACACCAAGGAATTAAAAAAGAAACATAAAATCTCCCTGAATAAATTGGCAGATTAATTACAAAGAAATAGAAGTATACTAACAACAGACTTCTTTTAGGCAATAATAGATGTAAAAATTCAATGAAGCAATAGTTTCAAAGTTCTGGGGGGAAATCATTGTTATATTATATCTGGCTAACCTAACACTCAATAGTAAGCAAAGTGAAGATATCTCACATACAAAGCCTAAAAGAGTTAACCATCCACTCACCATTTCTGAAAAAGTTTGTCCTTACTAAATAAAGGATATTTTAATGAGCGTAAACTATATGAGGAAAGGATATATATTCTAAAGAAAATGGTGAGAACAGAAACATGCTGGTACTTGTAATATATTATTTTCTGAAAACAAGGTAATGTGCTTTTTATGTTGAATAAAAATTTCAGATGTCTGTAATAAAGAAGAGAGTGGATAGTATTCAATAGGTTAAAATATGCTAACAAAAAGGACTTGTTTGGAAGAAGGAAACATATCTAAATAACTTTAGATTTTGTAAAAGAAATTTATATCTAACTATGTGTGAAAAATATAATCATAGAAATAACATAAATGCATTCCCTAGCATGCACAACCATAAGTAAAAATTTGAAACTCCAATAGGAGGAAAACATGGAAATAAAGAAATAATAAATATAAAATTTGAAATAAAATTTAAAAGGATATAAGTCCAAATGTATGTGTATTTGAGGGTAGAATGACAGAACATTACCATTTATGCAAAGTTTTAAAACAGAAGAAATAATATTGTATGTTATTTATGGATGCATAGATTGATGGTTAAACTATCAAAATGTGAAATGGGAAAAGTACATTCCCACTTCAAGATAGTTTATACTTTGATTCCTTTTTGCTCAGATAATGTAATCTGTATGATTTTAGTTCTATATTTTTGGAGCTTTGTCTTATGGCTTAAGATAAGGTATATCTTTAGAAATATTAGATGAGTCCTTGAAAAAATATTGTTGGATGGAGTGTCTGTTCTATACATTTCAATCTGATCCTGTTGGTCAATTATGTTATTATGTTCTCCTACATTCTTGCTGATTTTCTGCCTGGTAGTTTTGTATCAAATAGGTATTGAAGTTCCTGACTGAAACCGTGAATTTTTCTTTTTCTCCTCTCATCTCATAGGTTTTGTTTCATGTGTTTTAGGGCTCTGTTGCTTGATGCATATACATGTAGTATGTCATGTTTCCTGATGAATTAATTCTTTTGCTATTATCTCCCCTTTTTCTCTAGTAAATTTCTTTGTCCTAAAATTTGCTTTATCAGCTATTAATATAGCTATTTCTGCATTCTTTTGATTAACATTTATATGGCATGTCTTAGTATTTTGAATTCAACCTACAAATGTCATATTTGAAGTAAGTTTATTGTAGACATCTTATTGTTTCCTCATGTTTAGAAAAAACACTTTATTGATGTATGAGAATATTTACATGAAAGGTGATTATTTGTGTGTTTATGTTGAAGCTTAACTCTGCTATTTTCTTGTTTATATTTGGTTCTCTCTCTCTTTTTTTTTTCTTATCTTCCTTTGGGTTATTTGAAATTATTTTTAGGATTCCATCTGGTTTTATTTAATATTTTATTAACTACATCACTTTTTATTATATGTGTGTATTTTAGAATATTCTATTCTACTACCATTAACATTTTACTGTTTTGAGCAAACTCTAGAAATCGTACTTCCATTTATATCCCTTTATCTGGCTACCTTTTAAATGTTAATCATCTTAAGTATTTTCTGTACATGTATTGAGTGTAACATCAGATAGTGTTAAAATTTTGCTTTAACAATTAAATATAACGTAAGAAACTCATAATTAGGTTAGCTGACCCAATGTTTTTATTTCCTTTGTGAAATTTAAACCTTATTCTATCTTCATTCCTTTTCTGATTAAGAGAACTTTAGCCATTCTTTGTGAATAAATTTGCTGAAACAAATTCTCTTTTTTTAATCTTAGAATATTTTAAATATCCCTTCATCCCTGAATAATACTTTCCTTAGTTATTGAATTTGCAGATGTTAGTCCTGATGATGTCTAGTGTGAGGGTTACCAATACCACCTGGCAAAAGTGGGACACTGACTCACACTGCTTCAGTATAAGATTGGTGGAGTAACAACAGTTCAGCTTCCCTTTAGGCTCTGAAAATTTCTTCTCAGTAAAGGTAGGGCACTTATGCTACCGCTTTGCCTCCAAGCAGATATATATGATCAATTTCCCTCTGTGTCACAATGACATCAGGAGAGAAAGCAGAAGGCTAGCTCATACCACTTTGTTGCTGTAAGATGAAGAGCAGAATCTCAGATCCCTGCTGGATCCCAGTGACACCAAGGGAAAAGGGGAAGTACAGTGCCAAATAATTGCATATCTCATAATCTCCAGTGACTTGAGGCTAAATGGGGCATTGATTCAGTTCTCTATTGAACTTCCCTTGACTCCAAGGAAGGGGAGAACAACGTCACAAAGCCAGTCTCCCATAATTGTTCCATCTTTTTGATTCAGGGCATAGGTGGAAGCTTATTTTTACATTGGGCCCCACTAATAGGTAGGAGGCAAGTTAAATGTCAATTAGTTTTGCCTCATGCAGACTTTCTCTGTTTTTTAGTGCTAGATGAAAACGGAGGTTCAGCTCCCCATTAGACCTCACTTAGCTCTGGAGAGGTAGAAAGAGTGGAATGTTCAATCTCATTGCCATGTAGCATTGAAACCACAGCACACCATTAGACCACATGGATATTATCCTTGGGAGATTGAGAACACTGTCTGATTTCCCTGAGAGAGGAATGGGAGATCATTTGCTATTTGGTTTGTCAAACCAACTGTCAGGGGAATTGGAGCATCATCTATTTCCATCACACAAGGTAGGAAAAATTAACCCTTTGCTTGGCTTCACAAATGTCACCAAATAGGGAAATGGAAGCATACTGTGTGTTTCAGCACAACTGGGAAAAGTCCATTAGGCCTTGCTGAAACTACAGTGGAGGTGGGAAAGGAGATGGTAGTTTATATAACTATTTGAAGTAGGACAGGTGTAGACAAAATATTTTTCTGTTATTGGGCCATCATTTCCTAGTCCTTTGATTAGTGTGAAGAAGGTTTCCTTGGAGCTTTTCTTTGTGACTGTTGGTAATTCTTTGTTGAGGCTTCTGATGTACCCTGATTGGGATACATGAGAAGTACTAAGGAAACACAGGGAACTTATAACAATATCATTCCTTATATTCTGAGGTCCCTATACAGTCATCTTCTTCTGGTATATTTAAGAGATTTCTTACACCTATTTGTTATGTTAATGTCCATGGTAATTTTATTTATTAAAAGGAGGACCTGGGTGCTAAACAACTTAGTGAGACCCAGTCTCAAAATTAAAAAAAAAAAAAAAAAGAATTTAAAAGGGCTGGGGGTGTGACTCAGTGGCTAAGTGTCCCTGGGTTTAATCCCTGATACAAATTTTAAAAAAGGAGGAAAGGAGGACGAGGGAAGCAGATAGCCATTCCATTTTGGAGGTAACTCTAGAATGTTGTACTTGTTATAATAATAAAAAACTAATCGGTATATGTACCCTTCTACTAAATACTGCAAGGACATAGAGAATACTTTAACCATGATCATTTTATTTTTAGTTCTTTATTTTATTGATTCAAAAATATCAAGCCTATTTGACAATCTGTCATCACTTTAATATGTAAACTTTTTGAGATTTTAAGGCATCATCATTGATTATTGATTATCATTCATGACTTTTTATTTCTGTGTTGTATATAGTGTGTGTGTGTGTGTGTTCAGAAAAGATTAGTGTTGTGGTTTAGATATGAGTTGTCCTCCAAAAGCACATGTGTGAGTTTAGAGGCAAATGTTTGCTTTATAAAATGTTTAACCTAATCAATACATTAATCCCCTGATAGGAATTAATTTTGTGGTAACTATAGGTAGATAGGGTGTGGCTGGAGGATGTGGGTCCCTGGGAGCATGCTTTTGGGGTTTATACTTTGTCCTTATTGAGCAGAGCTCTCTCTCTCTGCTTTGTGGTGGCCATGTCCAAAGCAGCTTTCCTCTACCACACCTTTCATCCATGATGCTCTGCCTCACCTGGGGCCCCAAGGAATGGAGCCAGCTGTCTATAGACTGAGACTTCTGAAACCATGAGCCCTAAAATAAACTTATCCTTCTCTAAATTTGTTCTTGTCAGGTCTTTTGGTCCCAGCAGTGAAAAAGCTGACTAAAACAGTGAGTTTTCTTGAATTACGGAAAAAGGGAAGCAATGCTGTTTTGGCCAACTTTTCATTACTGTTACCAAAATAACTGATAAGAACTTAGAGAAGGGAAAGTTTATTTTGGGCTCATGGTTTCTTAGATTTCAGTTCATAGATGCCATTGCTGTGGGTCCAAGGTGAGGCAGCACATCATGGCAGAAGGGCATGGTGGAGGTAAGTTGCTCAGAACAAGGTGACTGGAAGGCAGAGAAGGAGAGGGTAAGATACCACAGGGCAGATTTACTCTTCTAAGGCATGCCCCCAGTGACCCACCTCCTCCAGTCATGCCCCACCTGCGTACAGTTACCACCCAATCAGTCCAAACTAGGATGGACTGATTGTTACAGTTCTCAGAATCCTCAACCATTTCCCCTCCAAATATTCCTGCATTAACAGGAGCTTTTTGAGGGTTATCTCATATCCAAACCATAACAAATGCTCATCTCTGAATAGTGAAATTGTAGATAGTTTTATACCACTCTTTTATATAATTCATTGTTTTCCAAATTTCCTACAATAAGCATGGACTACTTTTATAGTCATATAAAACCATAAATCTTTTCTTTTTGTTACATTTTGAAACTTACATTTTTCACTAGAAAGCTAGGTTTATTGAGTTTGCCAGATATCCACTCAATTAAGTGAAAATAATTTTAATTAAATAAATCATTAACTTTGGGAATAAATCTGTCCATTAAAGTATGATTAATCAATTTGCTAATTTTTCAACTTGTGGTCATTACAGTGTGACTTCCTTGTGAGGATGCCTATAATTAGCAAAGACGCAAATATTTTCTCTTCCATAGTTGTGATTAAATCAGGACAACTAATGTTAATCAAAGAAGTATTCAATTTACAATGTATTTGGAAAGGAGACTGAGTCTGACTAGATTAGTTGGTCTTGTGTCAGATGGTAAGTAGCCTACAAGCAAAATGCAGGAGAGGTTTGGGCAGTGACACAGGATATGAGAAGGGAATGACAATCCTTACAGTAGTTACTGATAGAAAACATTAGAAACACTTCTGTGAAATTATATATCCAGACAAAAATGCACCATATCTTAAGAAATTTCCAGGGAATGAAATTGTTCTCCCTCCTTCATTACTATCTTTTGGAGTCTAAAACCCTAAGAAGTCTTTATCAAATTTCTGGAGGGTAAATATGGATTAGACATTAGCCACATCTATAAAGGCCCCTGCATTACTTGGCCAGTCAACAGCATGTGAACCTGAGGCAGCTTCTTTGATCTTTGCTTTTCTTCCCCTCTACAAGTCAGCCCTTAGGCTACATGCTGAGTGGTCAGCTCTCTTACTTTCCCCCATCTTTCTAATAATGGTATTGAATCCTAAATGTTTCTTATCTATCTATCTATCTATCTATCTATCATCTATCTCTTTCTTTCTTTCTGGCTTTGTTAAAAGATAGATGGTGTCATTTTTTTCCCCTTACACTATGATCATTTGAAACTCTTTTGGTCTTTAAAGTGAAGGATTTCTTCAAAGTAGCCAGACAGGGAAACATAATTTGAAAATACATATGAAATGTCATATAGAGATTGACATTCAGTAGATGTTCAACGAATGCTCCCATTTGTTTCTCTTTAAACTTCTAGAGACTAGAAATGTCCTCTACGTAATTAACTTATTTTTTTAGTTCAACAAATATTTACAGAGCACCTACATTTACTGTGCAGTTTATAGTCTATTCATAATTTTTCACTTTATGATAGCAGATTAGACATGTGTCATTACCCAATATAAAGATGTGTGATGATCGCACATATATATCTATTATACATTAAATGAAGCAGTGTAGTAAAGGATAATGAACACTTGTCTTAGAAGACCCATATTATTATCCAGACTCCTCCAATTTCTAACTGAATGGTCATAAACCAATTGCTTATTGCCTTTTAAACTCATTTAGCTCATGTACAAAAAATGGAGTCAATGACACAGACAGATGATTTTATAGTATTGTTACACATACCAATCCATAAAGCATTTTAAAAAATAAGTGGTAAAATCATGAAGTGATGTAAATGTGTTACATATCTAAATATATTAGTTGCCCACTTAATTCTAAATATAATATTATATACTGAGATCAAAGTTCTTTGTGAACATTTCACACAATATTTGTATATGTACATTAAGTATAAATGATTACATTTTTTATAGGTGAAGAAAAATGAGGCAGGAGCAGAAACTGAGAATAGAATTTCAGTCTTATTCTCAATCTGATATTTTTATGCAGTAGACCACATCCCATTTTTACTTGTTTTTGAAAATTATAAACACCAACAGAAATGACTTGATGAATACTGGAATTAACATAACAAGTTAGAGAATGTATAACTGTACAGTTTATGAAACTAAACACATCATCTCCAACAGTGTAACTATCAGTTCAAAGTTCAGCAGTGTGGAAGCTTGATTTAAAATGTGATTAAATGCAGTACAGAATCTTATGCCCTTCTCAGGTACTGGAATGCAGATGATATGAAATTCTTTTTTATCTTAAATTCAATCAGCAAGCATTTTAACCTGAATTCATTTAAATTTGGCAGTCTTAAAAACCTTACTTGTTTGGATAACCTATTAAAAAATTTAAAACATCTATTATCATAAATTATATCAAAGTAAATCAAAGTAATGAAGAAGTTAAAAAACCCTCTCGTAGTCGTTTCTGTGAGACTAACTCCACATGACACAAAGCTGACCAGTAAAGCAAAGTCTAAGACAGTATCTATGGTGTTGGGTGTTTCTACTCATGATATTCTCATTTAGAATTAAACTCATTGTCAGACCATAATACAGTAGCTGTTTTGGTTACAATGAATTTTGGTTTTGTTACTTTGAGTCTTACTCTAATTGTCACTGAAAATGAAGACAATGAAAAAATGCTTGTATTCATTTCAAATATTTTCAAGAGCCATCGACCTAGTACATTGTTTTCCTGAGCATGTCCCAAAAGATGTCAGGCCTTTTCAAATCCAGCCATCTTTTTTTTTCAATAAGCCTGCTTAAAAGAGGAGATGATTTTGATTCAAATTCAGTATCCAAATATCAAGCCCAACACAATAATCTCAAACATTACTTCTGCATTACCTCTAACTCAATATGCAGAAAACACTTACCCTCTGACATTTCAAAGTAATAAATCAGCACCATCTGTCCCTGGGCTCTGCTGCTGCTGCTCCTCCTTACACTGCTCAAGGGCATTCATCATGTTCCTTCCATTAGCACACACCATAAAGATATGTTGTTCTGACACCTGTATATCAGCCAAAGTTACACTCCAGGGATGCCAAAATACCTTATCATATTGTCATGAACATCAGCCCCTTTTTTCCCACTGAATAGCTCTTTGGCTCTCTGGAGAAAAATGGCTCTACATAAATTTATCATTATTGGTTGCATTTTGTTTGAGAAGAACCCAATGTCAGTTACATTACAGCTTGATCTTAGAATGATTTCTAATGCCAGATAGTACAAGTGAGAATGTGATAATATAATCCTTTTTTCAAATATGACAATACCCCAGAATATAATTAATTTGATATCTTCTGGGCATTGGGTATATATAGTAGAGATTAGTTTTGTACTTCACAGAAAAAAACTGTTATGGTACACAGGTTTGACAATTGTGATTCTATTAATCACAAATGACCTTGAAAATCAATGCTATGATTTATATGATTTATATTTTATAATCACATTCACTAATGCTGCTTTAGCAGAGGGAGTTACCTTACAGTCTACACTCCTCTAGTCATTATTTTGCTTGCTATAACATTTCAGAGGTAAGACAAATCATATTTCTCTGAGAAAGTTATTCCTCCCCAAATCTGGTGCAGTTGAAGAGTAAGTAAATGTGAGAATATGCATGTTTTTCAGAATTCCTAGACAGATATTAAGAACTTGTAGTACTTCTTGATAGGAAGACTAGGGATGGTTTTATGGAAAGAGAGGGCACAAATAGGGAGCAAATAATAGTGCAGAACCTTCACTTGATATCCCATATTTAGTTTTCCCAAAAGTTGTGTTTTATGGGAAGAATCAGCCTTGGAAACGTTAAGTAGATGAGTAACTTTTCTGAGTCTCACATTCCCCATCTGAAAATAAAAGGTTAGATACTTTAAAGACACTTAGTCGTTATGGCAGTCTATAATTCTTATTTATTGTTACCTCATCTACTTTCTACTGCCATGGCTTGGACTCCATGATACTACAGAGGATGTTTTGTATGTGTATGAGTTTGTTCATATATGCATGTGTTTATAGGGAGGTAGTTGAATGGGAAGAGGAAGGTCATAATAATACTCATGAATCCTGCTACTTGTCCCCTTCTAACCTTGATAATTTAGTTCATAAATCCTACCTTAGTATTCCCAAATCACAGGGTTTACTACATGGAATATGATTTCTTTGTAGTGCCTAAGTCTCCTGCTAATTAATCTGTGGCTTCATAAGTTGTACAAACTACCTAAACAAGATACTTTTCAGTATTTTTATATGGCAGAGTTCACATTATTTATTTATCCTGTAATTTCTGTGTTGGCCTGATTTCCAGATTCAAATCTTTCTTTAGATTCATGATCCCATATGATCACTGTTAAAGTAACCAAATCCCAACATTATTTGGCATTTAGATCTTATTTTCTATCTATGCTGTGATTTTTAACTCAAATTTTCCTAATTTGATCTATCTTAATTACAGTCTGATTCCCAGTATAATAGAATGGTCAATGTGCACCTTTTTCTGATCTTAATATTGATCCATACATGTATGCATATGTTGTTACTATTAAACTTTAAAAGTGAAAATTCATCAGGCAACTTAGAGAAGTATGTGACACATTATAAATTACTTAATGTGACTGTTTAGTCTAATGATCATCTATATATATGAATAGACACTATATAAATGTGAGGGTAAATTTTAATTGAGTTATGATTACAAATGAGTTTTGAAAAAAATTAATTTTATAGACGAAAATTATTAATCAATATAACATCATTAGGATTTACCTAGAAAAATTAACTGTACTTGTGTTTGCAGTCCTTGGGAAAATAAATGATAAAACTTTGTATGAGTATTGTAGGCAAAATTACTAAACAAAAAGTGTTTTAAATAATACATGCATTTTCCTTTAGGGGTTTACACAACCATTTTATCTCATTATATCTTGTTGGTGAAAACCCCAGATGCAAAACTGCATGTATTTTTAAAATTGGCTACCAAAAATCTCTGGCTGACCAACATCCTCCTTGCAATTCTGTATCACCCTTTTTTAACAGTGACGTTGACATTTATCTTTTCCTAGTCTGTAGGAATGTAAAAATTGTTGTCCACAATGTTTTAATGTAAACTGTTGCATAAAATGTCTTTTTTCATATGTTATCTTTTGTTACGGATGAGAAAGACTACTTTTCTTTTAGATCAAAGCATATTTATGGTAATCTTCTATAAAGATAGAAAATCAAAATCAACTCTACCATGTTAGAATACATTTTTCCCATTATATTCCAACTTTAAAAATTGATCAGAATTGTAGCAAAGAAATTGTTCTTTTAGGTTTGAATAGATACTTTGGAAAACATTCACACACACACACACACACACACACACACAGATCTTATGACTTGTTTTTGTAAATGAAGCTGAGTCTTCTAATATATGTTATGTGAGTTTAGGCAGCTGCCCATACCAAATTTGTGAAATATATTGCTTTCTAATGAAAATATATTGTAAGTCTGGGGGCATCACAAAATTTCTACCTTTTCTATAGCTAAATAAAGTGAGGCATGTTTGTTTTTAAAAGTATTCCTAGCTTATCAGTGCTGTTGTCAAAAAGGAGGCATATTCTCAGGAAGAATTCAGGTGTTGACATTTTTGGATTCCATTTTCTCTAAATAGGCTTCCTTTTGAATAAGATTACATTCAAAGGCTGTCTTTCAAAACAGTTCTGTTTCTCTTTGAAGTGAGAATTTTCTGTTCATACATTTGCACTTTTAAAGTATTCTTGAAGGAAAAGATGCCACCCCAAATTAGTGACGCAATACTTACTTACTTGGAAATTTCGAGGCGACCATAGTACTCTATAATTAATATGCTTTCAAACTTTCCTTCAAATACTGTTCAGAGTGGCATTCCAATAAACAACTCCTTTGAAAACTCACAGTCAAAAATAAGAGTGGAATAATTCTTTGATTCTTGTGAGAAGAATTAGAGAAGAAAAAGCACTTTTGTAAAATCACTTTTCTGAAAATAGCTAATCAAATAGGCCTGACCTTTTTTCTTCATAACAAAAAAGGGTATGATATTCCTGATATCCATTCAATTTCATAACTCTTGTACTACCTTTACTTTTAAGTTTCCCTGGTCAAATGTTTAAAAAATAGTGATCACAAATATTCTGCTTTTATTTTATTCTTTCTTTCTTTCTCTTTTTTTTTTGGTGAATCTTCCTGGGAATTCTATGTTTACAAATATATGTTTCAAGAGGAAATTAAAAACAATTTAAATACTTTCAGGGAAGTGAGCAATTAATACAGATAAGTCCATCAATATTTTCATAATCTTTTTTGCTGTTTCCTTAATTCTTGCCCATAAAAGAATATAAACAAAAGAAGAGTAATGGTTATTAAATTAAGTAGGCTGGGGAAATCATCTGTGAAAAAATAAGTTCATTTCTTTAATGTTTTTGTAAGGTATCACAATTGTATTCTAGGCAATAATGCCAACCAAGATTCTTGAAAAGTAGCTCTTTCAGGACCTAAAAGGCAGATATATGTAACAGTTCATCTGTCCTAACAAAGGTGCTTGGATTCATTCTCAACTCAAGTGAATAGTGTTTACAATTTTGTCTTTTCTACTAACTCTTTGTACAGCTTTGTGGCCATTTTCTTTCTCTTTGTGTGAGTTTATTGTCCCTTTGTAAAATCTGGTACCTTTCTCTTAGAGGTTTTAACAAGTGTAATGCCTGTGAAATGCTTGGACAGTTGTGAAAACTATTGTCTATTAAGAAAACATAATAATCAGCATCTTTCTCCTTTAAGAAAGTAAACTACTTGGCGAAGACCGTACTATCACATGAGCAGGAGTCAGCAATTCATGACTCACAGGCCAAGCCTGCACTGCCACAAGTTCTTATAAATGAAGTTTTATTAGAATATAGTCACTGTTTGTTTACATATTGTCTATAGCTATTTTCACAATATAATGGAGTTGAGTAGCCATACTAGCAATGGTATGAAATGCAGGTATGATTCTATTAACATCAGAAAAACAGAATTCAAAGCAAAAAGTAGCCAAAGGGCACAGAAATAATATTTCTTCTTGAAAGAATATTTCATCAAATATATAATGTCATGAAATTTATTAGTTAATTATGTAATTTCAAAAACATAAATCAAAACTGATAGAATTTCAAGGGGCAATGGACAAATCTGCAATCATAGTGAGAATTTAACTTATTCCATTGAATTTTTAGACCAAGTTTATTTAAAAAGTGAGAAAATAATAGAAGATTTGAATTTTATAATTATCTCAATTTAATATACATGTATTAGGCACTCACGCACATACATATATATTTTACATATAAAAGAATGCAGATATTATTTTCAAATATTCTCAAAAACTGACCTTATACTAAGCCTTGAGAAAAAAAATTGAACTTAAATACACTGACCACCACAAAATAAATTTAGAAATAACTACAATGTAGAAAGATCAAACAAATAAAGGCATACACTCTTGAAAATTCAAAAGCACACTTTGCAGTACATGTTAGGTTAAAAAGAAAACAGAAATTAATATTAGAATTTATTTAGAACTAACTGGTACCAGTTTGATATATGGTGCCATATAGTCTTCTGTATGTACCTTAAATGAACAGGAAATTAGAAAAGCACAAAATAAATTATAAAAGCCCTCTGACTGAACAAGTTGAAGGAACAAAAAAAATCTTAAACTAAAGAAATTAATAAAAATAAAACAAAATATAGTCAATAAAACAAAAACTAGTTAATTGCAAAGACAACGTATTGTTACATGTGATTAAAAAATAAAAGGAATATAAATTCTAATAAATAACTTAAAGATTAAAAAGGGACATAACAGACAGTAGATTAATTTTATTAATTCGGGCTATTGAAGTGCTATTATTGCACTAATATGGTATAATCTCCAAGATATTTGTTGAATGAAATAAGTAAATTATAAAGTTCATGCAAAAATATGATTCTCTTCAGGTTATAACACAAAACACAGCCCACTAAGTATTTAACTATATTAAGCATCTAGAAGGACATGCCTGACTGATAATAGTGGTGACCACTGGGGGCAGGTAGGGCATTTGAGATAGAGTTCAAATAGTTTTAGCTGTACTTGTAATTTTATTGCTTGTTTAATTAAAAATTAAACTAAAAATAATAAAAACAACAACAGTGTTGATCAGTTAACTTGTAATGATTAGATTATAAAGATGATGGAAAAAGTTTAATGAAAAATAAGGTTGGAGGGGCAGGTAGGAGTCAGATAATGGGTCTTTCAAAACATGAGTTATTTTTGCCATGAAAATTAAGTGGGAGCAATTGAAGAGTGTTAAGAAATACTTGTGTTTGAGAAAGTCAAATGGATACTAGAGAATATGCTTATATATGAATATATTTATTTTAGGAACTTGTTTACATGCTTAACTTATTTTTTCTGTATGAGGTGTATATTTTTTTTCTGTATGAGCTGTATATTTTTAGGACTTTCCTTCACTTTCGGAATCTCACCAAAGCACCTAGCCAAATATTTGCTTGTAAGTAAGCATTTGTAAATTAAATTAAATTAAATTTGAATTTTGATATTCTTTATGATTACATGTGAGAGAATTCACTAAGTGTATAACTCTCCTTAATTCTTAAGGTATTATGTCAATGTTCTGTGATTCTTAGAGAAAAATATTCAAAATGCACAAACTGTCAATTTAAATTGTAAATGCTGCTGAATATTTCATGGTATTAAATGTTATAATTTAGAAATACAATGCTTACTAATAGAAAGTGACAATGTGTTTAAAGTTCTATACTCCACTGTGGGCTCCAAATACTTCATTTCAAGGTGCATGAGAAAAAAATGTTTAAAATGTTTCAGTATGCTTCAACAATGCTAACTGTTCTCTCTACTATTTGTTTGACTCCAGCATGATGCAATGCATATGAACTGGAAACATCTTATCCACAGGGGACATTTTCTGAGTCCCTCTGTGGATGCCTAAACTGTTGATTGTACTAAACTGTTTTTTATATACTGTTTTTTTCCCATACATACATATGTAACTATGATAAAGTTTAATTTGTAAATTAGGGACAGTAAGAGATCAACAAGCATCATAGTTATAAATAGAATAATTATAAGAATACACTGATGGATGCTGTGGCACACACCCGTAATCCCATTGATTTAGGAGGCCAAGGCAGGAGGATTGCAAGTTCAAGGCCAGCCTCAGCAACTTAGTGAGACTCTGTCTCAAAGTAACATATAAAAAAAGGGATGGGCATGTGACTCAGTGATTAAGCACCCTGGGTTCAATCCCCAGTACCAAAAAAATAAAATTTATATACCCTGTAATCAAAGTTAGTGTATGTGATCGCTCTTTTGCTCTCAAAATCTTATTTTACATGTGATGTTTTGAGATGGTCCTATACCTACATGATGAGAAGTGAGATGAATGATGTGAAGACTGTGACATAGTGTTAAACTACTACTGAATTTCCTACTTGAATACAAGTGCCGTGATACCATGACAATCAGATAACTGAGATGACTATTAAGTGACTGAAAGTGGGTAATGCTTACAGCATGGATATTCTGGACAAAGGAATGATTTCATGTTCCACGTAGGATGGAGCAGAACATACTGGAACTGCATAGTACAAGATTTCATCATGCTACTCAGAATGGTGTGTGATTTACAACTTATGAGTTGTTCATTTCTTGAATTTTATATTGAATGTTTTCAAATTACTGTCAACTGTGGGTAAATGAAACCACAGAAAACAAAACCTTGGAATAAGGGTGACTACTGTATTAAGTATATGAAGTAAATGGGCATAGGTTGAGAATATTTCTGTGTTGTAAATCCTCATGGATAATTTAGAGTTCAATCATATTTAAAGGGCCAATTAGTCCTTAATGCATGACCGTATAGATTTTTGTCTTTTAAAACATTCTGAATCAAAGAAGATATTGCTTATCAGAATAAACTGCTAAGACAAGTTAAATTCTTTCCTTGGTGAATTGTTAATGTTTGCCAGGAATAAATTGACAAGGTGCTTCTTACTGTTACACTGTGTGTCATCTGCAAGACTCTCAAATGAAACATTTTTGGACTTGTACTATTGTAATGATAAAGAGAATAAGAATTATTTTACTACTCTCATGTAATTTTATATTTGCATGTTAAGTTCCTTTTCTTTCAGTCATAATCATGTTCTTTGGGTGAGGTTTAAAATAATTTATATATGTTAGCCAGAGTTGCAAAGGAATATGCTCTGATACCCTGGTGTCTTTTTTTGAGATATTCTAAGCATGTTCTAAACAGTATCAATATTCACTTTGAGCTACAAAAAGTTAAACGACATTGTCAATTTTCTACTATTGTGAGGGGGTTTTTAAAAATACATGCAACCATACAATTGCCTTATACTAATAAGATTCTCAAAAGATTTTACAAAATATGAATCACAATGTCATTTTTCACACACTTAGGAAAATGTGTTCATCTCACTCCAAGCTTTTCAACAGTTCAGCTATTGAACAAAATTCACTTTCTTTTATTTACATAATTTGTAGGCCCAGAAGAAAACAAAATAGGCAAATTCAGCCCTCTCCCCTGCAAAAGAAGAATAAATCTAATAATGCTTGTCCTCTGGTTTCCTCTTAGCATCTTTGTTCGAATCCTGCTTTGTGAACAATGCAGGAAGTGAATTGTTTGCCAGTGTTCAGGTTGCAGCTCTATTCTCTAACAAACATTGAGAAGCATTCCTGGAAGGGGCAAAGAGCTGGTAGTTACTTTGCTCTATGGAGAAATTCTTCTTTAGACTTGTAGCAGACCACAAGACAGAAAATGAACTGATTATTCAAAAGTTAATGATAGTGCAGAATACCTTAAAATAAAAGGACTATGTTCAGGCCTTTGTTCACTCTGGTTGTCTCCTCTCCACTAGAATTACTACCCAAACAGAAGCCAAAGATTAAAAAAAAATCTCTTCTTCTTTGTGCACCTGAAGATTATACTCATTCTTCCAATTTATGTTGCAATTAAATTTGGGGCAATATCACTCTACAAATAATCACACCAGGTTTTCCTTTTTCATTAAAACAGTGCCATCTTCACATGTAAAGGTACACTATTTATATACATAGATGTATATGTATCTGGATTTTTAATTTAGAAGCAAACTCATCAATAATGCATGCATTCTCTTTTCTTTATTGGTAATTTGCCAAATAAAGGTATACTTTGGTATAGGCTAGTATGAGGAAGAGTTGAGTGGTGAGATGGAACAATTAACCTTTTTAGTGCCCTAAATAAGGGTCTGTAAGACAAGACAGAGTAGGTTGCCTGCTTTGTGCTATGTATAACAAGTATTTGTCTACAGATTCCTTAACTTATTATGCTATAAATGATGAGGATTTTAAATACAAAATACTAAGTTCCATGGAAGTGGATTCATTACTGGAGTTCAATTCTCTAAATTTATTTAATAGGATTGTTGAAAGTAAGTTGTTGCCCAGTGTTTTTTTCTTTTTTGCTATAATTGTTTTGATACCATTTAGCACTAAATTCTGTAAAATGCCATTTTTTGACCCAGATGAAATAATTTTAATAGCAGCACCTATCTTTTCATAATGCTATTAGATGAGGTTGAACCTATTATTGATCTATACTTAAGATATTGAAATTGTGGTAAAAGCAGATGATTTTTTTTAAGCAAAGAAGAAATGGGAGAGGGGACCAAGGCCCCCAGTTTCTGAAGTGACTTGTCAGGAGTATGGTACAGAAACTGGAGAGAATTCTAGCTTGGGAATATGTATAAGAAAAAAAAATCTATTTTTCTCTTTTATTACTGTCACAACAATACTTACGGCCACCAAAGTGTTTGTGTGTCTCTGTGTGTGTTTCCCACAATGACCAATTCTCTGATACCAGTTGGGTACTCTAAAATTTAACTCAATTCTAATACTCTCTTCCTGGACACAGTCAGATCCAGTAGGTTTAGGTCTCAGTCCCATAACAAGGCCTGTTTTAGACACACAAACACACATACACACACACACAAGGCATTGTTCTACTTCAGGAATGTTCTTGTGTGTTTCCTATAACCAGTATTGAACTTACAGGATGTTTTCTGAAACCAAAAGAACAAAATGAATGATCTGTGTGAAAAGCCAAACAACAACTATCTTGTAAAAGATTCGAAGACTGGACAGAATTATTATTTGAGGTTAGCTAAAAATGGTTAAGACAAAAAAATCAAGGAGTAAAGAACATGGGTTTGAATGTCACCAGTGCTATGTACTAATATAGCATCACAAATGTTATCTAATTACTCTGAAGCTTTTTCATCATCTAAAAAAGTAAAGAAAGTGTTTTTTATATATTTTTCAAAGCTCTTATGGAATTTAAATAAGGTAACATATATAATGTGTTGTGTTGTATTATTCAGGATTCTTGTTTGCAAGTGACAGACTCTTAAAATAGTCAAAACAAAGAAATATATTGACTGAGATGATTTGGATGGGAGGAGTAGGATTAAATTAACACAGGATCAGGTGGAACTAAGATTCCAAATAAGGTCTTTAGGGTTTCATAATTCCCCCACTCTTTTTCCCTCTCTCTGTGTATCCAAGTGTTCCTTTTCTTTGTTTTTTTCTCATTGTTTTAATGTGATTTATGCCATAGTGTGAAATACAGGAACTTTGGCAGATCTAGTATTATACTATCCTTAAGAATCAAGTTTTCAGAAGGAAAATTAGGTTCTTTCTCTCTGTGTCTCTCTCTACCCATCTCTTTCTCTTTCTCTCTCTTGCTCTCTCTCTCTGAGTCCACATCTATTCCTATAAAATGCTCCAAATGTTCTAACTGTAGAACAATCATTGGGTCCAAGGCTATCAATTGCTGTGATTGGTCAGATGGGGACATGTACATACCAGTTTTGAAGAACAGAATCTATAAAGAACTCAAAAAACTCTACACCAAGAATATAAATAACCCAATCAACAAATGGGCTAAGGAAATGAACAGACACTTCACAGAAGAAGATGTACAAGCAATCAACAGATATATGAAAAAATGTTCAACATTTTTAGTAATAAGAGAAATGCAAATCAAAACTACACTAAGATTCCATCTCACCCCAATTAGAATGGCGATTATCAAGAATATAAGCAACAATAGGTGTTGGAGAGGATGTGGGGAAAAAGGTACACTCATACATTGCTGGTGGCACTGCAAATTAGTGCAGCCACTCTGGAAAGCAGTGTGGAGATTCCTTAGAAAACTTGGAATGGACCTACCATTTGACCCAGCTATCCCACTCCTCGGCCTATACCCAAAGGACTTAAAATCAGCATACTACAGAGATACAGTCACATCAATGTTCATAGCTGCTCAATTCACAATAGCCAGACTGTGGAACCAACCTAGATGCCCTTCAATTGATGAGTGGATAAAGAAACTGTGGTATATATACACAATGGAATATTACTCAGCCATAAAGAATGATAAAATTATGGCATTTGCAGGCAAATGGATGAAATTGGAGAATATCATGCTAAGTGAGATAAGCCAATCTCAAGAATCCAAAAGACAGATGATCTCACTGATAAGCGGATGATGACACATAATGGGGGGTGGGAGTGGGACAAGAATGGAGGAAGGAGGGACTGTATAGAGGGAAAAGAGAGGTGGGAGGGGTGGGGGGGAAGGAAAAAAATAACGGAATGAATCAAACATCATTACTCTATGTAAATATATGAATATGCAAGTGGTATACTGTTACTCCATGTAGAAACTGAAACAACATGTATCCCATTTGTTTACAATAAAAATAAATTTAAAAAAAAAGAATTGTATGCTGGGGCTGGGATTGTGGGTCAGTGGTAGAGTGCTTGCCTAGCATGTGTGAGGCACTGGGTTTGATTCTCAGCACCACATACAAATAAATAAATAAAATAAAGTTTCATCAACAACTAATAAAAATATTTAAAAAAAAGAATTTTATGCCACAATGATTATCAATTCTGGCTTAAACTTAGAAACACCTGGAAAACATTTTATCAAAAAAATTAGAAATTTTAGCAAAGTATGGTGGCACATGCCTGTAATCCCAGTAGCTCAGAAGGCTGAGGCAGGAGGATCAAAACCAGCCTCAGAAAAGGTGAGAGGCTAAGCAACTCAGTGAGACCCTATCTCTAAATACAAAATAGTTCTGTGGATGTGACTCAGTGGTCCAGTGTCCTTGAGTTCAATCTCCTGTACCCTTCAAAAAAAAAAAAGAAATTTGGGGATAACAGAAATTAAAACAGGTGAAAAGAATCTGTATCAAAATTGAAGATCACTGAAATAGCAAAAATATGAGAGGGGTAGCTTACAAAGGAAAAAGAAAAATGTAGTTGTGTGTGTGTGTGTGTGTGTGTGTGTGTGTGTGTGTGTTGTATTGTTTTGTTTTTGTTTTTACCTTAAAAAAGGTAGTGATGGAAAGTAACAAAATTAACAGATATATATTACTAGTGTTTAGTGCAATGCTGGGTATATCCTAAAACATAAAGGATTAGCTATTATTATTGATATTCTATACAAAATAATAAAATACAGGATGGTAACCTAAAATGCTGGTATGTGCCACTTGCTTTCCATATATGAACAGTAACCCTGTAGGGCTAATAAAAAAAAGAATGTGATTCTGAGCAAGGAATGAGGCTGAAAAGTCTATACATAGTGAATGTAAGACATGGATATTTTTGGAGGGGAATATTAAATAAAAATATATAAGAATCATTTAAAAAACTTCCATAAGTTAAGCAAACCTTTATCAAAGATCTATATGCCAGAAAAATATATTCAAGATTTTGTGTTTATGTTAGTGAATATAGCAAAAAAAAGTTCTAACTTGTGGAGTTTACTTTGTAGTTAATAGAAAGATGAAATAAACACACACACAAATAATAAAGTATGCCATGTGACCATAAATGCTATAAAGAAAAATGGAAAACAGGGAGGAGTCTGATAGGGAAGTAGATAGGAGATGGGTGAATATTATTTCAATTATACATAGGTCAGCCTGGGTGGGATTCACTTATTTGACTTTTGATGGAAACTTGAGAGAAGGTAAGGAAGTACATACGTTCATAGTTAAAGGATGAATGCTCTAGTCCAAAAAAGAACAACAGCAATGAAATCATGAAAGCTGATGTATAGTGAGGGAGACAGTAATAATATATGAGGTTAGGGAGGTAGAAAGATATCATATCATATAGCCTTATACATAAAAGGTTTACAAACATTTTTGTAAAAGAATTAGATAGAAAATATTTTAGACACTGTAGTAAAAAGATAGAATAGATGATATTATAAATATATTTACATAACAAGATAGCAAATTTCTACTTTTTTACTGATGAAATTCAAAATATAATAATTTAGTGCAATATTTAGTAAATATAGGTATACTGAGCTGGCGGTGAGTCAGGTCGCCTGCACCGTGGAGGTAGCAGGCGGGCACCAAACCTGCCTGCCTTGTGGAGCTAGGCGGCCCCAGTCAGCCCACCCAACCACCAGGCCAAGCACAGATGCCATCACTGAGGGACCCCACCTGACCCCTGCACTGGGGGCAGTGCCATCACCAGTGGGTTGCAGTCACAGAGCAAGCTGTCGGGTGAGCCAGGTCGCCTGCACCATGAAGTAGCAGGTGGGCACCAAACCCGCCTGCCTTGCGGAGCTAGACTGCCGGCAGCCAGCCTGTCCAACCCCAGGCCAAGCACAGACGCCATCACTAAGGGACCCTGCCCAACCACCATGCCAAGGTCTGTTGCCATCACGGAGCATGTCTGCAGACCAGCTGGCCCGCCTGCATTGTGGAGCTAGCCAGAGTCTTCTTTATAGGCTGGTGCAGGCATTTCAAATTATTCCTCAGGGCGTGGCCATCATCATTGGAAGGGCAGCTCCCTTCCTGGGACACCTACAGGAAACTAGAGGACCTTTCACAAGACCCAGGAGTTGAGGAGGTATTGAGAGACTTGGGACCAACTCAGAGCCACCGGGTGACTCTCTCACACTGGTCAGGCTCCCCAGATGGGGCAGTAGTCCTGAAATGCAAGGAACTTGGTGGAGTAGAGTGGCCCAGTGAGACTCCCCTGCTGGAGCCCAGAACCCTGTCAACTGGGAGCATTGCAGAGGAGGGCCGCACAGTGAGAGGCTTAGACGCAGAGTGAGGGCCCAAGGCCCAGGCGGTAGCTCTGGTCCCCAGGGAACATAGAAGAGGAGGGCCGCTCAGCAAGGGAGTCTCTCATAGGGCCAGGTTCCCTAGCCCAGGCGGTAGATCAAGACCCCTGGGAACATCACAATGGAGGGCTTCCCAGTCCAGGTGGTAGTTCTGAACTGAAGGGAACTGCTCAGAGGAGAGCTGCCCAGCGAAACTTCCCCACCAGGTGAGTCTTCCCTGCTGGGCAAGGCTTTCACACCAGGGCATTAGAACCAGAGACACAGGCCCAGATCAGACGTGCCCCAGTCTGCAGTCTAGTCCCCCTTTGGCTGACCATCAGTTAACAAGTGGAGGACCCTCTGTCCACTGACAGGGAATATACCCCACCTGAAGGCCACCACCCCTAGAAGGCCAGCTTCCTTGTGGAGCACCGCATTATCAAGTTCCTCCAAGACTTCAGGCCACTGAAGGCTAAGAGGTGAATTATTGGAAACCTACAGAGACACTATAAATCAACAGAGGAAATCTGCAATATCGCAGAGTTTCTCTACTAGAGGGGTAGATACCTGGGCAATATAAGTAAACAAAGGAAGAAAATGTCTCAAACAAACCTACACGGTATAGCAATAAAATCCAATGACAATATGGCAGAAGAAATGTCAGAAAGGGAGTTCAGAATGTACATAATTAAAATGATCAGGGAAGCAAATGAGGAGACAAAAGAGCAAATGCAGGCATTGAAAGATGAGATGAAAGAGCAAATGCAGACATTCAATGTTCACACCAATTGACAGTTAAAAGACCAAATACATGAAGCAAAAGATCATTTCAATAAAGAGTTAGAGATATTTAAAAAAAACAAACATAAATCCTTGAAATGAAGGAAACAATAAACCAAATTAAAAACTCCATAGAAAGCATACCAATAGGATAGAACACCTGGAAGACAGAACCTCAGATATAGAAGACAAAATATTTAATCTTGAAAACAATGTTGACCAAACAGAGAAGATGGTAAGAAATCATGAACAGAATCTACAAGAATTATGGGAGATCATGAAAAGGCCAAACTTAAGAATTACTGGAATTGAGGAAGGCTTAGAGAAAAAAACCAAAGGAATGAACACTATTCAATGAAATAATATCGGAAAATTTTCCAAGTCTGAAGAATGAAATGGAAAACCAAGTACAAGAGGCTTATAGGACTCCAAATATACAAAATTACAACAGACACACACCAAGGCACATTATTGTGAAAATACCTAACATACAAAATAAAGACAGAATTTTAAAAGCTGGGAGAGAAAAGAATCAAATCAAATTCAGGGGGAAACCAATAAGAATATCAGCAGATTATTTAAACCAGACCCTAAAAGCTAGAAGGTCCTGGAACAACATTTTTCAAGCCCTGAAAGAAAATGGTTGCCAACCAAGAATCATATGCCCAGCAAAACTTATCTTCAGATTTGACGATGAAATAAAATCCTACCACGATAAACAAGAGCTAAAAGAATTTACCAAAAGAAAGCTGGCATTACAGAACATTCTCAAAAATATTCCATGAGGAAGAGATGAAAAACAACGATGCAAATCAGCAACGGGAGGAACTACCCTAAAGGAACAGCCAAATAAAGGAGAAATTAAGTCATGTCAAAAAAAAAATGAGCCAAATGATCGGGAATACAAATCATATGTGAATAATAACCTTGAATGTTAATGGCCTGAACTCATCAACCAAAAGACATAGACTGGCAGATTGGATTAAAAAGAAAAATCCAACAATATGCTGCCTGCAAGAGACTGATCTCATAGAAAAAGATACCCACAGACTAAAGGTGAAAGGATGGGAAAAAACACACCATGCACATGAACTCAGCAAAAAAGCCAGAGTACACATCCTCATATCAGATAATGTGGACTTCAAGCCAGAGTTAGTCAGAAGGGCTAAAGAAGGACATTTCAAACTGCTTAAGGGAAGCATAAATCAGCAAGATATAACAATCATAAATATCTATGCCCCAAACATTGGCTCATCCATGTACATCAAACAAACCCTTCTCAATTCCAGAAATCAAATAGACCACAACACAATAATACTGGGTGATTCTAACACACCTCTCTCACCAATGGACAGATCCTCCAAACAAATATTGAACAAGTGAACCATAGATCTCAAAGCACACTCAATAATTTAGACTTAAAGGACATTTATAGAATATACCATCCAACAAAGAGCAGATGCATTTTCTTCTCAGCAGCACATAGATCCTTCTCTAAAATAGACTGTATTATATGCCACAAAGCTAATGTTAGCAAGTACAAGAAGATAGAGATACTACCTTGTATTCTATCAGATCATAATGGATTGAAATTATAATAAATGAAAGAGTAAAAACCAGAAACTACTCAAACACATGTGATTAAATAATACACTATTGTATGATGAATGGATAACAGGAGATCATCAGGAAATTAAAAAATTCTTAGAGGTAAATGAGAACAAAGAAACACCATATCAAAATCTCTGGGACACTATGAAAGCAGTACTTAGAGGAAAATTTATTTCATGAAGTGCATTTAATAAAAGAAGAAAAAATCAACAAATTAATGACCTAACACTGCAGCTCAGTCCTAGAAAAAGGACAGAGTAACACCAAAAGTAGTAGAAGACAGGAAATACTTAAAATCAGAACTGAAATCAATGAAATTGAAACAAAAGAAACAATCAAAAAATTGACAAAATAAATTCTTGGTTCTTTGAAAAAATAAACAAAATTTATAAACCTATAGCCACATTAACAAAGAGAAGGATAGAGAAAAACCAAATTACTAAAATTCGGAATGAACAAGGAAATATCAAAACAGACACGAGTGAAATACATAACATAATTAGAAGCTATTTCGAAAATCTATACTCAAACAAAATAGAAAATCTCAAAGACATCAACAGGTTTCTAGAGACATATGAATTACATAAATTGAATCAGGAGGACATACACAATTTAAATAGATCAATTTCAAGTAATGAAATAGAAGAAGACATCAAAAGCCTACCAACAAACAAAGAAAAGTCTGGGACCAGATGGGTTCTCAACCGAGTTCTACAAAACCTTTAAAGAAGAGCTCATTCCAATACTTTTCAAAGTATTTCATGAAATAGAAGAGGAGGGAACCCTCCCAAACTCATTCTATGAAGCCAATATTACCCTGACACCTAAACCACACAGAGACACATTGAGCAAAGAAAATTTCAGACCAATATCCTTAATGAACATCGATGCAAAAATTCTCAACAAAATTTTAGCAAACACATACAAAAATATATTAAAAAGATAGTGCACCACGATCAGGTGGGTTTTATCCCAGGGATGCTAGTTTGGCTCAACATCCGGAAATCAATAAATGTCATTCACCATATCAACAGACTTAAAGTTAAGAATCACATGATTATTTCAATAGATGCAGAAAAAGCATTCGATAAAATACAGCATCCCTTCATGCTCAAAACACTAGAAAAAATAGGGATAGGGGGAACATTCCTTAACATTGTAAAGGCCATCTATGCTAAGCCCATGGCCAATATCATTTTAAATGGTGAAAAACTGAAAACATTTCCCCTAAAAAGTGGAACAAGGCAGGGATGCCCTCTTTCACCACTTCTATTCAACATCATCCTTGAAACTCTAGCCAGAGCAATTAGACAGACCAAGGAAATTAAAGGGATATGAATAGGAAAAGAAGAACTCAAACTATCCCTGTTTGCTGATGACATGATTATATATTTAGAGAAACCCGGAAATTCCACCAGCAAACTTTCAGATCTCATAAGTGAATTCAGTAGAGTAGCAGGATGTAAGATCAATGCTCACAAATCCAATGTATTTTTATACATAAGTGATGAATCTTCCGAAATAGAAGTTAGGAAAACTACCCCATTCACAATAGCCATGAAAAAAATAAAATACTTGGAAATCAATCTAACCAAAGAGGTTAAAGACCTCTAAAACAAGAACTACAGAACACTAAAGAAAGAAAATAAAGAAAACCTTAGAAGATGGAAAGATCTCCCATGTTCTTGGATAGGCAGAATTAATATTGTCAAAATGGCCATACTACCAAAAGTGCTATACAGATTCAATGCAATTCCAATTAAAATCCCAATGACATATCTCACAGAAATAGAGCAAGAAATCATGAAATTCATTTGGAAGAATAAGAAACCTGGAATAGCTAAAGCAATCCTTAGCAGGAAGAGTGAAGCAGGGAGTATTGTAATACCAGACCTTCAACTATACTACAAAACAATAAAAACAAAAACGACATGGTATTGGCACCAAAATAGACAAGTAGATCAATGGTACAGAATAGAGGACACGGACACAAACCCAAATAAATACAATTTTCTCATACTAGACAAAGCTGCCAAAAAATATGCAATGGAGAAAAGATAGCCTCTTCAACAAATGGTGCTGGGAAAACTAGAAATCCATATGCAACAGAATGAAACTAAACCCCTATCTCTCACCCTGCACAAAAATCAACTCGCAATGGATCAAGGACCGTGAAATCAGACCTGAGACCCTGAATCTTATAGAAGATAAAGTAGGTCCAAATGTTCAACATGTTGACTTAGGATCAAACTTCCTTAATAGGACTCCTATAGCACAAGAAATAAAAGCAAGAATCAATAACTGGGATAGATTCAAACTAAATAGCCTCTCTCAGTAAAGGAAACTATCAGCAATGCGAAGAGAGAACCTACAGAGTGGGAGAAAATCTTTGCCACTCATACTTCAGATACAGCACTAATTCCAGAATTTATAAAGAATTGAAAAAACTCTACACCAAGAATACAAATAACCCAAGCAGCAAATGGGCTAAGGAAATGAACAGACACTTCACAGAAGAAGATATACAAGCAATCAACAGATATATGAAAAAATGTTCAACATCTCTAGTAATAAGAGAAATGCAAATCAAAACTACCCCAAGATTCCATCTCACCCCAATTAGAATGGTGATTATCAAGAATCCTAGCAACAATAGGTGTTGGTGAGGATGTGAAGAAAAAGGTGCACTCATACATTGCTGGTGGGGTTGCAAATTAGTGCAGCCACTCTGGAAAGCAGTGTGGAGATTTCTTGGAAATCTTGGAATGGAACCACCATTTAACCCAGGTGTCCCACCCCTTGGCCTATACCCATAGGACTTAAAATCAGCATACTACAGTGATGCAGCCACATCAATGTTCATAGCTGCTCAATTCACAATAGCTAGATTGTGGAACCAACCTAGATGCCCTTCAATTGATGAATGGATAAAGAATCTGTGGCATATATATACAATGGAATATTACTCAGCCATAAAAATAAATAAAATTATGGCATTTGCAGGCAAATGGATGAAACTGGAGAATATCATTCTAAGTGAAATAAGACAATCTCCAAAAAAGAAAGGACAAATGATCTCACTGATAAGTGGATGATGACACATAATGGGGGGTAGGAGGGGGGCAAGAATGGAGGAAGGAAGGACTGTATTTAGGGAAATGAGGGGTGGGAAGGGTGGGGGAAAGAAAAAATAACAGAATGAATCAAAAATATTACCCTAGGTAAATGTATGATTACACAAATATTATGCCTCTACTTCATGTATAAAAAGAGAAACAAGATGTATCCCATTTGTTTACAACAAAAATGAATTTAAAATCAAATATAGGCATACTAATACAGGTAAATATTATAAATATTTAGTAAATATAGGTAAAATAATGTTATGGTTTGGTTATGAGGTATCCCCCAAATGTTCCTGTTAAGCAATGCAGGTATGTTTGGGGTGAGCTCATTAGATTATGAGAGCTATATCTTCATCACTGGAATAATCTGTTTGATGGATTAATCATTTGGTTGAACTTCTTAGTGATAACTGTAAGGAGGTCATACATGACTGGTGGAAATAGACCACTGGGTGTGTGCCCTTGGGGATTATATTTTGACCCTTGCTCATCTCCCACCCTGCTGCCATAAACTGAGCAACTTTCCACCACAACATCCTTCTACCATGATATTCTGCCTCACTTCAAACTCAGAAGAATGGATTCAACTGACATGAACTAAACCTCTTAAACCGTTGAACCCAAATAATCTTTTCTTCCTCTGAGATTTTCTTGTCAGGTGTTTGGGTCACAGTCACAAAAAGTTGACTAAAACAACTTAGTAAGAAGAATAGCATTCTTAGCATTCTTTTGTTTCTTGGGGGATGAGGGCTATAAAATATTCCTTAACTGTAGTTCAAAGTTAATATTATCTGTTCTCACCATCAATTGCAAATATTTGTCTCTTTATGTTGATCTATACTAAGGTTTTATGTATAGTCATGCATCACTTCACAAATAAGGATATGTGAGGAGAAATGCATCAATTTTTTCATTGTGTAGATATCATAAAGCACACATATAAACTAAAATAGATATGATGCCACTAAGTTGATATAATCTTATGAGATCACTGTCATATATGGGGTCAACATTGAAACATCATTACACATGATTACATTGAAATGTCATTATACATGACGTGATTATATTTTATCTTTAAAAGTTTTATTTTTTCACACACGTATTCCTAAATACTGCTATTAATTCAGGGGCCTATGCTTTTAGCATGAGAATTTCCATTTCTTGGAAGACATTTATAGAATTATATTGGTCTTTTGATATTTGTCTTTTAACATTGTAGATTAATCATTTCTAATTGGAGATTAGGTGGAAGTTTCTCAGTGACACACTTCAGACTTTGAAAAATGAAAATTATCTTTTGTGCTTGCATCAAAGTTGGAAAAATACTGCCAGTTTTGTACTTTGAGTTTAGTAAATGTGTCCACTAAAAATTTGTGGGGAAATGTAAATCTTACTTCTTCATTAAACTTCTTACCAGATGGGAAATATATAGAGCATCTTTACATTACTTGTTATTAAAAAGTTAATTTTCATCAAAATAATTATAACATTATACTTTTCATATAAGTACTTCTTTACTTTGTAATTGCAGATTGAATTCACTAAGTCATTATCAAGTATGCAGCACAAACTAATTCTCAAAACCTTTCAAATAGTGTTTGAGCTTTTAATTCTCACAATGATTCAATATATAATAGTAAGTGACATTTATCATTGACATTGATTGGTTCAATAACATATGACAAATTCAAATATTTTCTATAGTTTACCTGCTTATGAATAATAAATTTAATATTTAAATACCTTACATTTTTATGGGCTTTAAAAGTCTGTTCAACTAATCCTTGCTCTACTTCATACATATTTTTACAAACATCAGTTTTTATACATCTTAGCAGATTCCACTTCAGATTGCAATAAATTAGTGCTTTCACAGCTTTGAATATGTCCTTGACTATAGTGTTGTATGCAGGCTATTGTTACAAGTTCATTTTTCAGTTATTTAAAATTACCTCCTGAAATAAATAACAACCAAGCAATTTAATAACATCTGCATAAAAGCCAAAGAAAACCACTTGGAATTTTTGGCTTTGTTTTTTAATTGACTATTGATAGGTACCAGTCTACTTAACTAAGCAACTGTTCTTACTAAAATGCTGCAAACATAATTTTGTTTATTCACCATCAATAAATAACTTCCCTTGTTTTGGCTCAAACACGAGCCACTCTGCAACTTCCTTTGCTAAAACAGCCCCATTTTCATTTTTCACTTATGTCAAATTCTACTGTGATGAAATATTCCATTTAATTTTTTAATTTTCCTGATTATTGCTTTGCTGTGAGTTGGGAATATTGGAATGAATACTTAGTTTGATAAGGTCAGCATATATCCTGTTCTTTTAGCATAGCCAGATTGTAATCACAAAATAAACATGATGCATTCCAATATAACTCAATAACAAAACAATTCACAATCCATTGTGCCTTAAAAGAATAATATTCAAGTTATACTTTCCTGTTTACTTACTTCAAAATTGCATATATTCACTGGTAATAAAAATAAATAAAATATATGGATGGTGGCACATGTGACATTTAAAATACATCCAAGTTGTAACCACATCACTGTGATTTGAAGTGTACTGAGAAGTATAAAACCATGGGATACTACATGTGATTTCTCTTACAATTACTGAATACTTATATTGTAGTTCAATAGCAGCCATGGGTAATACATAAGTGAATGAGAATATCCCAGTAAAACATATTTATGGACACTGGAATTTATATAGTGTTTATGTATAATGAAATGCTATACTTATGTTATAATTTCAACCATTTAAAAATGTAATAAGAAAAAGAAAAAGAATTCTGAGATCACGAGTCATGCTAAAACAAGCTATAGGTCAGATTTGTCCCATGGACCATATTTTGCCATTCCTATAATAGAATATAATAAAACTTTAATGTTTATTTTGATTGTAATTAGATGCCACTGGATAAGTATAGAAGATGAATTCAGTAATTAGACATATCTTAATACAATTACTTTTCAAAGTGGATAGAAAAAAGTTGTTTCAAAATTACTATTCATTTTCTTCTACCCATGCTGAAAATATACTAGCATAGAATCAACAAGAATAGTTAGGAAGGTATTGTAAAACACCATTGAGAGATGATGGGATCTTAGGAAAGGATGGTAACAAAAGAGATGGCAAATACTAACTACTTTGTCTACATCTCTCTCTCTCTTTCTCTCTCTCTCTCTTTACACACACACACACACACACACACACACACACACACACATGCACAGAAACATAAAACTTATGACATGTTATATTCGAGGTATATATATGTATTTGTGTTTGTTATAAGACTTGACTCTCACAATATTTTGAAAGATCCCATTAAGAAATAGAAATAAAATGACTTTTCTTCTCAAATTGTTCAGAATTGTGACCATATGAACACATTATTAAGATTTCTCCAAGAACAGAACAGAAGGGGCACTTATAAGTAAAAGTTAGGCTTTATCAGTTTTAAGGTAAATCTGTCTTTATGAATCATAGTTTCATATTAGATTTAGTATATAAAGGAGTCAAGAATGACATCAAAGTTAAGTTGCTATCATTTCAATATAGATTGTTAAAATCAAAAGATATATTTTATAAGCATCATGGTAACCACTAAGCCAACTCTTAAGATGAACAAACCAAAAATAATAAGCAAGGAATCAAAACAGTCTACTAAAGAATTCACTTGACTACCAAGGGACATTATAAGAAAGAAAGAAGGAAGCATTAAGGAACCAGAAAACAATTACTTAATGTCTGTAGGAAAACCTTATCTATCAATAATAATCTTGATTATAAATGGATTAAATTATTAAACTAAAAGGCACAGAGTGACTGAATGGAGAGAAAACAAAAAGACCCAACTCTATGTTGCTTAAAGGAAACTTTATCTCTGAGGACACACATAAACTGAAAATGAAGGATAGAATAAGGTGTTCCATGTAAACAGATTCAACTCAAATCAGGAATAGCCATACTAATATCAGATAAAATAGACTTAAATTGAAAGTACTAAAAGGACACAAGGAGAATCATTGTATACTGATAAAGGGGATATTCAGCAAGAGGAAATAAGAATTCCAAATATCTATGTACTCCATATCAGAACACCCACATATATAAAGCAGTATTAGTATATGTAAAGGGAGAAATAGATGCCAATACAATAATAGTGGAGGACTTTTACAACCCACTTTCAACAATGGAGAGATTATTCATACTGAATATCAACAAAGAAACATCAAAATTAAATTGCACCCCAGATCAAGTGTACCTAACAGACATTTATAAAATGTTCCATCCACCAGCAGCAGAATACACAGTTTTCCCATCAGATAAGCATATGGAACATTCTCCATGATAGCTCATATAATAGGCCATGAAACAGGTCTTGACAAACTTTTAAAATGTTGAAATCATATCTTTTCTGACTATAATGCAATAGTTATAAATAAATAACAAAAAAACCCAGAAACTATACAAATACAGGGAAATTTTTCAAATACTTTTGAACAACCAGTTGATCAAGAAAGAAAACTAGGAGGAAATCTTAAAAATTTCTTGAAACAAATAAAATGGAAGCCAAGCATAATAGCACATGCCTTTAGTCCCTAGTGGCTCAGGAGGCTGAGGTATGAGGACTGAGAGTCCAGAGGCCAGCCTCAGCAGGTTAGTGAGGCCCTAAGCAACTCAGCACAACTCTGTCTCTAAATAAGATATACAAAAAGGGCTGGAGATGTGGCTCAGTTGATACCCCTGGGTTCAATCCCTGGTACAATAAATAAATAAATTAATTAATTAAAATGGAGACACAGCATATGTAAATCTGTGAGATACAGCTAAAATAGTGCTAAGAAAGCAGTTTGTAGAAATCAATGTCCACATTAAAAAAGTAGAAAGGTCTCAAACAACCTATCAGTACATATCAAGGAACTAGAAAAATAAGAACTCATTAAACCCAAAAGAAAGAATATAGTTCAAAGCAGACACAAATTAAATGAGACCAAAAAGAATACAAAAGATTGATGAAACAAAGAGATAGTTCTTTGAAAATGTAAACAAAATGCACAAAATCTTAGCTAGTCTAAGAAACAGAGAAGACTAAATAAAATCGGAGATTAAAATGGAAACATCTCAGCTGACACTACAGAAATAGAAAATATCATTACAAATTATTATGCAAATGCCCCAAAATCTGGAAGAAATGGACAAATTCCTAGACACATATGTTTTACCAAGACTGAATAATGATGAAATAGAAAACCTGAACAGACCAACAACAAGTAATGAAAGTGAATCAGTAATAAAAGCCTTCCATCAAAGAAAAACCCAGGACCAGATGGCTTCACTGCTGATTTCCACTGAAGACTCAAAGAACTAATACCAGTTTTCCTTAAATTATTCCAAAATAGAAGAGGAAGGCATTTCTCCAAACACATTCTATGAAGCCAGCATTACTGTGATATCAAAACCAGATAAGAACACATCATCGGCAACAAAAGAAAACTACAGACCAATATCCTTAATGAACACATATATGAACTAGCAAATCGAATCCAATGGCACATTAACATAATTATTCATGATGTTCAAATGGAATTCATTGCTAGGATGCAAAGATGAAATGAAAATCAATAAGTGTGATATGCCATATTAATAGAATGAAGGACAAAAAACATATGACCATCTCAACAAATGCATAAAAGGCATTTGATAAAATGTAATGTCACTTCATGATAAAAAATACTGATCATATTAGGCATATAAGAAATGTACCTCAACATAAGCAAGTCTATTTAAAACAAATCAATAGATAATATTATATTGAATGGGTAAAAACTGAAAACTTTCTAAGATATGGAATAATACAATGATGCCTGCTTTCATCATTTCAGTTCAACATAGTGTTAGAAGTCCTAACCAGAACAATTACAAAAGAAAAAATATAAAGGGCATCTGCATTGAAAAAGAAATCAAATTGTTATTGTTTGCAGATGATATGATCTTACATATAGTAACCCTCAAATACTCCACCAAGAAATTGCTAGAAATAATGAATTAATTCCACAAAGTTGCAGAACATAAAATCAACATATAAAAATCAGTGGCATTGCTTTATGCCAGTAATGAATATTCCAAAATAGAAATCAAGAAAGCAATCCTATTTATGATAGCTACAAAAAAAAAAAAACCCAAGGAATAAATTTAACCAAATAGGTAAAAGATCTGTATAGTGAAAATTATAAAACATTAATGAAAGAAGTTGAAGAGGACACAAAAAAGTTGAAAAAACATCTCATGTTCAAAGATAGGAAGAACCATTTTTTAAAATGTTCCTACTATCTGAAGCAATTTATAAATTCAATGCAATATGTATTAAAATAGTAATGACATTCTTTACAGGACTAGAAAAGGATACTACAATTCATAAGGAACCACACAAAATTCCAAATATTCAAAGCCATATTGAGCAAAAAGAAAAATGCAGGAAGCATTATATAACTTTACTTCAAAACATAGTACAAAGCTTTAGTAATTAAACATTATGGTATTAACATAAAAATGATACATAGATCAATGGAATAGAATACAAAGCAAAGATGTAAACTCACACATTTATAGCCAAATGATTTTTACAACGGTGTTCTGGACATGCATTGGAGTTAGGACAGTCTTCTCAATAAATGCTGCTGGGAAGATTGGATATTCAGATGTAGAAGAATGAAGCTAGACTACTATCTCTCACAAGTTACAAAGAACAATTCATAATAGATTAAACACTTAAATGTAAGACCAGAAACTATGAAATTACTAGAAGAAAACAGGGAAAATGCTTTTGGATATTGGAATAGACAAGAAAAAATTGGAAAAGGCCCCCAAACCACAGGAAATGAAAGCAAAAAATAGACAAATGGGATCACATAAAATGAACAAATTTCCAGCACAACAAAGGGAACACTCAGTTATAGTGCAGAGACAACCTATAAAAGGATGAAAATACTTTCAAATTCCACATCTGACAAGGGATTAATATTCAGAATATATAAGGAACTCCAAAAACTCAATAACCAGCAAAACAAAACAAAACACAATAGCAACTAAAAACAACCTGATTAAAAAATGGACAATAGGGCTGGGGATATAGCTCAGTTGGTAGAGTGCCTACCTTGAAAACACAAGGCCCTGGGTTCAATCCCAGCACCACACACACAAAAAAAAAAAAAAAAAAAAGAAAAAAAAAAAGGACAATAGATCTAAATAGATACTTCTCAAAAGAATACATACAAATGGCCAACGGTTCACAAAAAATGTTCATTATCACTAAGTATCAGGGAAATAAAAATCTATGAGTTCAGGTTTTTCAGATTCCATATATAGGGTATATTATGTGGTAGAACCTCACCCTAGTAAAAATGGCTAATGCCAAAAAGACTAAAAGATAGTATGTGCTGGAAAGGATGTGGAGAAAAAGGAATGCTTGCACACTGTTGGTGGGAATGTAACTAGTACATCCATGATGGAAAACACTATGAAGTTCTCTAAAAAGTTAAAAATAGAACTACCAAATGATCCAGCAATCCCACTCAGGCTATATATTCAAAGGAAATGGAATAGGTGTCTTCAAGAGACATGTCTACTCCCACTTTTACTGTAGTACTATTCACAATAGCCAAGAAATGGAATCAAACTAAATGTCCATTAATTAATAAATGGATAAAGCAAAGGGAGTATGCATACACAATTTAATACTATTCAGCCATAAAAATGAATGAAATCCTGTAATTTGTGACAACGTGGATGGAACTAGAGATCACTATATTAAGTGAAATAAGTCTGGAATACAAGCACAAGTACTAAATGATATGCCCCATATGCAGCATCAGAAAAAGCTGATCTCAGATGTTGAGAATAGAATGGTGGTTACCAGACACTGGAGACAGTAAGGTGGGGAAGAATTGATCAACGGGCACTAAGTTACAGTTAGTTAACAGCAAGAAGTTTTGTGGTTACTATTGCACAGTATGGTGACTACAGATAACAATATATTTCAAAAAACTAGGAGGAAGGATTTCAACAGTTTTTAACACAAAGAAATGATAAATGTTTGAGGAGTGTTTATCTTTTCCATCGCTGTGACCCAAAGACCTGAAAAGAACACTGTACAAGAGGAAAAGTTTATTTGAGGATTATGGTTTCAGAGGTTTCAGTTCATAGATAGCCAACTCCATAGCACTGGGCCCAAGGTGAGGCAGCATCTCATGGCAGAAGGTCACCATGAAGAAAAGAAGTTCAGGACATGACAAGGCAACCAGGAATCCAAGAGAGGTCTGCTCACCAAGGACAAAATATAAATCCCAAAGGCACACCCCCAGTGATCCATTTGCTCCAGTCACAACGTACCTGCCTACAGTCACTGCCTAGTTAATCCATATAAGTCTATTTTTAAAAATGATCAGGTTACACCTCTCATGATCTACTCATGTCACTTCTGAAAATTCTTGCATTGTCTCACACATGAGCTTTAGGGGGGTACCTCATATATAAATCATAACAAGGAGATTAAATATGCTTAACCTGATTTAGACATTATACAATATATACATGTGTCTAACATTACATGGTACTCCATTAATATGTACAATTTATGTTTGGTGTATTAGTTAAACATTAAAAAAATTAAAGTAGAAAACACTGTCAGTGCTCTTGGGTTGAACAGCAGGAAAAAGGGAGATACTATTTGTGCAAAAATGTAGGAATGGAGGATGAACAAATTTAAAAGAAGAGTTCAGCAATTTTCTTTTAAGCACATTAAGTTTTTTCTGTCTTTTAAATGTGTGGAGACATTGAATACAATTATGTCTGGTTCTGGTGTTCCGGAGAACGGTCATGGTAAAATTTATTAGCCAAGAGTATATAGATGAAATTAAAGTCATGAGACTAGATTACATTGTTAAGGGTGTAGATATAAACATCTAAGCCTAGGGGTATTGCAAAAGTTGGATATTGAGGAAATAAGGAGGAATCATCTAAAGAAAATCAGAGACAAACCCACATAAATACAGTAATCTCATACTAGACAAAGTTGTCAAAATCATAACAGAGAAAAGATAGCCTTTTCAACAAATGGTGCTGGGAAAACTGAAAATTCATATGCAGCAAAGTGAAATTAAACCTCTATATCTCACCCTGCACAAAACTCAACTCAAAAGGGATCAATGACCGAGGAATTAGACCAGACACCCTGCACCAAACAGAAGAAAAAGTAGGCCTGAATCTTCTTTATGTTGACTTAGAACCAGACTTCCTTAACAAAACTTTTAGAGCGAAAGAAATGAAAGCAAGAATCAATAAATTGGGTGGATTCAAACTAAAAAGTTGCTTCTCAGCAAAGGAAACAATCAATAATGTGAAAAGACAGCCTACAGAGTGGAAGAAAATCTTTACCACAGGCCCCTCAGATAGAGCACTAACTCCAGAAGTTATAAAGAACTTAAAAAACTTTACACCAAAACTACAAAGAACCCAAACATTAAATGGGCTAAGGAACTGGGCAGACACTTTATAGAAGAAGATATACAAGCAATCAACAAATACATGAAAAAGTGTACAACATCTCTAGTAATTAGAGAAACACAAATCAAAACTCCCCTAAGATTTCATCTCACTACAATTAGAATGGATATTACAAGCAATAATAGGTGTTGGCATGGATATGGGGGAAAAGACACACTCATACATTGCTGATGGAGTTGCAAATTGGTGCAGCCACTCTGGAAATCAGTATGGAGTTTCCTCAGAAAACTTGGAATGGAGCCACTTTTTGACCCAGTTATCCCACTCCTTGGTTTATACCCAAATGACTTAAAATCAGCATACTACAGTAACACAGCCACTTCAATGTTGACAGCAGTTCAATTCACAATAGCTAGATTGTGGAACCAACCTAGATGCCCTTCAATAGATGAATGGATAAAGAAACTGGTATATATACACAGTGGAATATAATTCAGCCATAAAGAAGAATTACAGCATTTGTAGGTACAGGGATGGAGTTGGAGCCTATCAGGATAAGTGAAATAAGCTAATCCCAAAAAACAAAGGCCATGCCCTGGTCCCAGAGGCTGCTTGCTGGCCAGAGGTCACTGCTGGCTTAGGGACTTGTGGCTGGATCTGTGTGGAAAGGCTCTCACTGGGCGGTCTGCTCCAAGAAGCTAGCCTGGAAAGGCGCTTCCCGCCGGAGGGGGCCGGGCTGCGGGCTGCTTGGGGAAGTCCCTGGCTGCCCTGTCCTGGTCCCTGAAGCAGCCTGCAGGCAGGAGCTCGCTGCCGTGGTTCAGGGACTTGAAGCTTGGTTCTGTGCAGAAAGGCTCTCAGTACGGGGCCTGCTCCGAGATGCTAGAGAATCTGGCCCTGTGGGAGGAGCCCACCACCAGAGTGCGCAGAGCTGCCTGGAGAAGACTGTAGCTGCCCTACACTACTCTAATAAGCCACCCAAATCGGGGCCTGCCACCCGGGCAGCGCTTCACTGGGTGGGGGAGACTCACCTCGTGGCTCTATTTTAGTCTGAGTCTCTCAATGCCTCCCCTTCTTGAATCCTGGGTTCTGGAGTGACTGGAGATGCAGTCACCCTCTAGTCTGCCATCTTGGATCGCCAGAGACCTCTCCAGGCGGTCCTGTCCCCGGCCCCCCTGGCCTCAGGCTTTTTCCATGGGGCAATCCAAGATGCAGCCCGGCCCCCTCCGGCAGGAAGCGCCTTTCCAGGCTAGGTTCTCGGAGCAAGCTCCCCAGTGAGAGCCTTTCCACACAGAGCCAGCTCCAAGTCCTGGAACCAGTAGGGGGCTAGGGGAAGCTTTCCTTGGAAGGACTGCATTATCAAGTTACTCCAAGACTTCAGGCTACTGAAGGCAGGAAGGTGATACACTGGAAATCTACAGGGACAATATAAGCCAATAGAAGAATTCTGCAATATCAAAAAGTCCCACTGATATCTGACCAATATGAGAAAACAAGGGAAGAAAATGTCCCAAACAAACCTAGATACTATATCAATAAAACCCAATGACAGCACAGCAGAAGAAATGTCAGAAAGGGAGTTCAGAATGTACATAATTAAAACAATCAGAGAAGCAAATGAGGAGATGAAACAGCAAATGCAGGCATTGAAGGAGGAGATGAAAGAGCAAATGCAGGCATTAAATGATTGCACCAATCAACAATTAAAAGAGCAAATATGGGAAGCAAGAGATCATTTCAATAAAGAGTTAGAGATACTGAAAAAAACAAACAGAAATTCTTGAAATGAAGGAAACAAAAAACCAAGTTAAAAACTCCATAGAAAGCATAACCAATAGGATAGAACACCTGGAAGACAGAACCTCAGATATTGAAGACAAAATATTTAATCTTGAAAACAAAGTTGACCAAACAGAGAAGATGGTAAGAAATCATGAACAGAATCTACAAGAATTATGGGATATTATGAAAAGGCCAAATTTAAGAATTATTGGGATTGAGGAAGGCTTAGAGAAACAAACCAAAGGAATGAACAATTTGTTCAATGAAGTAATATCAGACAATTTCCCAAATCTAAAGAATGAAATGGAAAACCAAGTACAAGAGGCTTATAGGACTCCAAATATACAAAATTACAACAGACCCACACCAAGGCACATTATTATGAAAATACCTAACATACAAAATAAAGACAGAATTTTAAAGGGCGAGAGAAAAAGAATCAAATTACATTCAGGGGGGGACCAATAAGAATATCAGCAGATTTTTCAATCCAGACCCTAAAAGCTAGAAGGGCCTGGAAAACATTTACCAAGCCCTGTAAGAAAACGGATGCCAACCAAGAATCTTATACCCAGCAAAACTTACCTTCAGATTTGATGATGAAATAAGATCCTTCCATGATAAACAAAAGCTAAAGCAATTTACCAAAAGAAAGCCAGCATTGCAGAACATTCTCAGCAAAATATTCCATGAGGAAGAGATGAAAAACAACAATGCAAATCAGCAACGGGAGGAATTACCCTAAAGGAATAGCCAAATAAAGGGGAAACCAAATCATGTCAAAAAACAAAAATGAGTCAAATGACTGGGAATACAAATCATATCACAATAATAGCCCTGAATGTTAATGGCCTGAACTCATCAATCAAAAGGCATAGACTGGCAGATTGGATTAAAAATAAAAATACAACAATTTGCTGCCTGCAAGAGACTCATCTCATAGAAAGACATACCCATAGACTAAAGGTGAAAGGATGGGAAAAAACATACCATGCACACGAACACAGCAAAAAAGCTGGAGTATCCATCCTCATCTCAGATAATGTGGACTTCAAGCCAAAACTAGTCAGAAGGGATAAAGAAAGACATTACATACTGCTTAAGGGAAGCACAAATCAGCAAGACATAACAATCATAAATATCTATGCCCCGAACATTGGTTCATCCATGTACGCCAAACAAATCCTTCTCAATTCCAGAAAAAAATAGACCACAACAAAATAATACTAGGCGATTTTAACATACATCTCTCACCGTTGGATAGATTGTCCAAACAAAAATTGAATAAAGAAACCATACATCTCAATAACACAATCAACAATTTAGACTTAACAGAATTATATAGAATATACCATCCAAAAAAGAACGAATACACTTTCTTCTCAGCAGCACATGGATCCTTCTCTAAAATAGACCATGGCTTATGCCACAAAGCTACTGTTAGCAAATACGAGAAGATAGAGTTACTACCTTGTACTCTATCAGATCATAATGGATTGAAATTAGAAATAAATGACAGAATAAAAAACAGAAACTTCTCCAATACCTGGAGATTAAATAATACACTATTGTATGATGAATGGATAACAGAAGACATCAAGAGGGAAATTAAAAAATTCTTAGAAGTAAACGAGAACAAAGACACATCATATCAAAACCTCAGGGACACTATGAAAGCAGTACTTAGAGGAAGATTTATTTCATGGGGCGCATTCAACAAAAGAAGTAGAAATCAACAATTAAACGACTTAACACTACAGCACAAAGCCCTAGAAAAAGAAAAGCAGACAAACACCAAAAGTACTAGAAGACAGGATATAGTTAAAATCAGAGCCGAAATCAACAAAATTGAAACAAAAGAAACATTTGGAAAAATTAACAAAATAAAGAAAATTGATAAACCCTTAGCCACACTAACAAAGAGAAAGAGGGAGAAAACTCAAATTACAAAAATTCAGAATGAACAAGGAAATATCACAACAGACACGAGTGAAATACAAAACATAATTAGAAGCTATTTTGAAAATCTATACTCCAACAAAGCAGAAAACCTCGAAGACATCAACAAGTTTCTAGAGACATATCAATTACCTAAACTGAATGAGGAGGACATACACAACTTAAATAAATCAATTTCAAGCAATGAAATGGAAGAGGTCTCAAAAGCCTACCAACAAAGAGAAGTCCGGGACCAGATGGATTCTCAGCGGAGTTCTACAAAACCTTTAAAGAAGAGCTCATTCCAATACTTCTCAAAGTATTCCATAAAGTAGAAGAGGAGGGAACACTCCCAAACTCATTCTATGAAGCCAATATCACCCTGATACCTTAACCAGACAGAGACACATCGAGGAAAGAAAATTTCAGACCAATATCCTTAATGAACATTGATGCAAAAATTCTCAACAAAATTTTAGCAAATCACATACAAAAATATATTAAAAGATAGTGCACCACGATCAAGTGGGTTTTATCCCAGGGATGCAAGGTTGGTTCAACATCCGGAAATCAATAAATGTCATTCACCATATCAACAGTCTAAAAGTTAAGAATCACATGATTATTTCAATAGATGCAGAAAAAGCATTCGATAAAATACAGCATCCTTCATGCTCAAAACACTAGAGAAAATTGGGGTAGTGGAAACATTCCTTAATATTGTAAAGGCCATCTACGCTAAGCCCATGGCCAATATCATTTTAGATGGTGAAAAACTGAAAGCATTCCCCCTAAACCTGGAACAAGGCAGGGATGCCCTCTTTCACCACTTCTATTCAATATCATTCTTGAGACTCTATCCAGAGCAATTAGACAAACCAAAGGAATTAAAGGGATAAGAATTGGAAAAGAGGAACTCAAACTATCCCTGTTCACTGATGACATGATTATATATTTAGAGGAACCTGGAAATTCCACCAGAAAACTCTTAGAACTCATAAGTGAATTCAGTAAAGTAGCAGGTTACAGGATCAATGCTCACAAATCCAATGCATTCGTATACATAAGTGATGAATCTTCAGAAATAGAAATTAGGAAAACTACCCCATTCACAACAGCATTGAAAAAAATAAAATACTTGGGAATCAATCTCACAAAAGACGTGAAAGACCTCTACAATGAGAACTACAGAACACTAAAGAAAGAAATTAAAGAAAACCTTAGAAGATGGAAAGATCTCCCATGTTCTTGGATAGGCAGAATTAATATTGTCAAAATGGCCATACTACCAATAGTGCTATACAGAGTCAATGCAATTCCAATTAAAATCCCAATGATGTCCCTTACAGAAATAGAGCAAGCAATTATGAAATTCATCTGGAAGAATAAGTAACCCAGAATAGCTAAAGCAATCCTCAGTAGAAAGAGCGACGCAAGGGGTATCGCAATACCAGATCTTCAACTCTATTACAAAGCAATAGTAACAAAAATGGCATGGTATTGGTACCAAAATAGACAGGTAGATCAATGGTACAGAATAGAGGACATGGACACAAACCCAAATAAATACAATTTTCTCATACTAGACAAAGGTTCCAAAAATATGCAGTGGAGAAAAGATAGCCTCTTTAACAAATGGTGCTGGGAAAACTGGAAATTCATATGCAACAGAATGAAACTATATCCCTATCTCTCACCCTACACAAAACTCAACTCAAAATGGATCAAGGACCTCGGAATCAGACCAGAGATCCTGCATCTTACAGAAGAAAAAGTAGGTCCAAACCTTCAACTTGTTGGCTTAGGATCATTCTTCCTTAACAGGACTCCCATAGCACAAGAAATAAAAGCTAGAATCAACCACTGGGATAGATTCAAACTAAAAAGCTTTCTCTCAGCAAAGGAAACTATCAGCAATGTGAAGAGAGAGCCTACAGAGTGGGAGAATATCTTTGCCACTCATACTTCAAATAGAGTGCTAATTTCCAGAATATATAAAGAACTCAAAAAACTCTGCACCAATAATACAAATAATCCAATCAACAGATGGGCTAAGGAAATGAACAGACACTTCACAGAAGATGTACAAGCAATCAACAGATATATGAAAAAATGTTCAACATCTCTAGTAATAAGAGAAATGCAAATCAAAACTACCCTAAGATTTCATCTCACCCCAATTAGAATGGCAATTATCAAGAACACAAGCAACAATAGGTGTTGGTGAGGATGTGGGGAAAAAGGTACACTCATACATTGCTGGTGGTGTTGCAAATTAGTGCAGCCACTCTGGAAAGGAGTATAGAGATTCCTCAGAAAGCTTGGAATGGAACCACCATTTGACCCAGCTATCCCATTCCTTGGCCTATACCCAAGGACTTAAAATCAGCATACTACAGAGATACAGCCACATCAATGTTCATAGCTGCTCAGTTCACTGTAGCCAGATTGTGGAATCAACCTAGATGCCCTTCAGTTGATGAATGGATAAAGAAACTGTGGCATGTATATACAATGGAATATTACTACGCCATGAAGAATGATAAAATTATGGCATTTGCAGGCAAATGGATGAAATTGGAGGATATCATGCTAAGTGAGATAAGCCAATCTCAAGAAACTAAAGGACGAATGATCTCGCTGATAAGCGGATGAGGACATATGGGGGGGTATGAGGGTTTAACATTAGGGTTAGGGTTAGGTTTAGGGTTAGGGATAATGAGGGTGGTAAGACTGGAGAAAGGAAGGACTGTATAGAGGGAAAAGAGGGGTGGGAGTGGTTGGAGGGGTGGTGGGGAAGGGAAAAAAATAACAGAATGAATCAAAGAATATTGCCCTATGTAAATTTATGATTTTTAATTAAAATAAATAAATAATAAAAAAGTTTTTAAAAAAGCAGCTAAGGAAACATCAAGTTGAGACGAAAAAAAAAAAAAAAAAAAAAAACAAAGGCCAAACGTTTTCTCTGATAAGCAGATACTGATACATCTGATACATAATGGGGAGGTGGGTAAGGGAAGAATGGAGGAGGGTCAGATTGTGTAGAGGGAAATGAGGGGTGGGGAGGGGAAGAGGGAAGGAAAGATAGTGGAATGAGACAAATAACATTACCCTATGTACATGTATGAGTACACGAATGGTGTGAATCTACAAAGTGTACAACCATAGAAATGAAAAGTTCTACCCCATTTGTGTAATGAATCAAAATGCATTCTGTAAAAATAAAATGAAAAAAAAATTCAAAAGTGGATTAAGAACAAAGTTAAGAGTTTGGAGAGTAAAAAGCCTCCAATATTCAAAATTATGGATTAGTCAAATAGAGTTTAAGCTGGGGACTCATTCTATTCTTTATTCCACAAATATGGTCCTTAGATGTAAGATCAGTCAATTCATATGGAATTATAAATAAGTCACCTGGATACTCATGGACATGTAAATAAAAATTCATTCATACTTATACAAAAATTGTTGTCAAAATATTTATTAAATTTTAATGTATGGGGACATAGAATACATAACATTATAGGCTATAGTCTTTTCTCTTATGGTCATATCTATGTAATTTATTCACCAAAATCATTGAGTTCAGAAATTCAAAGAGAACTCCGTATGCAAAAATCCAAAGGCAAAGTATACAGAAAAAACAAGCTGGTATCAAGTGATGCCAGGCCACTCCCATTGCTGCCGGCATTCTGAACTAGTTTTACTTTCTACTATTTCTTTGTTCAGCTCTTTCTCTCTAAAAAAAAAATTCCAGATTGGCTAGAGGCAAATTTATGAATTGAATAGAGCACAATTTCCCTTTGGTATTAACCTCCCTCTTCCCAAACATCCCTGAGGTCCAGCCCTCTTCGTGATCCATCTGTACTTCAAAGCTGTCTTTACTACCCATCATTGCTCTACCTTGTACTTTTCATTTCTGTGCTTCTCTTCCATGACACTTCTGGGTACTATGTCTCATTCCCTCAAAGGGAAGTTCTCTGAGCTTTCAGAGAGGTCAGTTAGCTAATTGAATTTACTACTATGTGCTAGTGTGTTCACTCTAGAGAATCAGGCACACCAGAAGTATTTTAACAGTGTTCTTTTGAAGGAAATGTCCGGCTTGAGTTTTCTAAACTGTGAGTAATAGAATGCTGAGTATTTTGGAGCAAAGATGAAGAGAAGACAAAATTCAAAAGAGAAGATATTCTTAGGAGAAAAATGACATCGCTCTCAAATATCACCAACTTCTTAGCTTCCCATTTAACTTACTTAAAGGAACAGCCTAAAAGAGCGCCAATACAATTGAATTGTTCTTTATATTCAGTGTTGGAGGGGAAGCTTATAGGAGAGGAATAGAAAGAAGATATCAGAGGATTGTCTGAGGCTGATGGTCAGATCACTAGACTGATTTTTGGAACTTACTCTGAAAGTAACAGAAAGTATCAGGAGTTACTCCTTAAATGGCAAGACTAAATCACCATGTATCATCCTCTTCATTGATCTCCTGAAGGAGCAGATTGATTATAATTGTCAAGAGTTATAACTGGAATTTTTTAATTTAAAAATTTTAACTTCACTTTTATAGTTTATTGAGGTATTCAAAATAAACTGCACGTATTAAAATTGTACAATTTGATGTTTTGACTTACATGTACATCCACAAAACGATCACTAAAATACCCAAAAATATCCTCATGCCTGCTTGTAATCTCTCCTCCTTGCTCCCTTATGCATAAGCCACCACTGATCTCCTTTTCAGCATTATAGTTTAATGTGAATTTTCTGGAACTTCAAATAAATGATTTGATATAGTATATGCTCTTTTTTCTGACTTTTGTAATTTTAATAATTAAAATTTCCTCTATTATGTTGCTTTAGCTACTGACTAGTATTCAACTCTATGGAGTTGAATTACCAAGTCAATTACCAAGTTGTTTACCAATTCATATTCTGAGTTGTTTTGGGTTGTTTCTTTTTTTCTATTATAAATTAAACTGCTATGAATATTCATGTACAAGTTTTTACATGGATATGCATTTGTCTGGAGAAGTACCTGAAAGTGAATATCTGTATCATTTGGTAAGAATATGTTTAACTTTTTAAAGAGCCTGTCAAACTATGTGTGGTGAATTGATTGGTGCCCCCCCCGCAAAAGATGTCTACATCCTAACTTCTGGAATCGTTAAATGTGAACATATTTGGAAAAAGAGTTTTTATAGATATAATTAAATTGAGATAAGACCATCTTGTATTATTTAGATAAGTTCTAATTCTAATGACAAATGTCTTTGTACAGCAGAAGAGAAGACATCTATAGAGAGCAGAGAGGAAAGTGAACAGGTAGAGTTTGGAGCTATAAGTTCATAAGCCAGGAATGCTTGCAAACACCAGCATCTGGAAGAGAGAAGAAAAGATTTTCTTTTCTAAAGCCTTTGAAGGGAGAGTTGTGGCTACTGTCATCTTGATTCAGACTTCTAGCCTCCAGACTGCAAAAGAATAAATTTGGGTAATTTTGTTTTGTGAGTGACCATGTTTGTGGCAATTTGTAATGATAGTCCTGAAAAGCTAATTTTATTTCACAAAGTGGTTGTAATATTGTATATTATCACCACAAATGTAGATGGTTCGCTTGCTCTATATCCTCACCATTAAGTGATATAGGTATATTTTTAGTAGCTAATTTAATTTTTAAAGAAAATATTTTTAGTTGTAGGTGGACCATCTTTATTTTATTTGGTGCTGAGAATCAAATCCAGTGCCTCTCACATGAGAGGTAAGCACTCTACCACTGAGCTACAGCCCCAGATTGATATAGAGTTTTTACATTGTAGTGATTATGTAATGGTATCACTTGTGGCTTTAATTTTCATTTTCCTATTGACCAATGATGTTGAATATCTTGTCATGTGCATATTTGTTGTGTGAATTTTTTGTTGCCAAGTCTCTTTTCAAATATTTTGAGTTGGATTGCTTGTCTCTACATTTTAAATTATAGTAGTTCTTTATATATATGCTAAGTTCAAAGATACAAGTTTTAAGTTTTAAGATATAAGTTTTACAAGTATTTTCTACCAATCAGTGTCTTATATTTTTATTTATTTAACAGAACTATTTGAAGAGAAGAAATTTTAAAATTTATGGAGAAGACTACAATAATTTTATTATATCTCATGCTTTTTGTATCCTATATAAGAAATTTTTGCCTAGCCCAAGGTTTCTAGGAGGTCCATATTTTTCTTACATGAGTTTTGTTAGGTTAATCATCCAATCTGAGTGAACATTTGTATATGGTATGAAGTAAATTGGAGGGGTATCTTTTTTAATTTGAATGTCCAATTGTTCTTATAAACTTTCTTGAAAAAATGATGCTTTCCCTTTTTAATATTCTTGACACCATAGGAAAAAAAATCAGTTAATCCTATATGTATGTATCTATTTCTGAACTTTAAATTCTGTTCCACTGATTTACATGTCTATCTTTTTTTTTTTTCTTTTTTTTTTTTTTTTTTTTTTTTTTTGCGGTGCTGGGGATTGAACCCAGGGCCTTGGGCTTGCAAGGCAAGCACTCTACCAACTGAGCTATATCCCCAGCCCTTACATGTCTATCTTTAGGCTAATTCCACACTATCTTAATTACATTTGAGATCAGATAATTTAAGTCCTCCATCTATTTTATTATTTTTCAAAATTATTTCTCTATTCTACCTTCTTTATATCTTAAAGTAAATTGCAGAATTAGCTTATCAATTTCTACAATAAAGTCAATTAGAATTTTAATTGTGTTCAATCTATTCATCAATGTGAGAAAACATCCTAATAATATTGAGTCTTCCAATCTGTGAAGAAGTTATATGTCTTTTTTTCAATTTTTTAGTTGTTCTAATTAGTTCTACAGACAATAGAATGCATTTTGACACAACATACACAAATGGAGTATGACTTCTTATTCTTCTGTTTGTACATGATGTAGGACTACATGGTTCTTGTAATTCTGTATGCACATAGGGTCATCATATCTGATTCATTTCATTATCCTTCCTGCCCTCAAACCCCCTCCCCTCCCTTCACTCCCCTTTGTCTAATACAAAATACCTCTATTATTCTCTAGCTCCCCACCTTATTGTGAATTAGCATCCACATATCAGAGAAAACATTTGGCCTTCGGTCTTTTGGGATTGGCTTATGTCACTTAGCATGATATTCTCCAGTTCCATCCATTTATCTGCAAGTGCCATCATTTCATTCTTCTTTAAGGCTGTGTAATATTCCATTGTTTACATATACCACATTTTCTTTATATGTTCATCTGTTGAAGGACATTTAGGATGGTTCCACAGGTTAGCTATTGTGACTTGAGGTGCTATAAACATTGATGTGGTGAGGTCATTGTAGTAGGTTGAGTTTAGGTCCTTCAGGTATAAACCTAGGAGTGGGATAGCTGAGTCAAATCACTCCATTCCAAGTTTTCTGAGCAATCTCCATCTTTCCATACTTATTGCAATATTTTGCATTCTCACCAGTAATGTATGAGTGTACCTTTTCCTCACATCCTCACCAACATTTATTGTTGCTTGTATTCTTGATAATTGCCATACTCACACAAGTGAGATGAAATCTTAGAGTAGTTTTGAATTGTATTTTTCTAATTACTAGAGATGTTGAACATTTTTTCATATATTGTTGATTTTATTTCTTCTGTGAAGTGTCTGTTCATTACCTTAGACCATTTATTGATTGGGTTATTTGGTTTTTTGGTGTAGAGTTTTTTGAATTCTTTATATATCCTGGAGATTAATGCTCTATCTGAGGTATGTGTGGTAAAGATTTTTTCCCATTCTGTAGGCTCTTTCTTCATGTTATTGATTGTTTCTGTTGTTGAGAAGAAGCTTCTTAGTGTTAATCCATCCCATTTATTGATTCTTGATTTTCCTTCTTGTGCTTTAGGAGTACTGTTAAGGAAATAAGATCCTGGTGGAGATTTTGGCCTACTTTTTCTTCTATTAGTTGTAGTGTCTCTGTTCTGGTGCCTAAGTCTTTGATCTACTTTGAGTTGAGTTTTATGCAGGGTAAGAGAGAGGGGTTTAATTTCATGTTGCTATATATGGATTTCCAGTTTTCCCAGTACAATTTGTTGAAGAAGCTATCTTTTCTCCAATGTATGTTTTTGGTACCTTTGTCTAGTAAGAGATAACTATATTTATGTGGGTTTGTCTCTGCATCCTCTATTCTGTACCATTGGTCTACATGTCTATTTTGGTGCCAATACCATGCCATTTTGTTAGTATTGCTCTGTAGTATAGTTTAAGGTCTGGTATTGTGATACCTCCTGCTTCACTGTTCTTGCTAAGGTTTGCTTTGGTTATTCTGTGTCTCTTATTTTTCTAAATGAATTTCATGGTTGCTTTTTCTAATTCTTCATAGAATTATGAATATAATATTAATTCTATGAAGAATTAGAAAACTATCACTGCAATGATTTGTAGTTATCACTATAGAAAATTTTGTTCTTTTATTAAGTTTATCCTTAAGTATTTAATATTTTATGTGCTATAATATCATTTAAAATTTTTTTCCCAACTTTTCCTGGGTAGGATATAGAAATACAATTGACTTTGGTATGTTAATCCTGTATTCTGCTCCCTTGCTAAATCCATTCATTAGTTCTACTATCATATTTGTATTTTTCTTATTTTCTATATAGATGCTAATATGTAGGTAAAGACACTTTAACTTTTTCCTTTCTGATGTAGATGTCTTTTTTTTTTTTCTTTCAATATTGCACTGCTAAGGACCTACAATAAAATGTTAAATTGAAATGATGAGAGTTCACAGTCTTGTTTTTGTCACACCCAATGATGTGCTACAGCTTCCTGAAGGATATTTTCCTTTTTTCTCTTTGTTTTTTATAGTTTCCACTGCTGTCTTCAATTCATTAATATCTTCTTGGGATCTAATCTGTTATTAATACCAGAAAGCATGCTATTCAATTGAGATCTTATATTTTTCATCTCTGGAAATCCAATCTTAGTCCTTGTGTTTCTTCCACATCTCTATTTTACTAATGCTTTCCTCTATGTTCCTCAATACAAAAAAATGTTTTATAATAATTATTTTCATGTCCTTGGCTGCTATTTTCCTTCATTTGTTGTGAATTTTTTCCATTGATTATTTTTGCCATCAAAGTTTACATTTTCCTTTTTCTTTCATGCCTACTAATATTTTATTGAATCTTAGACATTGTGAATTTTATATCATTGGTGCTAGCTTATTTGGTGTTCCTTTAAATTTTAGAACTTTGTTTTGGGAGGCAGGTAATTTGCTTGAAAATACTTTGGCCCCTTTGTGTCTTACTATTAAGTTTTAACAAATCCAGAATAACTTTCAGCTTAGGGATAACTTGGCCCTACTGCTGACAAAAAAAATAAAAAATCCTTCTGATGATGCCATTTGATTTGGGGGGTTTTAAAAGTTCTTGCCACATGGTTTAATGGACCATGAACTATTTCAAGATCTATGCAAGCCACAGGGTTTTTTTTGGCTTGTTCCTTTTTACTGGTTCTTTCTTGGACAAACAGATATAGATTAATACATAGCCAAAAACTCAAGGGAAAACTTCTGTAGATCTTCAGAAGTTTCCTTTTTGGGTAGTTTTCTCCTCTATAACACTGTGATATTCTGCCCTATGAATTCTAGCTGCTATGATTTCTGTGAGTGATAAATTTTATCTCAATTTTTGGAGAATGTCAGGATCTGTTTGAATTCCCCATTGCTGAAATATAACCTGGAAAATCTGGCCAAACATCAAGCTGGGTCAAGCATAGAATTCACCTCATTTTAAAATTTCTTTCAGAATGAACTGTCTCTGTAGAATATTTGAAACCCATTGTTTAAATATGTGAGTTGGTTTTAAATTTTAGGAAAAAAATATAAGCCTGGTCCCTCTTATTCCATTATAGATGGAAGCGTAATTGTAGTTTAATATTTTGACATGACAAAAAATAAAATGAAATCCACAAATTTACTTAGGTTTTACTTGAACTACCATTTATTCAATCATACATATGTATAGTTAACAAGAAATTACCCAACTCCTTCTAGTTCTAATAACAGATTATCCTACTGAAGACAGAATAAAATGTTACAGCAAACCTGTGTTTGTTTCTTAGTGGTCAGTGTTATCAGTTCTTGGAACCTTTCTTGAGACTACTTTTTGTAAACATGCCATGGTAAATTGCACCTGCTATATTAATTTTTTCTTTTTCTTGACTCATGTCATCTCCTACTATCAAAGGCGTAAATCAAACACTTGCTTTATTCAAGTGCATATATTAGACTTGTTTGATTTAGTTTTCCCTCTACATTCACACACACACACACACACACACACACACACACACACACACACACATATCACATACATAAAAATAAACAACAAAGTAAATAAATAATATTAGGCCATCCAAATTAAGAATATAACGTACTTGAATGATGATAACATTTTTGGAGTGATAGAGGTGGTTTTTGTACTTGTGAATTAATTTCCTTTCTGCATTTTTACCTTTCTTAGGATCTTCACAGCTTCCATACTTTATAGTTCTAGATATTCACATTGATATAGGCCACTTCGCACCCTTTCCACACTACAATTTACCAGAATGATGAAATCATGAATGCTGAGTGACAGTTAATAAAATGATACTTTATATTACATTTTTTCTTATTTGTGATTTATGACAAGAGAGGAAATAATTTCAATTTCACAATATTTTGTGTTTCCAAATATTATATTGAAAATATCTTGGCATAACTTGACTACCAGTTTCCCTCAGAGAAAGAACTTTTGAACATGGACATAAATCTTGAGTCATGGTAGGGCGGGGGAGATGGCATTCTGTTTTCCTGGCCCAGGTGCTTACCTTTATGTAAATGTTCAAAGCTTTGTTTTCAATGAAGGCCCTATGAGTATAGCTTTAAAGTGACATTATCCAAATTCAAAGAGCACATCCGTACTGGAAATGGTATTAAACTGTGTGCTCCCTGGCAGTAAAGCACTCTGATACTGGTTTTTCCACATTTAAAGGTACAGTTTAAAAATATTAGTGACTTAAAAATTTACACTGTAGATTTACATCTGAAACAAAAAATAAGACATAAGAAGTTATTTAAAATTTAGCAAATATTCATTTATTTTTTATATTAAGGAAATTTAAGTCTATATCATGCACATGAGATCCATATATTATATTATATTATATCTAAAAATCCCACAGGTTAAATTTACAGTAAACCATATTCAATTTTATAATTAATTATATCTTCTATGTAATGTGATTTGCCGCAAAGAGAGAAAATCACCTGTGTAATTTGGCTATTTCAACAAGATATCAGGAGTTTATCTTATTTATTTAAATCTGGCTGGATATTATAGCTGAATTCTTTTATTCAAATTTTCTTTACAAATGTGACTCAAGACATAACTACTCACTATATAACAACATTTTTATATATCACAGAAATTGGTCATTCCTGCCTTTAGTTTTCTGAGTGGACAGTATATTATATTCAAAGTTTGTGAAAACCAACTTGGTGAAATATGGAATTCATTCTAAGCACAGTTTTTCAGTTGGTTTTGAAGGCTATAATTTTAGAAATAAACTGTGAAAATACTTTCTTAATTGGAAATAAACCAGTACTGGAAGTTATCTAATGCATTCAGGATCTAAGAAGTCATCAGAAAAAAACAATATATCTACATCTGGTTGTGGGAAATGCTATTGAGTCAATGAAAGCAGGGATGATATTGTCTTTTTAAGACATTTTTTCACTTACAAAAAGGCACATGTGGTTATCATGCAATAAACAATCAATGATCACATAGTGAGATAAAATATATACAAGTTATGATCCTTATCAAAAGTTTTCTAAAATCTGTTTGGTGATTGAACATACAGATAAATGAAAAATAATAGTGCAAAGTGAAATCTGCTATTAATAATGATATGTCTAGGAAAAGAAGGGTATATGCCATTCCAATGGACTGCTGTACTTAGCAAAGTCTTCATCAATGAACTCAAATTAAAAGCTGGATCTAGAAGGATGGTTGGTTATTAAGTAAATGGAAATGAAGGACAACATTCAAATGAAGAGTATCAAATTAGCAAAAATAGAGATAGATGAAGAGATCACATTTCTAAGAAGCATCATCTAGAGAAGAAATGAGAAAGATAAAAGTTTTGAGTTTTTCACTTCTACTAAGTTATTAGCCAAATCAAGTACAGGTTGTTTGGAGGTTCCAATTCTAGAAAATATTATATATAATATAAAGTCATGAACACATTTGGTATGATGGAATGATGGTTATAAATGATGTTTTCAGAAGGTTAATCTGGCAGCACACTCTACTGTGATTTGGACCAGAAAGAGACTTACAATAAGACAGATTAGAAGTTTAAAAAATATAGTCCCAGGTCTGTGGTTGTTATGTCATGAAATACATTACAAGGAGTGAAATTTGGAAGTTAAGAGTCCCATAAACTCACATAAAGCTGATAAGAGTGGTTGACTGGCTATGGTGAAGACAGGGGAGATAGAAGAAAGTAGAAGTGGAAGACAAATTATATAATGGGAAATACTACAGATTTAGAGTCCAGAAACCTGAGTTGTCCTTAATGTTCTGAAGTGACTTTGTGTGTGTGTTATTTTTTCTAATTAGTTATACATGACAGTAGAATGCATTGCAACTCACTGTACAAAAATGGAACACAACTTTTCATTTCTCTGGCTGTATATGATGCAGAGTCATACCATTCGTGTAGTCTTATATGTACATGTGGTAATAATGTCCATCCGGCTTTTGAAAATTTGTTTCACCTTTCAGTATCTCGTGCCTATTGTGTAATGTAAGAATATTGTATGCTATAGCATCTTATGTCCCTATTGGTTTTATATGTTCTATGACTCAATGTATGGGAATATCCGGAGTAAACGTAGATATCGTTGAAAATAGGCAATATATGGCCAAAAAGCACAAACAATAGATACTTCAGAGAAGAGAGAAACATTGAGCTTGGGAGTATCTGAAAGTTAGTTTAGAGGAGGTAGTATTCATGGTGGGTTATTAATAGTACAGTATAAGTATGAATTGGGTGTATGAAAAGGAATTCCAGGAACATAATGCTAACATAAATGATTAATATGCTGGTACATATCAAACAATGAGCAATACAAAGTTAATAAAACACATTTGTTGATGTACATGATTTTCTAAGAGTTAAAATGATTCTTCCTGAGTGTCAGTTACAGGACTATGTGTTATGTAATTTGTTGATCTATAAACTGGAAATGATTATGCTTACCTTTTGAGGATTTAAATAGGAACATGTGATGCTTAGAGAGATTGAATCTGTTACCTGAGGTTGTTTAATTAGTAAGGGACAGAAATGGACTTTAGGACCTGCGTCTATAAAATCTATTTGCTTTCTGCTCAACTATGGCATCTTTTATTGTGCTTCATGGTAATTAGACTTAAAATATTTAGCAGTTTATATACATGTTTAAAATCCATTTAATTTTTACACAGTTAAACCACTTTTTAAGGTTTTTTTCTCTCTAACTTAGAAATACTTAAAATCTCATTGCAGAATAGCATTAACAAATGAAATGTGCACTCAATTTTAGTGTTAGGGAATACTAACTTTGAACTATATTGAAGTTACTTGTTCAAAACAATTCCATTTTTTCTCATTGTTTTTTTCAGTAGGGAAAAAAAAACACACTCAGCATTTCCACAGATATAAGGGAAGACTCAAATATCTTAATCATCATATGGAGGCATAGATACACTGATATTACCTTTTCAGAATGAAAATTATGATTCTTTCTTCAATGATCCTAAACTACGTATGGTTCCCTGAGTTATTCTCATTTATGCCCACAAAACTAGTCAGTCCTATAGTCATGCTCACTTTCTATACTCTTTTGTTTTCCAAAACACACAAACCTTACAAGAGGCTTATGGATCATTTTTTCAGGGCTATTTGTATACCTGGGAATGCAGTCAATAGAGTTTGAAATGATAGTAATAGTAGGTCAGAGAGCTGTGATTTGCCTGCCAGATAGCAGTAGCATATTAATTATGCTGCAGAGTAACAAATATGCACTTTCTTGGGATAATAAAATAAGGAAAGGAGACTGGGAATCTTGAGCAGAATATGGGAATTGGTGAGTTAACCCATTTCATCCCATTATCTTAGATGTGAAACAGCTATAAAAACTTACAGATAGAAGAATCTATTTGTAATATGATTATGATTACATTAATTAATGTTAATTAATATAACATGTAAACTCTAGATTATGATTGCCAACCTATTTTAATGAACTTAGGTTGATTTTGTTGAAATATTGACAGAGTTGAAAACTTGGGACTCAATGGGTTAAGACAAGGCCTACTAGAAAGGACCAGCCTGGATTCCTTGTTTTTTTGTTTTTTGTTTCCCATTTATTTTTACTTGAATATTACCAACCCACCAAAGTCAACTGTCATCAGGGCTGTAATGCAGGGGAATATCATGGGTCTGAAGTTAGAAAACACAGCAAACCCACCCTACTTCCAGTTTTTGTTCAATTCATGAGCTAAGAATAGTTTTTATGTTTTATAAATAGTTTAAAATAACCAAAAGAAGCACAGTATTACATGATATAAAATTTGTGAAACTCAAATATCAGTTTCATGATAAAGAATTCTTTTATGAACAGAGCCACTTCATTCATCCGTTTCCTTTATTTTTGTCTTTTTTCAAAAAATACTTTTAGTTGTAGATGGACACAATACCTTTGTTATTTATTTAGTTTTATGTGTGCTAAGGATAGAACCCAGTGCCTCACACATGCTAAACAAGCGCTCTACCACTGAGCTACAATCCCAGACCCATTCATCCATTTCCAATGGATGATTTTTGTGCTATAACAGCAAATTTGTCTATGAAACAGACTACATGTGTTATCTTATCATTTCTCAGTGCTACTACAAATCACCATAAAGCAGTTATCAGTATGAATGCCATATATGTCATATATTTGTGAAAAAAAGATATTTTCAAAGAGGAAATACATGATATCTCATCGATTAGCATTAACCAATGATATTTTATATCGATATTAGTAACACAAAACTTTGAACTGCAATTAAATGAAATATTACCTCCCTTCCTCAATTACATTATTCTTAGACTTGTATAAAAAATTTTCAATTATTACCTTTTTAATTATATCAATGAAAAATGGAGGATGTATGTTTTCTTTTTTATATTTAAGTACATTCACAATATTCTCAATTTTGCCTCTTGACTTACAAAGCTCAAAACATTTATACAGTGTGCGTGCCTTTAATTCCAGTGATTTGGGCCAGTCTCAGTAAATTAAACAATAAAAAGGGCTGTGGATGTGGCTCATGTTAGAGCACCCTTGTGTTCAATCCCTAGTACTGGAGGGCAGGGGGATGGAAGGCACTATCTGTCCCTTACAGAAAAAAATTTGCTGATCTCTGCCATAGAATGTTGGAGAATTTATAGGGAAAAAAGAAATCTAGAAATGCTGGCAAGAGTTCACAATTAGCATTTTTGAGTTTTGTTTTCTCTTTTTCCCTTTTCTTTCACGGAAATAGTAAGAATCGTGTGCTATAGGTTTTAAATAACTCAAGCTATTTTTACTATCATTAAGAAATACCAAATACCAAAAGAGCTGGGCACAGTGGCACATGCCTATAATCCCAGTAGTCTGGGAGGCTGAGGCAGAAGGACCACATGTTGAAAGCCAGCCTCAGCAGTTTAGAGAAGCCCTAAGCAATTTAGGAAGACCCTGGATCAAAACAAAAAAGTAAAAATTGGGCAGGGGATGTGGTTTAGTGGTTAGTACCCCTGGGTTCAATTCCTGGTACAAGAAAAAAATTTTAAAAACAGAAAAAATAAGAACAACAACAAAATAAACAAACTAAAAGAGGTATAAGGGGATTCAAATATATGTCATTAAAGGTTTGGAGTTAATACCTGTAATTGAAAACTTCAGTGGGAATATTTAACCAACAAAAACAAAAGAACTCTTTACCTTCATACTCAGATTTTGATACAAATTTTATCTGTTCAAAAAGTTAATCTTTCATTGTGCATGAGTACATAGATATTTGCTTATGTGCTGTTTTGAATTGTTAAATTATATTTTATTTAAATAATGCTATGTAAACAGTATCTGAGGCATGTTTAAGATATCCTGAGTGCTGGGGCAAGCAAAGAGGTAAGGATAAAATGAATCTACATGAAAATCATACAGAGATTACATAAACAGCGACAGATCAGAATGGAGACAGTATAAGACTATTCCCATCTGTCACATATCAATAAACCAAAGAAGACTTAACTGGAAGGGTAAATTCATGGTTTCATTCATTTTTATTTAACAGTTATGTGACTGAAACTGTCCTGAGTAGAGAGGGCAAGAGGAAGACATAATCAAAGTCTTTAATGATGTCACACTGTTGGGGGCTGTGCCATGTTGGTGGCACCGGGGTGGCGCCTGATCACATCGGCAGCGAGGAGGTTAATTGACATAAGCACACTCAGGTGATTTTCATCCACGCACACAATGTATGCACATGTGTTCTCGAGCACTAATTGCCTGCTCGGAGCGCCTCGCCTAATCTTTGTGTAAGAGGCGTGGCCCTGCTCTCCGCGTCCTGGAGGTGATATAAGCGTAGGCGGAGTGAGACAGAGGACAGCCGCCATTAGCAGAAAAGCAGTAGAAGAAGACACACGCGCAGCAGCAGCCAGAGAGAAGAAGACACAAAAAAGCAGCTAGGAAACGCACGACGGCAGCTAGTAGGGAAAAGCGGCACAGCAGCGAGTAGGGGCAGCGGCGGAAGGCAGATCGCGGAACGGAGAACTGAGACGCATCACTAGGGCACCTTGGGTGGACGTACCCTTAGTTCACAGGATGCAGGACTTTAAGGCGTAGCAAGTCTCTTCCTCTAAGCTCTAAGCAAAGCCTGTCCTTCTCTCAAAGTGTCTCTTAAGCAAAGTCTCTTTCTCTCTGATACGCAAAGTCTCTCTCTCTCTCTCCCCTTTCAAAGCAAGTAAACCTCATTTCCTCTATCCTCTATAAACAAACAAGCGGGAAAGCAGTGCACTAAAGAGAAAGATAGAAGTGCCTCAGTTTCCACTCCACCACCCATAAGACCCGTGCAAGTTGTTGCTGCAGGCGGTGACAAATATCCATGGATTTTGGAACCGCAAAGAGCCAGCGACATCACACTCCAGTGTGAGATTACAACAAAATATAATGACTGATTCAGTAATTATTTGTAAAATATTGGTATACAAAGTAATAAGAGAGAGAAGGTTCTACTAGATCTGTCTTGGGGAGAAGACTAGTTTCACAGAGAAAACAGCCTTCTAGTTGGGTTTTTACAGATAAGTATAATTGTTTAGAAGAAAAAGAGAAAGAAAGGAATCAGTCAGGAAATATAGAGAGTAAAAAATAGCAAAAAATCACATGATTTTTGTATATTCCAGAATAAAATTCTGCATGGCTAGAGTATTTGCTACTTTCTGATTATGGTGGCTAGGGAAGAAAGAATAAAAATGAGAGTAGAAATTTTATTCAGCTAGGTAAGAACAGAAGAATACTTGTGTTTTTATTTTTTCCTACCATGAGTGAAATTTATTTTTTCTCTTATTGGAAGAATAGATAGTAGAAGAGGATTTTAAAATGGAAGGATAACTTTATGGCTATTTAAATATCAGCATGTATTTCTAGTATTTCTGTTTCTACAAATATTCAACTTTATAGTGCTTTTTCTGCTGATTATTATTTTTAAATATGTTAAAATTTCATATGTACAACATACTTTGCAATATATTCTTTTATTTTCAAACTCTGTGACATTTGTTGAAAGAGTTTATGGTCCCATTTTATTAGATAAGGAAGCAGAGGCCCATAGAGTTTAATTAAATCATTTCAATGACTGAGTTTAATTCAAAACAGAGATTCTTATCTCTCAGGACCAAAGCTCAACTCCTTTGCTATTGTCAGCCACACCCTTTTGAATCACCTTAAAATGGTTAACTTGTTCTTGGAAATAAATAGTCTCAATGACTTGCACCATCTGGACAGGGCAAATCAGTTTAGATGGAATCAATTTGAAGATGTGTTTCATCTCAGCAGCACTGTTTTCTGTTTGAAGCTTTTTCTTGCTAATGAGTCTTCCCAGACCCTCAGCTAAAATCACATGCAAGTTTCCATTTGTGGATGTCATTTCCCTAGATTTTGACAGCAGAGGAGAGTAGTTAGTAGAGCACTGAGTTTATGACTGTAACTGAATCTGAAGACCTTGGCTGTGTAGAGGGGAGAGTGACACTGACAAACAGAACCAGATGACAATGGGAGACATTTATGGTCTCAGGTTATCAGAAAGTTCTATAGACCCTTTACCATTTTAGACCCTGGTGAAGCTTATGGCACACTTATCTCTGTAATCCCTATGTCTCCAGTTAATCTTCTGTTAGAAGTGATTCTGCCAGTCTCTCTCAAGGAAAAAATGAAAAGTAAAAGGGGAAAAGTTAAAATGTAAGCAATATTGCATCCTGAAATCTAGATATGAACATTCTAATGAATATAGGCATGAACACAGTACATTTTGAAAAGATTCAGTTGTTCAGTCGTAGCTAATTATGCAAAACAAACATAAATAACTTCCAATAAATTTAAAAAATTTAGCTAATTTATTTTTTGTTTGAGCCTAAATAAGAGTAACAGTGGGGTGGGGTTTCTCCTACAATTTTTCCTAAGTTACTCTATAGATCAAAAAACGTATATAGGTATACACACACACACACACGCACACACACACATACACACTCATATTCCCACTAATATGTAAGCTCCATCTGGACAGGGATAAATATTAAATAAATTATTTTTGGAAATTTCTATTTTGTACACTGATATATCTTTAGTGCACAATACAGTGCCTAGAACCTAGTAAACACTCAGTAAGTCCTAGCTAGATAGTTTGGAAATTTCCCTAAACTAATTATTTTAGCACTGGCAGATTGCATATTCTTCTACAATGGTTTTCTATTTTGGATGTTCTCAAAGTGTGAAACTGCGAGGTAAACACTATTCTTGTAATAATCCTAAAATGTTGGCCTTTTTTATTATGTTGACCTTCACACTGATATTGCAAAAGTAGTGACAGGGAAAATTGCTGGGGCTTTGACATGAAACAAGGTAGTATGATTAGTCACTGTATTGTTCACCACCGTGTATTAGCAGTTAAAAAAAAAAGTTTCACTTCCGAGTGTCCTCTATGAAGCAGTAAAATTTATTAATTATATTAAACCTTGACACTTGTGTACATGTCTTCTTAATAGTCACTTTGATGAAATGGAAGAAGCACATAAAGTACTTCTGCATAGTGAAGTATGATGGCTGTCTCAAGGAAAAGCACTTGTGCAATTGGTTGAGTTATGAGCTCAACAGGCCACTTTTTCATGGAACATCATTTTTACTTGAAAGGATGATTGATGAATAAACTATTGCTATTCAGACTGAGATATTTGGCAGATATTTCTCAAAAATGAATAAAGTGAGACTGTTACTTCAAGAAAAACAAGTGATAACCTTTTTTGTCAATAATGATAATATTAAAAATTTCAAGAAAATACTAGAATTTTGGAAAAATTGCTACACTATCATGAGATTGATAATTTCCCAATACTTGAAGAGGTTTCTAATGAGATTAGTGGTGACAATAATGAAGGTGACTTTTTATATTATGTAATTAAAAGTGTCAATATTTGGAAAATCTATATAAATTAGTTAATGAATATTTTCTGACCGATCAGTATCTGATGTTACAAAACTATGCATGAATACAAGATTCACTGAAAGTATAACAATAGTTTTAATGTAACATAGTACAAAACAGTTCATTGCCTATGATTTTGGAGTTCACATCACAATGAAAAATTAAGAAACAACTACTTACCAAGTTTTGGTGGAGTATGGTTTTAGAGAATGACTAGTTTTTAACTAGATAAACCAAAATGAGAAAGAAAGTGAAGGGATTAAGCAAGTGAACACAAACATAAAAGAGTTTGATGTATTTGAGGAATTACATCTGATTTCATGTTGCTAGGATGCACAACAGAAAATGAGCCGGGAAAGGAGGTGAAATTGATCACCTAGAATCATGTATGAAAACATAAGAACTTCAATTTTATCATATGGTTAATTTGTCCAGTATTCACCCTTAGAAAACATAGGTCATAAATTTTTATTCTAGAAAGTAAATTTGGAGAGTATTGAAATACTTCAGGGAAAAGATTTTTAGTGCTTTGGGAAGGTGTAATTCAGAGGTAGTACACATAGCTAGCACATCAGGCCCCAAATTTTATTCTCAACACCAGAGAAAAGAAGCCTTCTGGGGACATAGAAGCATAGAAGGGAGGAACTTTCCACATTTTTGCCCCCAGAGAGAAATAAGTACCCACTCTTCCCCAGAAGAGGTGGAGTGACCTCCCTGATTGGTAAGGTAAAAAGGAAAAACTGAACATGCGTGATTCAGTGCCTTCTGGAATTTGGTTTTCCATGCTGGTGCTCTTTGGAGTGTGGGTGGAGGCCATCAATCGCCCATCTGTAATGGTGGATGGGTCAGTTTTCCCCTGAGTAAAACATTAGGGAGTCTATTAATGGCTGCATATATATGGGTAAGTCACGTCCTGTTCTCCAGCCTTTGTCATGAACAGACATTTTACTTTCCATCTCTCTTGTTCCTAAACTCAGGTGTGGAAGACAGGGGTTTTAGTTATTGCTTTCATTCTGAAATCCTCAAAGAATTCATTCCCAGTCATCCCTCTCAAAGCTAGTCATTTGGGAAGATGTAGCAATAGAGCAGAAATTTTCACTGTTTTTTTTTTTTTTTAATTTTCAGAGAACATTTCCAAACCAACTGCCAAATTACCAACACCCTGGGAAATAGTAGGGAGTAGAACTTAACTACATCAGAAAGCTACAATTTTTTCTCCATTTCCTGTTCATCTCCTGGGTTCATTTTGTCCTGGTCATCCAATGTTCTACCTCAGTTTCATGTTCACTTCATTTTTTCCTCATTACTATCTCACAGATAAGTAATATGGTCTCTAAGACATGGTAGAGTAAGTATGTCCTGGCAAATCTTCTTTTGTACATTTTGGATAATAAATTTTATTAAAACAACAGTTGAACCTTCTTTTATTGGATGTTATTATTTGTGTCTATTATTGGTAGATGCATTTGTTACAGGTTTACTGAACATTTCCAGTATCCTCTCTCCCTTCCATATTTATACATTTCATAGGACTCTCATGTTCCCATGGATGTCTCTGTTTCTCTGCTCTTGTATCCTGTGAATTATTTTATAGATAATATTGCCTCTATTCTGGCCCCTATTCTGTGTTTGTTTCAAACACAGGATTCTGCTTCGCTCTTACAAGAAAAACATTCAAGCAAGGCACTTCCTTCTATATATTTGGCTTACTGGTTTTCTGTTTCTTATTTATAGAGCTTAAGTGAAGTAAGCTCTTCAATAAATGAGCACCAGGCATACTCTAACTTTATCCAAGATTTGAGGAGATGAAGTAGGTTTTGTACTTCAGGAATGCACACTGCCCAAAATTTGCCATGATGATCCCCTTTCTTACATTCTTAAAGTTTTTTGGTCACTGTGGTCACAGGACCTTATTCCCTGTCTCCCTCCCTTCTCTGATTCCTCTTCCTTCCATATTCTATCTCAGAGGCAAGGAAATCCTTATTTCTTCCTATTTTTGTATGCTGGCATATTCTGATTTCCTCAGCCTTAATCCCTAAAATGTCTTTTGTTTTTAACATTTTGAAGATTGGACCAGAATTTTAAAAATAAGTTTTCAAACTCCTGCTTGTTTAAGTGTTTTGATAATGCTCATCCTTCTTCACAGTCTCTCTAGGGAGAGAAAAAAGGATGATTTCTTTCTTTCAGGTACTATTTTTTGAAATTTTGATAAGTACTGTCAATTTGCCCTCTATCTGATGGGCAATACTAGTTTTGCATCATCACCACCAAGAGTGTAGAGAATGTTGATTTTTCAAAAACTCTCACTAATTGGACACTATCAATCTCACTTTTTTTGTTTTGATTTGTTTTGTTTTGCCAATCTCTTGAAAAGAAAACAGTATTTTATTGTGCATTTGTATTTAAACAATTGGTGAGTTGAATTTTTTGTGTTTGTGGTACTGAAGATTAACTCAGGGGTCCTATATCCCCAGCTCTATTTTGAGACATGGTCTCCTTAAGTGGCCCAGGCTGATCTGGAACTTTCTGTCTTCAGGTCTCAGCCTCTGGAGTAGCTAGGATTACAAATGTGCACCACCATGCTCAGCAAGTTGAATAAATACGATAAAACAAGTATTTATTGAGTTTTCCCATTTCTACTCTGTGAATTGTCAGTATATATACTTTGTCCACATTTTTAATTGGGTATTTATCTTTTAATAGCATTGTGGAATTCTTTATATTTTAGAATTCTAAGTCTTCTATAAAATGTTATAAATGATATCTCTTAAACTTTATGTTGTTGCTTTGTTTTGTTTTTATTTTTTGTATTTTGTTCATAGTGTCTTTTGTAATGTAGATGTTTTATATGTTTAAGTAATTACATCTATTAATGATTTCTTGTTTAGCTTCTGGATTTATATATTCATTAGTATGAATTTTTCCCATCCAAAGATTATAACTCCCAATTTATTATTCCATATTTTCTTCTAATACTCTTAAAATTTTATTTCACTTATTTTTTAAATCTATTTTTTCATAAATTTTCTTCATGAATTTATTCTTCATTGACACATGATATTCATACATATTTATGTGGTACATTTCCATAATCTGATATACGTATAAAACATGTAATAATCAGATTAGGGAAATTAGTGTTTCTATATCCTTGAATATCATTTATATGCATTGGGAAGCTTTTGGTCTCTTCCAGTTATTTTAAAGTATATCATATTGTAGACTATATTTACACTATCATGTTATAGAACTGTAGAGCTTCAGTCAAGATAAAAAAGAAAATCTAAACAGATCAATAATGTGTAATAAGAATGAAGCAGGCTGGGTACAGTGGCACATATCTGCAATCCCATCAATTTGTGAAACTGAGGCTGGTAGATGGTGAGTTCAAAGGCAACCTCAGTAACGTAGGGAGGCCCTCAGCAATGTAGTGATACCCTGTCTCTAAATAAGAACCAAAAAGGGCTGGGGATGTGGTTCTGTGGTTAAGTGCCCTGGGCTCAATCCCTGGTACAACAACAAAAAAAAAAAAAAAAAAAAAAAAAAGACCGAAGCAGTAATTATGTCTCCATTTGAGGAAAGTACAGGACCTGATGACTTTACTCCTAAAGTCTACAAAATATTTAAAGAACTAATTAAATTCCATCTCAAAATATCTCAAAAAATTGAAAAGGAGCAAACTCTGACAAACTTATTCTATGAAGCAAGGTTTACTCTGATATCAAAACCGGACAAAGACAGAGCAATAAAAGAAAAATACCAACCAGTACCTCTAATGAGCACAGATGCATAAATTCTAAAGAAAATGCCCACATATGAAATCCAAAAGCACATCAAAAAATTATTTGAATTTCTCTGATTACTAGAAATGTTGAACACTTTTTCATATATTTATTAATCACCTCTATATCTTCTTCTGTAAAGTGTCTGTCAAGTCCCTTGGCCTATTTATTGATTGGGTTCTTTGTTTTTTTGGTGTAAAGTGTTGTAAGTTCTTTATAAATTTTGGAGATGAGTGCTGTATCTGAAGGACACGGAAAAAAGATTTTCTCCCACTCTGTGGGCTCTCTTTTCACATTATTGATTGTATTGTTTGCTGAGAAAAAGCTTTTTAGTTTGAATCCATCCCATTTATTGATACTTGCTCTGATTTCTTGTGCTTTGGGAGTCCTGTTAAGGAAATCTTGTCCTAAGCCAAAATAATGAAGATTCAGGCCTACTTTGTCTTCTATTTGGTGCAGAGTCCCGGGTTTAATTCCTAAGTCCTTAATCCAATTAGAAAGGCAATTATTAAGAACACAAACAATAATAGATGTTGAAATGAATGTGGGAAAAAAGGCACACTTTTATGCGGTCACTCAGGAAAGCAGTTTGGAAAATCCTCAGAAAACTTGGAATGGAGCCACCTTTTGACCCAGTTATCCCACTCCTTGGTTTATAACCAAAGGATTTAAAATCACCAAAATACTGTAACACAGTCACATTAATGTTGATAGCAGCTCAATTCACAATAGCTAGATCGTGGAACCAACCTAGATGCCCTTCAATAGATGAATGGATAAAGAAACTGTGGTATACATACACAATGGAATATTATTCAGCAATAAAGAAGAATAATATTGGATAGAAGATGGTGGACTAGAGGGTGACAGCATCTCCAGTCACTCCAAAAACCAGGATTCAAGAAGGGGAGGCATTGAGAGACTCAGACTAAAATAGAGCCACGGGGTGAGTCTCCACCACCGGGTGAAGCTCGGCCTCGGCGGCAGGCCCAGATAGGGGCGGCTTATCAGAGCAGGGCAGTACAGCTAGAGTCTTCCCCAGGTAGCCCTGCTCACTCCAGCAGTGGGCTCCTCCCACAAGGCCAGGTTCTCGGAGCAGGCCACCCACTTAGAGCTTTTCTGAACAGAACCAGCTCCAAGTCCCAATAGCGGCGAGGACTGGCCTTCAGAGAACTTCAGGGACAAGGACAGGGTAGCCAGGGGCTTCCCCAAGCAGCCCTGCTCCCTCTGGCCGAAGGCTCCTTTCACGGCCAGCTTCTCAGAACAGACCGCTCAGTGAGAGCCTTTCCTCACAGAGCCAGCTCTAAGCCCTGGAACCAGTAGCAAGCTAGGGTCAGCTTTCTTTGGAAGCACTGCATTATCAAATTCCTCCAAGACTTCAGGCTACTAAAAGCTGGGACGTGACCCTGGAAATCTACAGGGACACTATAAGCCAATAGAGGAAATCTGCAATATGACAAAGTCCCACTGACATCTGACCAATATGAGAAAACAAGGGAAGAAAATGTCCCAAACAAAACTAGATACTATATCAAAAAAACCCAAAGACAGCACAGCAGAAGAAATGTCAGAAGGGGAGTTCAGAATGTACATAATTAAAACAATCAGGGAAGCAAACGAGGAGATGAAAGAGCAAATGCAGGCATTGAAGGAGGAGATGAAAGAGCAAATGCAGGCATTAAATGATTGCACCAATCAACAGTTAAAAGAGCAAATACGAGAAGCAAGAGATCATTTCAAGAAAGAGTTAGAGATACGGAAAAAAACAAACAGAAATCCTTGAAATGAAGGAAACAATAAAACAAGTTAAAAACTCCATAGAAAGCATAACCAATAAGACAGAACACCTGGAAGACACAACCTCAGACATTGAGGACAAAAAATTTAATCTTGAAAACAAAGTTGACCAAACAGAGAAGATGGTAAGAAATCATGAACAGAATCTACAAGAATTATGGGATATCATGAAAAGGCCAAATTTAAGAATTATTGGGATTGAGGAAGGCTTAAGGAAACAAACCAAAGGAATGAACAATCTATTCAATGAAATAATATCAGAAAATTTCCCAAATCTGAAGAATGAAATGGAAAACCAAGTACAAGAGGCTTATAGGACTCCAAATATACAAAATTACAACAGACCCACACCAAGGCACATTGTTATGAAAATATCTAACATACAAAATAAAGACAGAATTTTAAAGGCCACGAGAGAAAAGAATCAAATTACATTCAGGGGGAAAGCAATAAGAATATCAGCAGATTTTTCCAATCACACCCTAAAAGCTAGAGGGCCTGGAACAACATTTACCAAGCCCTGTAAGAAAACGGATGCCAACCAAGAATCTTATACCCAGCAAAACAAACTTTCAGATGATGATGAAATAAGATGTTTCCATGATAAACAAAAGTTAAAGGAATTTACAAAAAGAAAGCTGGCATTACAGATCATTCTCAGCAAAGTATTCCATAAGGAAGAGGTGAAAAACAACGATGCAAATCAGCAACAGGAGGAACTAGCCTAAAGGAATAGGCAAATAAAGGAGAAACCAAATCATGTCAAAAAACAAAAATGAGTCAAATGACTGGGAATACAAATCATATCACAATATTAACCCTGAATGTTAATGGCCTGAACTCATCAATCAAAAGGCATAGACTGGCAGATTGGATTAAAAAGAAAAATGCAACAATTTGCTGCCTGCAAGAGACTCATCTCATAGAAAGACATACCCATAGACTAAAGGTGAAAGGATGGGAAAAAATATACCATGCACATGGACACAGACAAAAAGCTGTAGTATCCATACTCATTTCAGATAATGTGGACTTTAAGCCAAAACTAGTCAGAAGGGATAAAGAAGGACATTACATACTGCTTAAGGGAAGCATAAATCAGCAAGACATAAAAATCATAAATATCTATGCCCCAAACATTGGCTCATCCATGTATGTCAAACATCCTTCTCAATTCCAGAAATCAAACAGACCACAACACAATAATACTAGGCAATTTTAACACACCTCTCTCACTGCTGGATAGATCGTCCAAACAAAAATTGGATAAAGAAACCATAGATCTCAATAACACAATCAACAATTTAGACTTAACCGAATTATATAGAATATACCGTCCAACAAAGAACGAATATACATTCTTCTCAGCAGCACATGGATCCTTCTCTAAAGTAGACCATGTCTTATGCCACAAAGTTAGGGTTAGCAAGTACAAGAAGATGGAGATACTACCTTGTACTCTATGAGATCATAATGGATTGAAATTAGAAATAAATGACAGAAAAAAACCAGAAACTTCTCCAATACTTGGAGATTAAATAATAAACTACTGTATGATGAATGGATAACAGAAGACATCAGGAGGGAAGTAAAAAAATTCTTAGAAGTAAACGAGAACAAAGACACATCATATCAAAACCTCAGGGACACTATGAAAGCAGTACTTAGAGGAAGATTTATTTCATGGGGCACATTCAACAAAAGAAGTAGAAATCAACAAATAAATGATTAACACTACAGCTCAAAGCCCTAGAAAAAGAAGAGCAGACCAACACCAAAAGTAGTAGAAGACAGGAAATAGTTAAAATCAGAGCCGAAATGAAGGAAATTGAAACAAAAGAAACAATCAGAAAAATTAACAAAATAAATAGTTGGTTCTTTGAAAAAATAAACAATATTGATAAACCCTTAGCCACACTAACAAAGGAAAGAGGGAGAAAACTCAAATTACTAAAATTCGGAATGAACAAGGAAATATCACAACAGACACGAGTGAAATACAAAACATAATCAGAAGCTATTTTGAAAATCTATACTCTAACAAAACAGAAAACCTCGAAGACATCAACAAGTTTCTAGAGACATATGAATTACCTAAACTGAATGAGGAGGACATACACAACTTAAATAAATCAATTTAAGCAATGAAATAAAAGAGGTCATCAAAAGCCTACCAACAAAGAAAAGTCTGGGACCAGATGGGTTCTCAGCTGAGTTCTACAAAACCTTTAAAGAAGAGCTCATTCCAATACTTCTCAAGTATTCCATAAAATAGAAGAGGAGTGAACCCTCTCAAACTCATTCTATGAAGCCAATATCACCCTGATACCTTAACCAGACAGAGACACATCGAGGAAAGAAAATTTCAGACCAATATCCTTAATGAACATTGATGCAAAAATTCTGAACAAAATTTTAGCAAATCGCATACAAAAATATATTAAAAAGATAGTGCACCATGATCAAGTGTGTTTTATCCCAGGGATGCAAGGTTAGTTCAACATCCGGAAATCAATAAATGTCATTCACCATATCAACAGAATAAAAGTTAAGAATCACATGATTATATTAATAGATGCAGAAAAAGCATTCGATAAAATACAGCATTTCTTCATGCTCAAACCACTAGAAAAAATCGGGGTAGTGGGAACATTCCTTAACATTTTAAAGGCCATCTACGCTAAGATGGCCAATATCATTCTAAATGGTGAAAAACTGAAAACATTCCACCTATAAACTGGAACTAGGCAGGGATGCTCTCTTTCACCACTTCTATTCAACATCGTTCTTGAGACTCTAGCCAGAGCAATTAGACAAACCAAAGAAATTAAAGGGATACAAATTGGAAAAGAAGAACTCAAAATATAACTGTTCACTGATGACATGATTATATATTTAGAGGAACTTGGAAATTCCACCAGAAAACTCTTAGTACTCATAAGTGAATTCAGTAAAGTAGCATGTTACAAGATCAATGCTTATAAATCCAATGCATTTTTATACATAAGTGATGAATCTTCAGAAAGAGAAATTAGGAAAACTACCCCATTCACAATAGCATCGAAAAAAATAAAATACTTGGGAATCAATCTCACAAAAGACGTGAAAGACCTCTACAATGAGAACTACAGAACACTAAAGAAAGAAATTAAAGAAAACCTTAGAAGATGGAAAGATCTCCCATGTTCTTGGATAGGAAGAATTAATATTGTCAAAATGGCCATACTACCAAAAGTGCTATACAGATTCAATGCAATTCCAATTAAAATCCCAATGATGTCCCTTACAGAAATAGAGCAAGCAATTATGAAATTCATCTGGAAGAATAAGAAACCCAGAATAGCTAAAGCAATCCTCAGTAGAAAGAGCGAAGCAGGGGGTATCGCAATACCAGATCTTCAACACTATTACAAAGCAACAGTAACAAAAATGGCATGGTATTGGTACCAAAATAGACAGTTAGATCAATGGTACAGAATAGAGGACATGGACAGAACCCAAATAAATACAATTTTCTCATACTAGACAAAGGGGCCAAAAATATGCAATGGAGAGAAGATAGCCTCTTCAACAAATGGTGCTGGGAAACCTGGAAAACCATATGCAACAGAATGAAATTAAACCCCTATCTCTCACCCTGCACAAAACTTAACTCAAAATGGATGAAGGACTTTGGAATCAGACCAGAGACCCTGCATCTTATAGAAGAAAAAGTAGGTCCAAACCTTCAACTTGTTGGCTTAGGATCAGACTTCCTTAGCAGGACTCCCATAGCCCAAGAAATAAAAGCAAGAATCAACAACTGGGATAGATTCTTATTAAAAATCTTTCTCTCAGCAAAGGAAACTATCAGTAATGTGAAGAGAGAGCCTACAGAGTGGGAGAAAATCTTTGCCATTCATACTTCAGATAGAGTGCTAATTTCCAGAATCTATAAAGAATTCAAAAAACTCTACACCAAGAATACAGATAATTCAATCAACAAATGGGCTAAGGAAATGAACAGACCCTTCACAGAAGAGATATGTCATTGGAATTTTAATTGGAATTGCATTGAATCTGTATATCACTTTTGGTAGTATGGCCATTTTGACAATATTAATTTTGCCTATCTAAGAATATGGGAGATGTTTCCATCTTCTCAGGTTTTCTTTAATTTCTTTCTTTAGTGTTCTGTAGTTCTTGTTGTAGAGGTCTTTAACCTCTTTGGTTAGATTGATTCCCAAGTGTTTTATTTTTTTCGATGCTATTGTGAATGGGGTAGTTTTCCTAATTTCTCTTTCTGAGGATTCATCACTTATGTATAAAAATGCATTGGATTTGTGAGCATTGATCTTACATCCTGCTACTTTACTGAATTCACTTATGAGTTCTGAAAGTTTGCTCCAGGAATTTTCAGGTTCCTGTAAATATATAATCATGTCATCAGCAAATAGGAACAGTTTGAGTTCTTCTTTTTCTATTCGTATCCCTTTAATTTCCTTGGTCTGTCTAATTGCTCTGGCCAGAGTTTCAAGGACAATATTGAATAGAAGTGATGAAAGAGGGCATCCCTGCCTTGTTCCAGTTTTTAAGGGGAATGCTTTCAGTTTTTCATCATTTAGAAAAATATTGGCCATGGGCTTACCATAGATGGTCTTTACAATGTTAAGTAATATTCCTACTATCCCTATTTTTTCTAGTGTTTTGAGCATGAAGGGGTGCAGTATTTTATCAAATGCTTTTTCTGCATCTATGGAAATAATCATGTGATTCTTGACTTTAAGTCTGTTGATATGGTGAATTATAATTTTGATATCTGAATGTTGAACCAACCTTGCATGGCTGGGATAAAACCCATTTGATCGTGGTGCACTATCTTTTTAATATATTTTTGTATGTGATTTGCTCAAATTTTGTTGAGAATTTTTGCATTGATGTTCATTAAGAATATTTGTCTGAAATTTTCTTTCCTCGATGTGTCTCTGGTTTAGGTATCAGGGTGATATTGGCTTCATAGAATGAGTTTGGAAGGGTTCTCTCCTCTTCTGTTTCTTGCAATACTTTGAGAAGTATTGGAATGAGCTCTTCATTAAAGTTTTTATAGAACTCGGCTGAGAACCAATCTGGTCCCAGACTTTTCTTTGTTGGTAGGGTTTTGATGTCTTCTTCTATTTCATTACTTGAAATTGATCTATTGAAATCGTGTATATCCTCCTGGTTCAGTTTAGGTAATTCATATGTCTGTAGAAACCTTTTGATATCTTCGAGATTTTCTATTTTTTTGGAGTATAGATTTTCAAAATAGCTTTTAATTATGTTTTGTTTTTCACTCATGTCTGTTGTGATATTTCCTTGTTAATTCCAAATTTTAGTATTTTGAGTTTTCTCTCTCCTTCTCTTTGTTAGTGTGGCTAAGGATTTATCAATTTTGTTTATTTTTTCAAATAACCAACTCTTTATTTTGTCAATTTTTTAATTGTTTCTTTTGTTTCAATTTCATTTATTTCAGCTCTAATTTTAACTATTGCCTGTCTTCTACTACTTTTGGTGTTGATCTGTTGTTCCTTTTTTAGGGCTTTGAGCTGTAGTGTTAGGTCGTTTATTTGTTGATTTTTTTCTTCTTTTATTGAATGCGCTCCATGAGATAAATTTTCCTCTAATTACTGCTTTCATAGTGTCCCCGAGATTTTGATATGATGTATCTTCATTCTCCTTTACTTTAAAAATTTTTTTTTTATTTCCCCCCTGATGTCTTGTATTATTCATTCATCATTCAATAGTGTATTGTTTAATCTCCAGGTGTTGGAGTAGTTTCTGTTTTTTACTCTTTCATTTATTTCTAATTTCATTCCATTATGATCTGATAGAATACAATGTAGTATCTCTATCTTCTTGTACTTCCTAACGGTAGCTTTGTGGCATAATATATGGTCTGTTTTAGAGAAGGATCCATGCACTACTGAAAGAAAGTGTATTCGCTCTTTTTTGGATGGTATATTCTATATATGTCTTTTAAGTTTAATTTATTGACTGTGTTTTGAAATCTATGGGTTTTTTGTTCAATTTTTGTTTGGAAGATCTGTCCAGTGGTGAGAGAGGTGCGTTAAAGTCACCTAGTATTATTGTGTTGTTGTCTATTTGATTCCTGGAATTGAGTAGGATTTATTTGATGTACATGTATGAGCCAATGTTTGGGGCATAGATATTTATGATTGTTATGTCTTGCTAATTTATGCTTCCCTGAAGCAGTATGAAATATCCTTCTTTAGCCCTTCTGACTAGTTTTGGCTCGAAGTCCACTTCATCTGATATGAGGATGGATACTCCGGCTTTTTGGCTGAGTACATTTGCATGTTATATTTTTTCCCATCCTTTCACCTTTAATCGGTGGGTATCTTTTTCTAAGATATGAGTCTCTTGCAGGTAGTATATTGTTGGATCTTTCCTTTTAATCTATTGTGCCAGTCTATGCCTTTGATTGATGAGTTCAAGCTATTAACATTCAGGGTTATTATTGAGATATGATTTGTATTCCCATTCATTTGGTTCATTTTTGTTTTTTAACATGACTTGTTTTCTCCTTCATTTGGCTGTTCCTTTAGGGTCGTTCCTCCCTTTGCTGATTTACATCATTGTTTTTCATCTCTTTCTCATGGAATATTTTGCTGAGAATGTTCTGTAATGCTGGCTTTCTTTTTGTAATTGTTTTAGCTTTTGTTTATCATGGAAGGATTTTGTTTCATTGTCAAATTTGAAGGTAAGTTTTGCTGGGTATAAGATTCTTGGTTGGCATCCGTTTTCTTTCAGGGCTTGGTAAATGTTGTTCCAGGCCCTTGTAGCTTTTAGCATCTGGATTAAAAAATCTGCCGATATCCTTATTGGTTTTCCCCTGAACGTAATTTTTTTTTTTCTCTCGCACCTTTAAAATTCTGTCTTTATTTTGTGTGTTAGGTATTTTCATTATAATGTGCCTTGGTGTGGGTCTGTTGTATTTTTGTGTATTTGGATTCCTATAAGCCGCTTGTACTTGATTTTCCTTTTCATTCTTCAGATTTCGGAAATTTTCTGATATTATTTCATTGAATATATTCATTCCTTTAGTGTGTTTCTCTGTGCCTTCCTCAATCCCAATAATTTTTAAGTTTGGTCTTTTCATGATCTCCCATAATTCTTGTAGATTCTGTTCACGATTTCTTACCATCTTCTCTGTTTGGTCAACTTTATTTTCAAGATTAAATATTTTGTCTGCAATGTCTGAGGTTCTTTCTTCCAGGTGTTCTATCTTATTGGTTATGCTTTCTATGGAGTTTTTAATTTGGTTTATCGTTTCCTTCATTTCAAGGATTTCTGTTTGTTTGTTTGTTTGTTTTTTCAGTATCTCTAACTCTTTATTTAATGATCTTTTGCTTCATGCATTTGCTCTTTTAATGGTTGGGTGGTGCGATCATTCAAAGCCTGCATTTTCTCTTTCATGTCATCATTTTCTTCTGTGATCATTTTATTTATGTACATTCTGAACTCCCTTTCTGGCATTCCTTCCGCCATGCTGTCATTGGATTTTATTGATTTAGCATCTAGGTTTGGGACATTTTCTTCCCTTTTTTCTCATATTGCTCATGTATCTTCCCCTCTAGTAGTGAAACTCTGAGTTATTGCAGATTTACTGTATTGACTTACAGTGTCCCTGTAGATTTCCAATAATTCATCTCCTAGCCTTCAGAAACCTGAAGTCTTGGAGGAATTTGATAATGCAGTGATCCACACGTAATCTGCCCCTCTAGGGGTGGTGGCCTTCAGATGGGGTTATTCCTTTTTAGTGGGTAGAGGCACCTCTGCTTTTTCACCAGTGGTCAGCCAAAAGGGGACTAGACTGGTCTGGCCTTGCTCTGCACAGAAATCTCTCACTGGGAGGCCCTGCTCTGAGAAGCTGCCTGCAGTCCGGGCCTGCGTCCTGGGCTGGGGAGCGTAGGTGTGCACAGAAGTCTCTTGCTGTGCAGCCCTGCTCTAAGAAGCTGCCTGCAGTCTGGGCCTTCTGCCTGGTCCAGAATAGCCTTGACTCATGGGAGAGACTCACCAGGAGGCTCTGAGTTGGTCTGAGTCTCTCAATACCACCTCTTCTTGAATCCTGAGTTTTGGAGCGACATGAGATGCAGTCACCCTCTAGTCTGCCATCTTGGTTCCCCCATTTATTGATTCTTGATTTCTTGATTTTCCTTATTGTGCTTTAGGAGGCTTGTTGAGAATGTCAGTTTCTTTTTCCTTTTTTTATTTTTTTTTTTTTTGGTGGTGCTGGGGATTGAACCCAGGGTCTTGTGCTTGGAAGGCAAGCACTCTGCCAATTGAGCTATATCTCCAGCCCAAGAGAGTCAGTTTCTTAGCCAAAATGATTACAAGTTGGGCCTACATTTTCTTCTGTTAGTTTCAGGGTCTCTGTTCTAATGCCTAAGTCTTTGAATTACTTTGAGTTTTGTTAAGGGTGAGAGAGAGGGATTTAATTTCATTTTGCTGCATGTGGATTTCCAGTTTTCCCAGCACAATTTTTTGAAGAGCCTATTTTTTCTCCATTGTATGTTTTTGGTGCCTTCCTTTAGTATGAGATAACTTTATTTATGTGGGTTTGTCTCTGTGTCTTCAATTCCGTACCATTTGTTTATATGTCTATTTTGGTGCCAATACCACCCTGTTTTGTTACTATGGCTCAGTACTATAGTCATGTTTCCTGCTTCACTGTAGTTACTAAGGATTGCTTTGGCTATTCTGGGTCTCTTATTTTTCCAAATACATTTCATGATTGCTTTTTCTATTTCTATGAAGAATATCATTGGAATTTTAATAGTAATTGCATTAAATCTGTAGAAAGCATTTTTTACTTTTGAAGTCAGAATTGAGGACAGGTAGCTATAGTAGAATAGGGAATCTAGTCCAATCCAGGAATGGAGGCCATCTGAGTCTGAGAAGATTGGAATGTGTGTCTCTGGAGCCCTTTTGATCACCAAGGTTACCTGCCTATACTACCACTCCCAAAAAAAGCTGTAGGCATGGAATTGCTAACTAATGCCCCCTGGGCCCCTACCTGCCTGTATCCTCCCTTTGGCCCTTCCTCCTGCCATCTGCTTCTCACCTTTTGCCATGTCACCAGCATCTTCTGGGCAGTCATGTTGGCAGGAAGGAGAGAGATAAGGGGGCAGAAAGCAGGAGAACAAAGGAGACCCTAATCTATAAAAGATGCAGGGCATGCTCACTTATTGGGATTCTAGAATATCAGCCATGGCCCCCTTCTCCCTCCCAGGAGAAGTCTGTGTTACTACTTTTAAATAAAACCTGCTTAATATGCTTGCCTTGGTGTACTTCTCTGGCATTATACTTCAACATCTGAGGAAGCAGAACGCATCGCCGATAAATGACAATATCACTATGGCCATTATGACAATGTTAACTCTGCCTATCCAAGAGCACAGGAGACCTTTCCATCTTCTAAGATAGGCTCTTTCTGTAGCCTTCTGTAATTTTTCTTGTAGAGATTTTCCACCACATAGATTGATTCCCAAGTATTTTATTTTTTTGAGGCTACTGTGAATGGGGTAGTTTCCTTAATTTCTCTTTTAGTGGACTCATTACTGATGTATAGGTACATGTTTGATTTATGGATGTTGATATTATATCCTGCTACCTTGTTGAATTAATTTATTAGTTCTAGAGGATTTCTGGTGGAATTTTTTTGGATCTTCTAAATATAGAATCATGTTGTCAACAAATAGAGATAGGTTGATTTCTTCTTTTCCTATTCCTATCCCTTTAATTTCTTTCTTCAATTTGCTCTAGCTGGGGTTTCCAGGACTATGTTGAATTGAAGTGGTGACAGAGGGTATCCTTTTCTCATTCCAGGTTTTAGAAGGAATGTTTTCAATTTTTTCTCCATCTAGAATGATGTTGGCCTTGGGCTTAGTATATACAGTATTTTAAATGTTGAGGTATGTTTCTACTATCCCTATTTTTTCTAGTATTTTGAACATGAAGAGGTGCTGTGCTTTATAAATGCTTTTTCTGCACCTAATGAGATGATCATATGATTCTTGTCTTTACGTCTATCGATAGGATGAATTATGTTTATTGATTTCCTTATGTTGAACCAATCTTGCACCCCTGGGATAAACTCAACTTGATCATGGTGCACTATCTTTCTAACGTTTTTGTATGTGATTATTCAGAATGTTATTGAAAATTTTTGCATCTATGTTCATCAGGGATATTGGTCTGAAGTTTTCCTTCCTTGAGGTGTCTTTAACTGGTTTTGGTATCAGGGTGATAACTAGCCTCATAGAATGAGATTGGAGGATTCTCTCCTTTTCTATTTTATGGAATAATTTGAGGAGTATTGGTGTTTATACTTCTTTGAAGGTCTTGTAGAAGTCAGATGAGAATATGTCTGGTCCTGGGCTTTTCTTGATTGGTAGGCATTTGATGGTGTCTTCTAATTCATTGCTTGTTAGCTGTTTAAATTGTGTATTCTGATTCATTTTGGGTAGGCCACATGTCTTAGAAATATGTCAATGTCTTCATGATTTTCTATTTTATTGGATTGTAAATTTTCAAAATAGTTTCTAGTTATATTCTGTCCTTGAATAGTGTCCATTGTGATATTTCCTTTTTCATCACAAATTTAAGTGATTCGAGTTTCTCTTTCTCTTTGTTAGCGTGGCTAAGGGCTTATCAATTTATTTATTTTCTCAAAAATCCACCTTTTTGTTTTGTCAATTTTTTGAATTTTTTTTCCAATTTCATTGATTTCAGTTCAGATTTTAATTATTTCCTGTGTTCTACTGCTTCTGGTGGTGATTTATTCTTTTTATAGGGCATCGAGATGTAATATTAGGTTATTTATTTATTGACTTTCTATTCTTTTAATGAATGAGCTCAGTGCAATGAACTTTCCTCTTAGCACTGTCTTCATAGTGTGCCAGAGATTTTGATATATTGTATTTGTATTCTCATTTACCTCTAAGTATTTTTTAATTAAATTTTTTTTAGTTTTATATGGACACAATGCCTTTACTTTATTTATTTTTATGTGATGCTGAGGATAGAACCCAGTGCTTCACATGTACTAGGCATGTGCTGTACACTGAGCTACAATTCCAGTCCTACCTCTAAGTATTTTTTTTTATATCATCCTTGACTTCTTCTACTCTCCATTCATCATTCAATAGTGTATTATTTAGTTTCCAAGTGTTGGAGAAGCTTCTATTTTTATTTATCATTAATTTCTAATTTCATTCCATTGTGATCTAATAGAATGCAGGGTAGTATCTCTAGTTATTTTTTTGTATTTGCTAAGAGTTGCTTTGTGGTATAAGATATGGTCTATTTTAGAGAAGAATCCATGTACTGCTGAGAATTAAGTGTATTCACTTATCGATTGATGAAATATTCTATATATGTCATTAATTTCAAATTATTGATTATATTATTTATTTCTATAGTTTCTTTGTCCAGTTTTTGTTTGAAAGATCTATCCAGTAGTGAGAGAGGTGCGTTAAAGCCACACAATATTATTATGTTGTGGTCTATGTGATTCTTGAAATTGAGAATGGTTTGTTTGATGTATGTGGATGCTCCATTGTTTGAGGCATAAATAATTGTTATGTCTTGTTAATGGATAATTCCCTAAAGCAGTAATAAATTTCCTTCTTTTTCCCTTCCGACTAACTTAGGCTTGATGTTCACCTTATCTGATATGAGAATGGAAACCCTTGCTTCTTTTCGTGATCCATGTGAGTGGTATGTTTTTTTTTTTTTTTTCCCAATCTTGCACCTTCATTCTGTGGATGTCTTTGCTTATGAGGTGAGTCTCTTGAAAACAGCATATTGTTGGGTCTTGTTTCTTAACCCAATATGCCAGTCTATGTCTTTTCATTGATGAGTTTAAGCCATTAACATTCAGGGTTATTATTGAGATATGATTTGTATTCCCATTAATTTTGGTTTATTTCTGGTCTTTAATTTGACTTAGTTTCTCCTTATTATCTTTTTCTTTAGTGTAATTCCTCCTTTTGTTGGTTGTTACTTTTTTTTTCATTTCCTCCTCATGGAATATTTTGCTGAGAATGTTCTATATTGGAAACTTTCTAGTTGTGAATTCGTTTAACTTTTATTTATCATGGAAGGATGGAAGGTTTTTGTTTCATCATTAAATCTGAAGCTTAATTTTGCTAGATATAAGATTCTTGATTGGCATCTATTTTCTTTCAGAGTTTGGTATGTGTCATTCCAGGATCTCCTATTTTTGAGGGTCTGGGTTGAGAAATCTGCTGAGATCCAAATTGGTTTCTCCCTCTATGTAATCTGATACTTTTCTCTTGCAGCCTTTAAAATTCTGTCCTTATTCAGTATGGTAGGTGTTTTCATTAAAATGTGACTTCTTGTGGTTCTGTTGTAATTTTGTATATTTGGGGTCCTGTAAGACTCTTGTATTTGATTTTCCATTTCATTCTTCAGTTTTGGGAAATTTTATGATATTATTTAACTGCAAATATTGTGCATTTCTTTGGTTTGTTTCTCTGAGCTTTCCTCTATTATGATAAATCTTAAATTTGGTCTTTTCATGTTATCCCATATTTCTTGGAAGTTCTGTTCATGGTTTCTTACCATTTTCTTTGTGGGATCAACTTTGTTTTCATGATAATATATTTTGTCTTCCAAGTGGTCTAGTCTGACCATTGAATTTTTAATTTGTTTTATTGATTCCTTCATTTTGAGGATTTCTGCTTGTTTTCTTTTCATACTCTGTATCTCTTTATTTAAGTGATCTTTGACCTCCTGAAATTTATCTGATTTCACTTTTTACATCATCCTTTATGTTGCAGATTAGTTTTACTATGTACATTCTGAATGCCTTCTCTGACATTTCTTCTACTATGTTGTCAATGAATTCTCTTATTGGAGAATCTTGGTTTGTTTGGGGTACTTGATTTGTTCATGTAGTTTGTGTGTTTTCCCATATGTCAGTGTGGTTCTTAGGCAGTACAGTTACTACCCTGTAGTCTTATAGTGTCCCTGAAGGTTTCAAGTACCTTGCCTTTAAGGGGGAGGTCAATACAACAGCACCCAATGCAAATAATATACAGCCTTAAGCCAAATAGCTCCTATTAAAATGTCAGCCACTTGTCTCCCAGGCAGTCCCAAGGCTGAGTGCCAGGACTTGTGTGCCTGTTGTGGAAAGCTGATGTGCATTAGGTGGACCAGAATCAGGTGCTGAATGCGGCAGATTGGCCACATAGATGTTAGCACTGGACCAGGTTGGTGGCTAGAGAGGGATTGGGAAATTGGGGACTGGGGAATCAGAGGGCCCTGTTGGGTTCTGGATTGATGCCAGAAATGGTGGGACCAGGAGATCTGCCGATGCTGGACTGGGGAGTGAGTTGGAAATCAAGCTGGTGCCAGGGTCCAACAAGTGCTGGCTTGAGTGAGCCCTGGGAACCCAGTGAATGTCAGACTGACTGACTAGTTGAACCAAGAGCAAGATGCCCTCACACCCTCTTCTAACCCTCTGACTCACTGTAGCCAACCCCTGTCTGTTCCCACATGCTTCAGGACTCACAGAGCTGGGGAGACCCTAATTCTCTTCTGCCTCTGCAGCAAGATGTTGACCACCAGCACACCCAGCAGGAAGACCTCAGGTGCCACCAAAACTGCAGGCACTTTGATATTGGGCTTCCCTGGACAGTGTTCTAAAATGGAAGTGACCATGTTATGAGATGGGGCAGTATTGGTGCAAGAAAAGGCAGCGGCAGGTGGCACATTGGCAGCGGGCCTTATATCTTTAACTTATATGTAGTATATAATTTCATTTCCTAGGAATTCTGGATCAGTGTAGACAAACAGATATAAGAACAGGCATCCTGTTGTTTCTGATTTTTATTTGGACTATCTACATTGTTTTAGTATAAAGTATGATATTCTTTATCTATTTTTTGTCTTTATTTTTGGTACTGGATATTGAACCCAGAGGTGCTTTATATTGAGCTACATTGCCAACCTTTTTTATTTGTATTATTTGTTTATAAGACAGGGTCTTATAAACAAATAAGTTACTATGGGTTGTGCTAATTTGCTGAGCTGGCCTTGAAATTGTGATCCTCTTGCCTTAGCCTCCAAATTAGCTGTGATTATAGGCATGTGCCATGTCACCTAGTGATATTCTCTTTATTTTTGATAACTACCTGTTAAGTTGAAAACATGTCCTTTTAATTCTAAGCTATACATGATTTTAATCTTTTCTTCTAGAATTGGTTTTCCATTGTATTACTTATTAACATTAGTGTAGATGGACATATGATCTTTTCATAACCTATTGATTATATTTTTCCTATGATTCCCTACTTGGCCATTTTGTTAATATTTTATTTAAGATGTTGGCATCTAGGCTTAGGCATGTAGTTTATCTCTACTTTAAATTTTTTAATTTTTCATCATGATTAATTTAATATAGATATTATTATATCTTTTATGTACTTGAAACGTTTTTTATCAGAGGCTCAGTTTCTAGCTGTATGACATTGGGCATTTTTCTTAATCTCTCTTGCTTCCAGTTCCTTCCCTTTTTTCTTGAAGTATAATAATTTCCGTTCTTACATTTCCAAACCTAAGTTTTTGGGGATTATAGATATGACTAAATTTTACATTTTTTTCTGTGATTATTGGGCTATTAATATTCTGGTCAATTAAGTAAATTTTCTTCCTATTTTTCACACTGTGGGTCATTTCATGAAAATATACAACTTTATTGGTAAAACTCTGTTATGGTTTAAATGGGGTGTCCCCCGAAACTCATGTGTGAGACAATGCAAGAAGGTTTGCAGGAATAATGATTGGGTTACATCCTTAACACAATCAGTAGTAAATTAATCCTCGATGGGATTAACTGAGTGGTAACTGGAGACTGGTGGGATGTGGCTGGAGGAAGTAGTTCACTGTGGTCATGGCTACGGGGTATGTATTTTGTATCTGGAGAGTGGAGGCTTTCTCTGCTTTCTGATCATCATGTGTGCTGCTTCCCTCTGCCACACACTTCCACCATGACATTCCACCTCACCTCAGGCCCCAGGGAATGGAGTCAGCCTTCTATGGACTGAGATCTTTGAAACTGTGAGCCCTAAATAAAAGTTTACGCCTCTAGAATTCTTCTGGTTGGGTCCTTTTGTCACAGCAGCAAAAAAGCAGACTAAAACACTCTTATGTATCATCAAAAGAGTTCCTCTTTTGTAAAATTCTTAAAATTTTGTATTTGTTTTCTTTGTCATGATGTCAAAATATGTGCCCATTTTGTTTTTATTTCTAGTGGAAATGCTTACATGTTCATCAAGTATTGCATTTTTTCTAACTTTTGTAATTAATGTGTTTTCGTATTAATTTATTTTAGTTTTTTCTTTTGTCTTAAGATAAATTTCCAATTAAAATTATTCTATTTCTTCTGTTCAATAAATATAGTTAAGGATGTAAATATTTCTCTTGTAACCATCTTGTTTCAAAACTAAGACTGAGGTGTAATGATTTCATGGTTTCTTATATCTAAATTTTCTGTGTGTCAGTTTTAATTTATTCTTAAAACAAGTTAATTGGAACAGCTTGTTTTAACTTTTCAAGTCATCTTTTCTGTTCTAGACAAGTATTTTGAATTATTTCTAGTTAATTCACTGAAGACAAAAAAGCAGAAAGCTGTGTTTTTTTTTGTCTTTTTATTTAACTTTTCTTTATTACATAGTACATGAGAATTATTGTAAGTAATCTATGATTATTTTGTGGAATTTTGAACCTATCGTATAGCCATAGTAAAATTAATTCAAAGAAGAATATATGTTATGGACTTTGATAGAGTAGTTTTCAGGAGATTAATGCCCCAGCTAAGAACAAACAGAAAATCTAGATAAAATTAAAGGCCTATGTTGAAGGTCTCAAGACAGTTTCAACAGCAACTAAGATTTGAATGTCCAGATCCTAATGAGAAGGAAAAACAACTGAATTAAACCCAACTTTTTATCTGTTGCTCTTTTCCTTGGTCCATTTGTTGATCGTTTATGCCAAGAAAGAGACAGGGTAGCCAGTGTAGTGCTAGTCAGTCTCAAAGAGTTTCAAGACACATATTACACTCTGATATTCAAAGGTCATGTAATTAGAAGCTAACATGTCAAAGAAAAGACTCATATACTGAAACTAGAAATTTTTCATCAATTTCCTCAATGCATTTTCTCACTAACATTTAAAGGCAAGATGGTGAGAAACCAAGCAGAAAACAGATAAAGAAAAGAAAGAAAGATTTTCAGTTTGAGGAGTAAAATAGTTGAATCCAGGATCCTAACAGGACATAAGGTATACTATTCATAAAGAAAATATATATGTTGGAGTACATTAAAATTTTAAATATCATTAGGATATACGATTAGGAGGAAAAAGGCAGCCCATACAGTGAGTGAAGATAGCTAAAAATTTTTATATACAACAAAGGACATCTACTGTCTTTCATAATCCCCTGCCCCTTCCCTTCACTTCATTTCCCTTTGTCTAATCCAATGGGGTTCTATTATTCCCCTCCCCAACCTCCCTTGTTTGGAGTTAGCATCCACAAATGAGAGAGAACATTCAATCTTTGGTTTTTTGGAATTGGCTTCTTTCACTTAGCATGATATTTTCTAGTTCCATTCATTTACTGGAAAATGTCATAATTTCATTCTTCTTTAAGGCTGTATATTATTCCATTGTGTATGTATACCATATTTGCTTTATCCATTATCTGTTGAAGGACATCTGGGTTATTTCTATAGCTTGGCTATTGTGAGTTGAGCTGCTGTAAGCGTGGATATGACTTTGTCACTCTAGTATGCTGTTTTTAAGTCCTTTGGGTATAAACTTAGGAGAGGGATAACTGGGTCAAATGGTGGTTCCATTTCAAGTTTTCTTGAAATAATCACCATATTGCTTCCCATAATTGTTGTACCAATTTGCTGTCCCACCAACAAAGTATCAGAGTACCTTCTCCTCACATTCTCACCAAGATTTAACTTGTATTCTTTATAATTGCCATTACACATGCTATCATGGTGGGAGTTATATTTCTTCTACTTCTGGATACAGGATTCTTTAAACATTTTTTGTAAAGCTGGTCTGGTGGCTACAGATTACCTCATTGTTTTCTTATTTTGAAAGGTCTTTATTTCTCCTATATTTTTGAAGGACAGACTTGTTAGGTATAATATTTTTTGTTAGCAGTTATTTTCTTTCCCTACTTGAACTATATCTTTCCCTGGCCTTCTGACCCATATGATATTCTCTGAGAAAACACCTGTTATTCTAATGGAGTTACCCTTAAATTTGACTTGGATATTTTCTTTTACAGATTTTTAAATTCTTTCTTTGCCCTGTACATTTGACATTTGGACTACAATATGTTCTGAGGAAGATATTTTCTGGTCATGTCTATATGGAGTTCCATATGTGTCTTTCCCAATGTTAAAGTATTTAATCAGCTTTAATCACTGTGACTAAAATATCTTATGCAAACAGCCTGGAGGAAAAAAGGTTTATTTTGGCTCACAGGTTCAGAGGTTGTAGTCCATGGTCGCCCATCTTCATTGCTCTGGGCTGAAGTAAGGCAGAATATCATTGCAAAAGGGCATGGCAAAGAAAAGTTTTTCTGAACATGACAGCTGAAAAGCAGAGAGAGAGAGAGAGAGAGAGAGAGAGAGAGAGGGAGAAAGAGAGAAAGGGAGTCTAGGGACAAGATGAACTCCTTCAGGACATGCTCCTAGTGACCTACTTCCTCCAACTAGTTCCCACCTCCCAATAATCCATTTAAATTGTTGATACATCAAATGGCTTAATCCACTGATGAAGTCAGAGCTCTCATGATATTTGGAATCACTTTTCCAAAGCCCTACCTCTGGACATTGTTGTACTGGGGACTAGTCCTTTACATACATAAGCCTTTGGGGGATATTCCAGATCCTATCCATAATAATTAGGAATTTTTATGATATTATTTTATCAAATAGGTTTTCTACACCCTTAACATTTTTGTATTCTCCTTCATGTATGCCATCGACTTGGATGTTTGACCATTTTATGATGTGATGTACCAAAGATCTTTAATGATTTTTATCATTCTTTCTTAGGTTTTCTTATATATGAATGCAATAATTTTAAAGACCTTTCTTCAAGTTCCAATATTCTTTATTCTGCTTGATCTGGTCTGTTTTTCAGGTTTACAACTGATCTTTTAATTTGACTTCTTGAACTCTTCATTTCTAAGAATTATGCTTTATGTAAAATCTCTTTTCTGAATTTCTCATCTTCTGCATGGTCTTAATTTCATTTAACTGTTTATCTATATTCTCATGGATCTCATTGAGATTTTATAAAAACCATTCTTGGAATTCCTCATCAGGAATTTCATCCATTTTAATATCTTTGGAATCTGTAACTAGGGAGTTTTGATCTTTGGAAGGTGTCATAACACCTTGTTTTTCATATTTCTTGTGTTTCTGTGTTGAGACTTGCATATGTTGTGGAATGGATGTATATGCTACTTTTATGGGATGGCATTCTTAGTAAGTGACTTTCTCTTGAAGTTATGTCTTAGGTATCAGTTTGTTTTTCAATATTGAGTTTATTTCTACTGGGTACAAAAGTATAATCTGCCTATAAGTTCTTCGGATGTGATTAATGAGTTTGGGCACAATGAATACAGTTGTCAGAGTTGGACAGACCCACTGACTTTGTGTGTCATGCAAAAGTGAGGATACTCAAAGAGTTCAGACAGATTTGGTATTTCCAGCAGAGTGTGTGGGTTTCACTCTCTATTATTACCCCTACAATGGCAGTGGTGGCCCCTATTGGGTGATGGGGGTTTCCTTGGGCACTGTTGTTATTGTCTGTTACTGATAATGGTCTCTGGCACTGACGGCACTTGTAGTGTTGAGAACCCTGAAGTACTTGTCCTCTAAGTAGAGATTGATGGGAGCCCAGATACTTTATGGGTAGAAATGGAGACAGGAATCACAGATGTTCCCTCTGTGGCATTTACTATCAGTAGTTTGTGATCAAATAAATTGTGGGGTTGATAAAATGTGGGGGTGATCAAATAAAATGTGGGACACATGTAGTTGTCATGTTCTACTCTGCTGCTACAGTAAGTGTGTCCACCTGGGAGCCAGACTTCAGAGCCCTCCCTCCCCCAGTTATGTAAACCTGAGGATAGGGCAATGGTTGGGGCATCCTCTACTAATACCATTTTTTTCAGTTGTAGTGCCTGCCAAGGGATAAAATAGAACTAGATTATAGCTGGAGCCAGCCAAAATTTCCCTCAAATGAATTGCCAATGTGAGTAAATGAGAGCAGAATGCAGCTGAAACCAGGTAAAATTTCTCTCTAGACCTACTTTGTATGTTCCAGTGGTGGGGTGACACTCAATGTTGCTTAGTTGCTCAAGACTCTCGTAGCCTTGCCTAGTGGGTGAGAAAATACTAAGATCAAAGTATTCTTTTCTGCTTTGTTAGTGGCAGGTTCTCATCCACAGCACTGAGAAGAGTGTAGGTAACTTCTTCAGAACTGCCACTGGCATGACACCATACGTGATTTGCCATGCTCCTGTTCCAGGACAGGGAAAACTCCCTGATCCTCTGGTTATTGAGGACACCAGTATCGATCCCCCTCTGTGTTGTCATACCTGTCCATACTGTGAAGTGCTCTCAATAGATTTGTCTTATGAGGCAGTTACCTGTTGAGCCAGTGCAGTGAAATGTCTGTGGGTTCCCAAATATGGGACTATGCAGGATTTTCTGATCCCTAGAGCTATACAGATTCAGACAATTGGTACCCTTCTCCAGATAACTACTGACTACAGCACCTTGAGGGTTTACTGGGAAATGATATAAATTCCTTTTGCATAGAGCAGGATATTGCAAATTTGAGTTTAGTTATCTAGTTAGACTGAAAGCCTGTAAAGGTTTTAAAACTGTCCAAGAGCTAGGATTGCCAGTATCTGCACCAATAGTTTGCTGGGATTCTTTTACCTTTACTACTGCCATTTGGAGACTCCTTCTTCCCAGCTATGGGGTTGGGGTGGCAGGTGCCAGAATAGGTTTTCTCTTGCCATGCTGTTATCTCAAATCTCTCATTCTTGCAAGGTTTTCATTTTTTCTTCTGTTGACTTCCCATGTTCTTCTATGATCACTTACCTCAATATATAATTATGTACCTCTTGTATTGATGTTTCCTTGTGGAGGGGCAAGCAACTGCTAGGTGCCTCTATTTGGCCATCTTGCTCCCCTGGATCAAAGAACTTCCGTAGGTGACATTTCAAAGGTCACAATTCAACAAATTTTCACTGATTGTCTAATGATGGTAGGTACTATGCTGGGTTTAGATGACATATTGTGAACAAGACACAATCTGTTCCTTCAAGTTGCTTACTGTCTAGTAGGAGAAGCAGATCATGATAAAGTAGTAAGTACATGGTATTCTGGGTACATACAGGAAAGGAATAAATATTAGTAAACCATGAAAATATTTTGAATAAAATGTTATTTAAGTTTAAAATGAAGAGAGTAGTTGAGAAGAAGCAAAGAGGGCTCAGTATTCCAAAAAGAAGCAATGTATTCAAAGAGGTGGCAGTTACCTAAATGTTTATCTTCCTCCAAAATTCATACATTGAAATCCTAACCTCCAATGTTGTGGTATTAGAAGGTGTCCTTAGTAAATGAGGATAAATAGAATACATAGTAAAATGAACAGTCAGTCATGAAAATGGAACCCATTCAACCACACATGGAGGCTAACCCTTAGACATATTAATGAGCACTATCGAGACTCATTTCAAATGTAAAAGAACTTGAGGCTCACCTGTGGGCACACCTCCAGCCAACTCCTTTGTCCTAGAGGTGGAAAACAATAGGTGGGCGTGAACCCAGATGGAAGTTACTGGAAGGAACATGGATAACAGAAAGGAGCATAGAGGTGAACTCAAATGGTAGCCAAGATGCTTTTCCAATACCTATTTTACATAGATTTTGCTCCACGCTCTGCCCAAAACAATGCTAGCACACCAAAATGGGTTTTTCAGCTATTAGACTCCTTCTCTTTTCACTTTTGTAAACCCTACTCCATTAACTCTTCCCTTCCATGTTAACCTTCCATGATGGTCTGTGGATTTTATTCTTCAAAATTTGTGAGACAGGAACCTGGAGGAAATTGGCAAAGCAGGAAATCTAAACTCATCTTAAAACTCTGGATTCATTAGGTAGTGATTATGTCATTGGGGTAGGACCCTCATGAATGTGATTGGGTCCTTTATAAAAGAGTCCCCAAAGTGATATTAGATTCTGTCACTATGAGAAGGGCACACAGAGAAGGACACATTTATGAACCAGGAAACAAGCCCTTAGCAGACATGAGTCTGCTGGCATGTTGATCTTGATCTTTCTAGCCTCTAGATATATGAGAAATAAATTTCTGTTGTTTATACACCACCATTTTGTGGTATTTTGTTACAGTATTCCAAACAGACTAAATACTGAAAGGAAGAGAACACAATAAACAGTTTCTAGAAATGGATCTAAGAAATTTGCATAGCTCCCCGTCTCTAGCTTTAGATAAAGATTTTTTTTTTTTTTGCATTTAAATACACAGGAAAGCCAAAGTTAAGGATTACATTTCAGTACTTTAGCAAAGATTTTAAAAGAAACATACATGAGAATTGGGAAAAATATTCTAGTCCATGAGAAAACCATGAAACAAAGTATGTCTCTGGATATAAATCACTAAAGAAAACACACACACAAAATGTAGAATGTACTTATTTCAGATTCTAATTATACAAGATTGCTACAAAAACTATGCAAAAAGAAAAAACAGGAAAAATGCTTTTACATTTTCTTTATCCATTCATCTGTTGAAGAGCACCTAGGTTGCTACTGTGAGTTGAGATGCTATAAACATTGATGTGGCTTCATCACTGTAATATGCTGATTTTAAGTCCTTTGGATATCAGCTGAGGATTGGGATAGCTAGGTCAAATGGTGGTTCCATTCCACATTTTCTGAGGAATCTCCATACTGCTTTTAATAATGGTTGCACCAATTTGCAGTCCCACCAGTAATGTATGAGTATGCCTTTTTCCCGACATCCTCACCAACATATTACTGAGTCTTAAAGAAGAATGAAATCATGGCATTTGCAGGTGAATGGGTGGAGCTGGAGAATATCATACTGAGTGACATAAGCCAATCCCAAAAAACCAAAGACTGTTTTGTCTGATAGGCAGATGCTAATTCACAATGGGGAGGGGGAGGGTAGGGAAGAATAGAGTTACTTTAGATTACGTAGAGGAGAGTGAGGGTAGGAGAGGGAGCAAGGGGGTAGGAAGGGTAATAGAATGAATCAGAAATTATTATCCTACATACATATATAACAATACAACTGTTAGAATTCTATATCATATACAATCAGAAGAAAGAAATTATATTCTATCTATGTATGATATATCAAAGTGCATTCTACTGCCATGTATAACTAATTAGAACAAATAAAAAATATTAAATTTGCAAATAGCTATGGTCCAGTCCCTAAGACAAAAACCAACAAAAGGACCGAGGTCAGACACTGGTGCTGAGCCTTCCCGCCCTCCCCCTTCCCCCCATCACAGATGGATGTCGTCACTGAGCCTGCCCCCCCAACACCGAGGACCTACCTGGCACTGACTCCTCAGCCACCCCCCACTAGAGGCTGGTACCTGAGCCTGCCTGCCTGCCACCCTACTGCTAAGGGACACTATGCCTGCCTCCATGCTGACTCAGCACACCCTTGCTGGGGCTCCGCAGCTTCTTTGGAGGCTGGTGCAGGCATTTTGAATTATTCCTGAGGGCATGGCCATCATCATTGGAAGGGCAGCTCCCTTCCTGAGACACCTACAGGAAACTGGAGGCCCTTTGACAGGTACCTCTATTTACTCACTCACATCCTACACCCTTCACCATCCTCTTGTTCACAACTAGAAATACTGTAAATAGTAATTGAACTGATCCTGTTCATTACAATAATGATAAAGTCTTTATAGGGACTATCTGGTTCAGGGCTGCATTTTCTCTGTATTGGGTGTTACTGGTATTGATCTCCCCTTCAAAGGAGAAGTAGTGGAAACTGCAGGGTCATAATAAGCCTGCAGGGGGGGAACTTCAGTATCTCTGATCTTCACATCTAGAGGGGTATATATAGAAACGATATGAAAAAACAGGGGAAGAGGGAAGAAAGTATCCTCAACAAACCAAGATGCTATTGTGATAGAATCCAATGACAGCATGACAGTAGAAATGACAGAAAAAGAGTTTAGAATCTGCATACTTACAATGATCCATGAAGCAAAAGAAGAGATAAGCGAGCAAAGGCAGGCAATGCATGGTCACTCCAATAAACAGTTAAAGGAGCAAATGCAGGAAGCAAAAGAACACTTCAATAAAGAGATAGAAATTCTGAAGAAAAAAAAAACAAACAAGAATACTTGAAATGAAAGAAATAATAAACCAAATTAAAAAGTCGATAGAAAGCATCACCAACAGAATAGACCTCGTGAAAGACAGAATTTTAGACAATGAAGACAAAATATTTAATCTTGAAAATAAAGTTGAACAAACTGAGATGTTAAGAAATCATGAATGAAACCTCCAAGTATTATGGGATATCATGAAAAGAACGAATTTAAGAATTATTGGGATTGGGGAAGGCACAGAGATAGAAACCAAAGGAATGAGCAACCTGTTCAATGAAATAATATCATAAAATTTCCCAAACCTGAAAAATGAAATGGAAAATCAAATACAAGAGGCTTACAGAGCACCAGGTGCACAAAATTTCAGCAGATCTACACCAAGACACATTATAATGAAAATACCTCACATACAAAATAAAGATAGGATTTTAAAGGCTGCGAGAGAAAAGTGTCAGATTACATAAAAGGGAAAACCAATATGGATATCAGCAGATTTCTCAGCCCAAACTCTAAAAGCAAGAAGGGCCTGGAACAATATATTTCAAGCTCTGAAAGAACACAGATGCCAAACAAGAATCCTGTACCCAGCAAAGCTAACCTTCAGATTTGACAATGAAATAAAATATTTCCACAATTAACAAAAGTTAAAAGAATTTACAAATAGAAAGCCTGCCCTATAGAACATTCTCAGCAAAATATTTCATAAGGAGGAAGTGAAAAGCAACAATACAAGTCAGCAAAGGGAGGAACTACCCTAAAGGAAAAACCAATCAAAGCAGAAACCAAGTCAGGGTAAAAAACCAAAAATAAGGGCTGGATTGGTAGAGTGCTTGCCTTGCAAGCACAAGGCCCTGGGTTCAATCCCCAGCACCACAAAAAAAAAAAAGCCAAAATGACCAGGAATACAAATCATATCACAATAATAACTCTGAAAGTCAATGACCTAAATTCAATAATCAAAAGACATATACTGGCGGATTGGATTAAAAAGAAGAACCCAACAATATGCTGCCTTCAAGAGACTTGTCTCATAGAAAAAGGTAACCACAGACTAAAGGTAAAAGGATGGGGAAAAATATACCATGAACATGGAGCAAGTAAAAAATGCAGGGATCTCCATCTTCATAGCAGATAAAGTTTGAAGTTAGGACTTCAAACCTAAGTTAGTCAGAAGGGATAAAGATGGACATTTCACACTGCTAAAGGTAAGCATAAAATAGCAAGACATAACAATTTTAAATATTTATGCCCCAAACGATGGAGCATTTATGTATATCAAACAAACCCTTACCAATTTTAAGAATCAAATAGACCAAAACACAATAATAGTAGAGGAATTTAACACTCTGCTCTCACCATTGGATAGATCCTCCAAACAAAAACTGAACAAAGAAACTATAGAACTAAATAATGCAATCAATGATATAGACAAAATGGATATTTACAGAGTATTTCATCCATCATCGAGTGAATATACTTTCTTCTCAGCAGCTCATGGATATTTCTCCAAAATAGACCATATGCTATACCACAAAGAAGCCATAGTAAATACAAAAAAATAGAGATCCTACCCTGTATCCTATCAGACCATAATGGAATGCAATTAGAAATGAATGATAAAATAACAAACAAAAACTACTCATACACCTGGAAACTAAATAATATGCTATTGAATGATGCAATGATAACAGAAGACATCAGGGAAGAAATAAAAAAATTCTTAAAGGTAAATGAGAACAATGACACAACATATCAAAATCTCTGGAACACTATGAAAGCAGTACTAAGAGGAAAGTTCATTGCATTGAGGTCATACATTAAAAAAATTAAAAGTCAACAACTAAATGACCTAACATTACATCTCAAAGCCCTAGAAAAAGAACAGATCAACACCAAAAATAGTAGAAGACAGGAAATAATTAAAATCAGAGCTGAAATCAATGAAATTGAAACGAGAGGAATAATTCAAAAAATCGACAAAACAAAAAGTTGGCGCTTTGAAAAAGTAAACAAAATTGATAAACCCCTAGCCACACTAACAAAGAGAAGGAGAGAGAAATCTCAAATTACTAGAATTTGTGATGAAAAAGGAGAGATCGTGGCAGACACCATTGATATACATAACATAATTAAAAGCTACTTTGAAAATCTATACTCCAACAAAATAGAAAATATCAAAGACATTGCCAAACTTTAGAGACCTATGATCCTCCCAAATTGAATCAGGAAGATGTACACAATCTAAACAGATCAATTTCAAGCACTGAAATAGAAGAAGCCATCAAATGCATACCAATCAAGAAAAGCCCAGGACCAGATGGATTCTCAGCCGAATTCTACAAGACCTTTAAAGAAGAATTGATACCAATACTCCTCAAAGTATTCCAGGAAATAGAGAAGGAGGGAAACCTTCCCAATTCATTCTAGTATCACTCTGATGCCAAAACCAGACAAAGACACATCAAGGAAAGAAAACTTTAGACCAATATCCCTGATGAACATAGATGCAAAAATTCTTAACAAAATACTGGGAAATCACATACAAAAATATATTAAAAAGATAGTGCATCATGATCAAGTGGGGTTTATCCCAGGGATGCAAGGTTGGTTCAACATCGGGAAATCAATAAATGTAATTCATCACATCAATAGGCTTAAAGTTAAGAATCACATGATTATTTCAAGAGATGCTGAGAAAGCATTTGATAAAATACAGCACCCCTTCATGCTTAAAACACCAGAAAAAATGGGAATAATAGGAACATACCTCAATATTGTAAAGGCTATCTATGCTAAGCCCATGGCCAACATCATTCTTAATGGAGAAAAACTGAGTGCATTCCCTCTAAAAACTGGAACAAGACAGGCATGCCCTCTTTCTCCACTTCTATTCAACATCATCCTTAAAACACTTGTCAGAGCAATTAGACAGACCAAAAAAATTAAAGGATAAAAATAAGAAAAGAAGAACTGAAGCTGTCACTATTTGCTGATGACATGATCCTATGTTTAGAAGATCCAAAAAACTCCACTAGAAAATTTCTAGAACTAATAAAGGAATTCAGCAACGTAGCAGGATATAAAATGAATACATGTAAATCTAATGCATTTCTATTCATAAGTGATGAATCCTCTGAAAGAGAAATTAGGAAAACTACTCCATTCACAGTAGCCTCAAAAAAAAAAAAAATAGTTGGGAATTGATCTAACAAAAGAGGTGAAAGACCTCTACAATGAAAACTACAGACCATTAAAGAAAGAAATTGAAGAAAACCTTCAAAGATGGAAAGATCTCCCATGCTCTTGGATAGCAGAATTAACATTGTCAAAATGGCCATTCTACCAAAGGCGCTATACAGATTCAATGCAATTCCAATTAAAATTCCAATGACATTCCTCATAGAAATAGAGAAAGTAATCATGAACTTCATCTGGAAGAACAAGAGATCTCAAATAGCCAAAACAATCCTGAGTAGACAAAGTGAAATAGGAGGTATCACAATACCAGACATTAAACTATACTACAGAGCAATAGTAACAAAAACAGCATGGTATTAACACCAAAATAGACAGACAGACCAATGGTACAGAATAGAAGACACAAAGACAAAACCACATAAATACAATTATATCATACTAGACAAAGGTGCCAATAACCTACAATAGAGAAAAGAGCCTGTTCAACAAATGGTGCTGGCAAAACTGGAAATCCATATACAGTAAAATGAAATTAAACCTCTATCTCTCACCCTGAACAAAACTGAACTCAAAATGGTTCAAGGACATAGGAATTAGACCAGAGACTCTGCACCTAATAGAAGACAAAGTAGGCCCGAATCTTCATCATGTTGGTTTAGGATCAGACTTCCTCAACAATACTCCCAAAGCACAAGAAATCAAAGCAAGAATCAATAAATGGGATGGACTCAAACTAAAAAGCTTTTTCTTAGGAAAGGATACAATCACAAATGTGCATAGAAACGAAATTATGTACCCCATTTGTGTACAATAAATCAAAATGCAGTCTGTAAAAAATTAAAAGCTAAATAAAAAGATAAAAAAAAGGAATGTGAAGAGAGAGCCTGCAGAGTGGGAGAAAATCTTTTCCATACTCGCTTCAGATAGAGCACTAATCTCCAAAATTTATAAAGAACTTACAAAACATTACACCAAAAATACAAAGAACCCAATCAATAAATGGGCCAAGGAACTGGACAGACACTTTATAGAAGAAGACACACAGGCAATTAATAAATATATGAAAAAGTGTTCAACACCTCCAGTAATTAGAGAAATGCAAATTGAAACAACTCTAAGATTTCATCTTACTCTAATTAGAATGTCTATTATCAAGAACACAAACAATAATAGATGTTGGCATGAATGTGGGGAAAAGGCACACTTTTACATTGCTGGTAGAGTTGCAAATTGGTGCAGCCACTCTGGAAAGCAGTTTGGAGAATCCTCAGAAAACTTGGAATGGACCCACCTTTGGACCCAGTTATCCCACTCCTTGGTTTATACCCAAAGGACTTAAAATCAGCATACAACAGTAACACAGTCACATCAATGTTCATAGCAGCTCAATTCACAATAGCTAGATTGTGGAACCCACCTAGATGCCATTCAACAGATGAATGGATAAAGGAACTGTGGAATATATACACAATGGAATATTATTCAGTCATAAAGAATAATAATATTATGGCATTTGCAAATAAACGGATGGAATTGGAGAATATCATGCTAAGAGAAATAAGCCAATCCCAAAAGACCAAAGGCCGAATGTTTTCCCTGATAAGTGGAGAATGATATGTAATTGGGATGGGGGGTGGGGAGGGAGAGAAGAATTGGGAAACTTTATATTATGTAGAAGGAAATGAGAGGGAAGGGGGTATGAAAAATGGTGGAATGAGACAGACATTATTAACCTGTATACATGTATGATTATACGAATGGTATGAATCTACATCATGTACAACCATAGAAATGAAATGATGTACCCCATTTGTGTACAATGAATCAAAATGCAATCTGTAAAAAAATTAAAAGATAAAGAAAAAAAAAAACAACAAAAGAAGAAAGGAAACTTTTCCTCAGCTAATGTGAGAACTCATATTAAGTAGGATTTGATTTCTCTGTCCCACTGAGAATTTTATTATTAATGTAATTTAAAGTTAATTAGAAATACATTTGGTTTAATTCTTGCTTTCCATAAAAGAAAGTGTTACACAAAAACTATTTCCACATGAAAATTAAGATAAAAAGAAAACGGATAAAAAAAAAAAAAACAAGACATGTGAGAGTAATGTAAGAAAATCTAACAGTAAAGTTAAAATTTACCTTGGAGTTGGTAAGAATTAAAATTTGAAAAAAATCAGTTGTGTAAACTGTAGTAAATTGAATAATGAATCCCCCAAAGATATGTACATCAAATCCCTGGAACTTATGAATGTTATCTTATAAGACAAAAGATATGGTTAAGAATATCATCTTTAATCCTGATTTATCCAGATAGGCACTAAATGCAATCACTTGTATGCTTATAAGTAAGAAGGAGGCAGAAGAAATTTTGAAGAGAATGCCAAAAGAAAAAAACAATGTGAGATGGAGACAGATTCAAGGAATGGAGCCAAAGAATATCCACAGCCAACAGAAGCTAGAAAACCAAAGAACAGAATCTGTCATAGAAACTCTGGAGGGATCATGACCCTGCAGATGCATTGATTTCAGAGTTTGGCTTCCAGAACTTTGAGAGAATGAATTTCTGTTGGTTTAAGCCACCAAATATAATGTTCTATGGCAACAGTCACAGAAAATTAATACACAGAGTATCAGTTAATACGATAAATGTTCTTCTTATATGTAAAGGTTTAGAAGAGATCTTATTCCTATGCCCATTCTGGAAAAATTACTATAAGATATGTTCGATGATGTAGAAAACTGAGAGGAAAATAAAAATGAAGAACTCAACCTTATTAACATTGTAGCAAGTAAACACTGAGGATATATTTTGAAATTAAATATATAGAGTTAAAAAGATCTAATCATTGATAGGTATCATCACAGATGGCTGTCATAATAGTTGAAAATTGAAGAAAAAGGTAGAAATACTGTTGAAATTTTATGTTTAAAATAGTAATGATATGATCTAATCAAAAATTTGAGCCTGTAAACCCAGCTGACACTAAGTGATGCAAAATCAATTTGGGATAAAGTGGGAAGTGAGACTATACCTTAAACCATAAACTATTAGATAAGAAATAGCCAGAAATATACTAGAAAGAGAGGGCAAATCAATTGATTTTGTGGGCTTTCTAGAAGCAAGGAGGGATTATTGAGAGCTAGTAAGAGACAAGTGGTTAGATTTCAAAACTCCAACTTGATAGATGCACCATCAAAAATTATTTCCTAATACAACTGGAGAAATAAAGCACCTCTCTCTCGTACTGGAAATGGTCATTGTTTGAATATGGTTTGTCTCCTTTGAAACTCATGTTGCAATTTGATTCCCAATATAATGATGTTGTGACTTCAATATAATGGAGGCATCAATATAATGATGGCAGAAACTTTTTAAGAGGTGGTCAGTCTGTGAAGAGATATTAATGGCTTTCTCATAGAACTGGGTTCAGTCTCATGAGAGTGCTTTGTTATAAAGCATGGCTGCCTCACATGTTTTTTCTCTTTCACATATATCCACTTGCCCTTCAGCTTTCAGCCATGAGTTGAAGCAACACAAGTATCTCAGTCATTTGTGGCCATGCAGTCTTAGACTTTCCAGTCTCAAGAAACTTGAGCCAGGATAACTGTCTTCTCATAATAATTTAGTCAGTATCAGGTATTGTATTCTTACAAGAAGAAACAGACTAAGATAGAGATTCACATAGGGCATATCATTCAAGGGTATGAGATGCTCTGAAGTAATTTATAAAAAGCCAACTTCTCCCAAACCTGTTTGTGAATGAATCATTTTTTTAAGGCACATTAACTATGCTCCTCTAAACCTCACTTTTGGAAGTCCTTTACTAAAAGCATCTGTAGAGGTTGGGTGTGGTGGAGCATGCCAGTAATCTCGGTAATCTCAGCGACTTGGGAGGCTAAAACAGGAGGATCAGGAATTCAAAGTCAGCCTCAGCAATTTAGCAAGGCACTAAGCAACTTGGTGAGACCCTGTCTCTAAATAAAATACAAAAAAGGGCTGAGGATGTGGCTCAGTGGTTAAGTGCCCCTGGGTTCAATCCCAAGTACCTGCCCCCCGTCCCCCCGGAAAAAAAAGTTTGTAGTAATCAAGGCAAATGGCAATCCCTCCTCACAATCTTATCAGTAAAAGGGTTTAGAAGAAGGAGCAGGGACTGGCATTATAGCTCAACAATAGAGCCCTTTCATTTGCAAGTCCTGGGTTCAACCCCAGGAAGATGATGAAAAGGAAAAAGGAGAAGGAGGGGGAGGGGAGGAGACAAGGTGGGGAAGGAGAGGAGTGGGAAGAGGAAGTTCATTAGCTTTTCTTGTTGTTAACCTGGATCTATTGTCAGTGAACTGTTGCCAGATTTTTAAGCCATTACTTCCATTAAAGTTAACAATGCCACTACTAGAAAATTTTCAAATCACCAAATCCACATAACCTTCTCCTGCAACCATCATGCAGCCTCAGGAGTGCTTTTCATTCAGAGAATAGGAGTGCAAAGGAGACAGTGTTCCCTTTTTCACTGTTATTTGACAGAGCAATTACTGCATTTCACACAACTGACTAGTACAAAAGAGGGGCAGTGGTTATATTTTTTAGAAAATTTCTGTCACAAAGATAAAGTTATGAGAAACATTCTAAACTTCAGATGCTTATGCATGTGAATTTTCATGTATTTCTACTTTTTATACTTTCAAAATACATGTGATGAAATCTTTTTTCTTTTTCCTTCCAAATGCATGACAAATAGAAGTAAGACTAGATCGAAATTAAGAATCTAAAGTATATGCTGTTATACAAATACATTAATATATCCACCTAGATTATGTCAAAGACTCTTGATTTATTAAAGTCAAATCACCTTTAAGATCTAAGCAAAATTGGCTCAAATTCCACTTGCATGTGGTAGAAAGCTCTGGGTATCTACCAATATCATTAATGATTCCATTATGCTTCTCACATATTCCGTGCATGTAGTCAATATACAAATCTACGCTATATTGGGCCTACTCTATCACTACCTCAATGTGATGTTAACCCAAAACTTGGTTGTAGCAACCTTTTATTGAAGGTTTAGGAACAGTAGGAATATGGCAAAATATAGGGAAGTAAAGTATACTTAAAATATTAAGCTTTCTTTGTCTATTCTGGATACCAGAAAGTTCTTACTGGCATGTTGTCATTTACTTAGCCCTTCTATATATTTTGTTCTGTCCCTCATTTTTACCAACTCCAAGTATCACTTCACTGTTAACAAACTGTGTTATTAACCCTCTTTGTGTTCATTTCCCCTGCTTAGACAGACCATGCCCTGGAAATCAATTTTTTTTTAATATTCAAGAACCTATTAATATATTTGGCTAAATAGAACTATTTCCCTTCTTGCAGAATTTTCCTGCCAAATTTTAAAACAATAGTTTTATTCTCATGATATTTAAAATGTTTACCTCAGGTCCCTCCAAAAAGAGATGAGGAGGTACAAAATGAAAAGAAGATAGATATAGAGTGGTCCCTCAATATCCATGTGGCATTGGTTCCAGCATCCCTATAGATACCAAATGTGTCCATAGAACTTACATGAAATTAAAATTTCAGGGTCCATGATTTTTTTATTTGAATACATCCATGCTTTCTCTACAGAAACAATGGCAACTAGAAAGCAACGTACTTGAAGAACAAAACTGTCAACCAAGAATCCTATATCTAACAAAGCTATCATTCAAAAACAGAATGTGAAATACTTCCCTGGGTAAGCAAAAACTGTTGAGAACTTGTTGCTGGAAGACCTACCAGACATTGGAGAATACTGAAAGAAATCAGATAGATCTACTTTGTAGGTAGAAAAAAAATTCTCAAAGATAAAGAAGAAGAATTGAATGTAACAATGGGTGCACTAATACTCCTGAAACATGCAGTCATCCTTATTTCTACCAAAGATAATTTTTTTTGGTACCAGGGATTGAACTTAGGGGCACTCAACCACTGAGCCACATCCCCAGCCCTGTTTTGTATTTTATTTGGATATGGGGTCTCACTGAGTTGCTTAGTGCTTCGCTTTTGCGAGGCTGGCTTTGAATTCGCGATTCTACTGCCGCAGCCTCCCGAGCTGCTGGGATTACAGGTGCACGCCACTACACTCAACTCCAAACATAATTAAAGTAAGAATAATTTGTTTACAAAATGGATCTAGTCTCATTATACTTCACCAGATTATTCACTGAAGTGCAGCAAGAATAGAGATTGACCATATAGGTCCTTTTTAAGCATTGTTTGGACTTTTAAGGAATTTCTGATTAGACTTTTCAAGCCAAGCCAAGGACTCACCACCAGACTTAGCCTGTGATACATATAAACGTAGGTGAATTACCGTGTTTTTTAGGTTCCCAGTATGTGTTGAGATTTCTGACCTTGCCAGAAAGTTGCATTCATTACTTAACCCATAAGGCCAACAACCCTACAGTGAGGTAACTGTCCAGCTTTTCAAAGGGACCTTATTGGTTTTATAAAGTTAACATTAGTTCTTTAAAATTGTGTGGTCATATCTAATTCTTTGCACATTTTCAAGTATAACATTTGAATCAAAACTTGGTAATATAACCACTTTTTCCAATTGTGTCCTGTTACAAAGAGAATATATTTTTATTGAACTTATGTAAATAACTACATTGCCATGAAAATAAGAATTCTTATAGCTTCTGTGCTATAGATACAACACAGCTGACTTTTTATGGAAATTGATTACCTTATTCTAAAGTTCATATGGAAGCAAGGAACTCAACCAAAACAATCTTGAAAAAGAGCAAGACAGTGTGATATTTACACAAGAATACCTATAAAGACACATGAGACATATGGAACAGAACTTAGAGTCCAGAAATAAGCTACTTACTAGTCCATGGTCAAATTATTTTCAACAAGAGAAGTCAACTATTAGCCTTATTGAGATTCCTTTGTAAATACCAAGTCAATTTTCTCTGACTGCTTTCAAGGTTTTCTCCTTGTCTTTGATTTGAATATTTTTATACTTTGATCTGTCTGCTTAAGTTTTTCATACTTGGTATTTGTTGAGCATTTTGGATATGTATATTATTATTTTTCAATAAATTTGTTATATTTCAAACAGTGTTTCAAAAATGTTTTCTGCTCTTTCTTCTTATGACTCATATTATTCCTTTATTTTGATGGTGTGTATGTTTCTCTCATTTTTCTTCATCTTTTTTTCTCTGTGTTTTGTTACTGCTATACCTTCAAGCATGATGATTATTTCATTGCCCATTCAAGTTTCCTATACATAACATCCTCTAGTGGATTTTCAAAATTTTAGTTTTTTTCAACTTCATGACTTCCATTTGGTTTTTCTTTATAATTCCAATCTCTTTATTGATAATATATATTGAGGCAATATCATCACCATACCTTCCTTTAATTCTTTAATCATGGTTTCCTTTAGTCCTGTGATAATATTTACAATGGTCACTACACATTTTTTCCTTATATATCTGACATCTGGTCTGTTTTAAGGCAGTTTCTTTTACTTTCTTCTTTTCCATGGTGTATAATTAATACTTTGTTGTTTCTTTGCATGTTCTTTGCATGCCTTGTAACTTTATGCTGTACAATGGACATTTTAGATAATGTATTGTAGTAACTCTGGGTTACAACTCCTTTAGGAGTTTGATATTTATTTTAAATTATTTGGTTAGTCATAGCCTGTGTTATTTTAGTGAAGTCTATTTCTCCTTCATTCTCTATGTCCTGCATTGTACAATCTCTGATATTTCTCAGAGAAGCACAGCTTTGGATACAACCACAGTCATACTGAAATGACAGTGGCTTTTGTAGAGAGCTTTACCATTCTTTTCATGACCACAGAGCTATTAAACTCCCAACAAACCTGATTGATTGCTCTATTGTTTTCAATCATGCTTGGGGTGTAAATTGTTGTATAAACAAATCCAATGAAATTCTGGATCTTTTGAATAGTTTTAGAAGTCAATGTTCAATTATCTTTCTGGTCCCTACAGAGTTTCTCCCAACAGTGTTATTCCTTAATCTCTCCTGCAAACTTCGGTAACCTAAAGTTTAGCTTTTATCTTGGATCTCCTCCCAGTTGCCTTTCACCACACATACTGATGAGCACATTCTGAAGTTGAAAAAAGCCTAAGGTATTCTCAGCTTGCTTCTACTGGCAGGAAACCACAATTCCCTGAGCAGGGTTCCAGCATTCTCAGCATACTATGCATGAGGTAAAGCCTCTGTTTCATGAGTGGAGGTTGATTGAAAGAAGGGAGCCTTCCTCTCAACTGCACTTGTTTGAAAATTAGCTTCAACAATAGGTATCTTTGACCTGGATGAGATGCATTGGAATTCTTCTCCCTCCAGGACAAAAGAATGACAGTTGGGAAGGGATGGGAGAACAACTCTGTGTTCTGTGCTATAGTATCTTGTGGGGTAGTCTCTGTCTTGTCGAGATGAGAGGCAGGAGAGAGAAAGGTATAATTGTCACCCCTTATCTGTGGTTTTAATTTCTGCAGTTTCAGTTACCTATAGTCAACAGCAATCTAAAAATACTAAATGGAATATTTCACAAATAAACCATTTATATTTTAATTCATGCAATTTTGAGTAATGTGATGACATCTCATGCCATCTTGCTTCATCCCATCTGGGATGTAAATAATCCCTTTGTTCAGCATATCCATACTCTATACACTAGCTGCCTATTAGTTATTTAGTGGCCATTTCAGTTTACAGATCAACTGTCTCATGGAATTAGAAAGCATGTGTTCAAGTAACCATTGTTTTATTTAACAATAGCCCCAAAGCACAAGAGTAGTAATGGTGATGCAAAGGAGGCATATCAGGGTATACAACAAGAAAGGATAGATTATTAACCTTGGCACTATGAGACAACACTTCAGGGCATATGGGAAAATGTGTGTGTGTGTGTGTGTGTGTGTGTGTGTGTGTGTGTGTGTGTTTGTATATCTATACCTATCTATTCAGTACTGTATACATATTCAGGCATCCACTGGGGATCTTGGAACAAATACCTTGCAGATAAGGGAAGGGGGCTATTATAGTGATCTTGGTTCACATAGGTGTTGCTTAATTTTCTGTTCATCCTAGGATCATTTCCTGAGACTTTAAGTATTTGGGGTTTTATTGTAGTTTTTATCAGTTTTGCTGAAGTAGTCTTCTATGTGATATTGATTAGAACAGTTTCATAACTGATTAATAGTTCCTCTTTATAAAATGAATCATCTAATATCTTTGAACCTCAGTTTCTACAACTTTAAAATGAGAAGGCTGGTATAAATGGAAGTTTATTCCCTTAAAATTCATATAACATTCTATTTTAATATTGAAATAAAAATATAAGGTTAAATAACTCAGCCTAAGTCATAAATTCGATGAATGAAAAAATGGCAAAAATAGTTTTTGATTTATGTTAAAAAATATAGAACAAACTTGCTATGCATAAGCAATCCAGATTTTGAATAACAGAAGACAGAAAAATTAACTATTGATTCTTTCAACCAAGCACTTTTATCAAGGGAGGGGTATTTAGATACATATATCCTCATAGTTAATCAATTGTTGAAAGAAAGGAAACAAATGCTCCATTGGGCATTTCTTGGTGATTTTATTTTATTTTATTTTTTATTAAGTAAATTCTGCTGAGTTTTGCTTTCACTAATGTATTGACTTTTTCTGCATTTTAACAATAAGCAACAATGTTTTTGTTAAATGAAATTTAAATTACTTTATTCTCTATGACAGTTTATGAGTTAAAAAATATTCTCTTGTGGTTGCTATGAAAACCATATGTAGCATGTTTAGCACGGGAAATTAATGAGAGAAAAACTTACCTTAATGATTAAAATGTATGCCTTGGATTGAGTATCAGTATTCCCTAATGTAATTCATTCTATAAAATTGAATGTGGAAATACAACTTCAAAAAGAAATGTAAAGTTTAAATATTATTCTGTTTGTAATGTAAGGACATTACTTATCTATAATTGGCATTGTGTTCAACTACAGTGAGATACAACAAAATAGATAATTTTGCTCACCAGTTCTATAATGCTAAAATAGTAGAATTCATACTCATGATGGAAACATATCCTATATTTTATCTGGTGTTTTCAAATAGGAATAACATAACTTCTCATACAATAAGATATCCATTGGGTTTGAACCTACTTTTAGATTTGTTTGAAGATGTTTTGTAATTGATATTTGCAAAATGTTTACTAGCAAAATCTTTCCCAAGGAAGACTTCCAGTTTCAGCTCCAACATGTAAATAACTTGGGAGTTATCACTCTTATCCTTACAACAAGGAAAGCGAGACAAAGACTTTCTTGCACACATTGTAGAACTGAAGTCACAGGGAAAAATCACAATTCCAAAATTTATAGACAGGTGAATCCAGAAAATCAAAGCCAAGATCGGTTTACCTGTCAAATTTCTATTTTACATTTTTAAAGTATTTCATCTAACAACAAAATATTCAGTCTTCTCAAACTTGAATAGGACATTCAGCAAGATTAATTAGAGTTCAGGCCATAAAATATAACTTAATGCTTTTAAAAAGACAAAAATGCTATTGGACCACATGACTGTGTATGCAGAAAATCTTAACAACAATAAATCTATTTGAACTTATTAAGCAAGGCCACATGATGTAAGGTAGTAACAAAAGTCAGTTGCTTTTCTACATGCAAATAAATAGTTTGAAATTTTAAAATATTATGATTTATAATTTCAACCCCCACAATGATATATTTAGGTATAAATCTACCAAAATGTATGCAGGCCCCATATTCAGAAAACTATGAAACACTGTTAAAAAATTTGAAAATATAAACAAATGGGAAGATATTCTGTGTTCATGAATTGAATGACTCAGTATTTTTATGATATCAGTTGTTCCCAAACTTATCTACAGATTCAGTATAATCTTATTCAAAATTCCAGCAAGTTATTTTGAATATTAAAAAACTGATCATAAAATGTATATAAAAAGTGAAAGACTAGAATAGCCAACACATCACAGAAGAAGAACAAAGTAAAACCAATTTTATGATATACTATAAGGCTACAGAAAGCAAGACATAATTCCATTGGCAAAAGAACAACCACATAGATAAATGGACTGTAATAGAGAGCCCAAAAATAGATTCATACACATATTATAGCCAACAGATCTTTGACAAAGAAACAAAGGTAATTAAGAGGAGAAATGATAGTCTTTTCAGTATATGGTTCTGAAACAAGTGGTCATCATGTGCAAACAAATTAAGATATGCACCTTTTATCTTTAACCCGTACAAAAACATTTAACTCAGAATGGATCATACATAATTCTAAATATAAAATTTATTGAAGACAACATAGGAGAAATCTACATGACCTTGGATTTGTTGATAAGTTTTAAAATTCAACACCCACATCAACAACACATAAAAAATATTAAAATTTGACTTTATTAAAATTAAAATCTGCTTTGTAAAAGACCCTGTTAAAAGAATTAAAATATAAAACACAGATTTCGAGAAAATATTTATACAACACCTACATGATAAAAGATTTTATGTAAAATATGCAAAGAACTCTTACAACTCAACAATAAGAAATCAAACAACCCAATTAAAAATTGGCAAATGATCTCAACAGACTTTTTGTCAAAGAAGATTGCAAGTGGAAAATAAGTAAGTGAAAAGATGCTCAACATCATTTTCATAAGGAATTGCAAATTAAGACAAGATACCATTACGGACTTATTAGAATTTTCAATATCTGAAACCTAACAATACTAACTGATGACAAGAATTCAGAGAAAAAGGCAATGTTTTCTTATTGGTGGTGGGAATGTGAAATGGTATAGCCACTTTGGAAGATGGTTTGATAATCTCTTCTGAAACTAAGCCTCATCTTACCATAGGATCCAGCAATCACATTCTTACCATTTGTCAAATTGATTTGAAAACTTATGTTCACAAAACACACACACACACACACGCTTATAGTAGCTTTATTCATAGACACCCAAAATGAAAGGCAACAAAGAAATCCTTCAATAGGTGAACAAACAAAAATGCTGGTATACCCATATATTGGAATATTTTTTCAGCAATAAAAAGGAATGTGCTCTCAAGCCATGAAAAAATGGGTGAATCTTAAATACATATTTTTAAATGAAAGAAACCATTCTGAAAAAGATACAAACTGTGCGATTATAATTTGAGATATTTCGGAAAAGAAAACTCTAGAGATGGTTTAAAAAAAACCCTACTTACTAGGGATTGAGGGATGAGATTTGATTAGGTGAAGCATAAGGGATATTTTAGGGCTGTGAAACTACTTTGTTTAATACTGTTCGGGTGAATAAAAGACATTAAATATTTGTCAAAACCAATAGAACTTTATAGCACAAAGTGTAATCTTTAATGTACATATTCCAGACTCAAATGCAGAATATAGCAAAAGGATCTAAATCATTACAAATGTATTTTAAAAACTTACTTAAGGGAGTGAATGAATAAATTGCTGACCTAAATTACTCTGGAAATGAGTAGAGTCTATAAGAATAAAAACAAATAAAACCATACCTAACAAAATCTTGTTGATAAAGAGGTTTGTTACCAATTCTGATACTGCAATACATGTATATTAGAATTAAATAATTAACTCACTGCATGGTGGATGATGAGACTTAGGTTTTTCTTACTGTTAAAGTGGGAATTTATAGATAAGTAAAAAAGGAGTCTAAAATAATACAATCAATTAAATTGAGTCAGAGACATCAATATGATGAGTACAATGATGGAGACATCAATACATTTACATAGCTCCAGGTGGATGCGTATATACTTTCATATGTACATCTATAATGTAATTAATATGTACAAATATATCTCCTCGCTGTTAGCTGTTAGAGCTTATAACTAGCAATACTCCAGTATCAATGAGCACACACAGACTTTCATTTCAAGACCATGTCCTAATAAAAGGATCAAAGTGTTCTTGGAGTAATGTCTGATTCTAGGACTGGAGCAGGAAACATATAAGATAATACTGACATATGTTTTAATGCCTGAAAAGTACAGAAACTCAAAATCAAAAGCTAGAGAACAGAGAAGAGAGAAAAGACATAAAATGACAAAGGAAAGGAGAAAGAAAAGAAAGAGAGAAGACCACAGTGAAGGGGATGATATATCAAAGGCATATAGGAGCCAACTATATAACTTACAATGGGTAAAACTTGAAGATTTTGTGCAAAAAAATGAAGCAGTATTGGGTTATACCTTAAAATGTAAAGTAAAAATCTCGAAGTCTATACTAACATAAATAAATGATTGAATAATTAAATAAACACATGGAAGAAGAGATAAATCTTCCATGTAAATAATTCCAAATATTTTACATAGGTAGTACACTCTTAGGAATGGAGAACATAAGTACCCACTCCTAATGTGGTCTGTGCTTACTGTTTTAGAAAAAGTACACTATGGACAAGGGGAGAAGAAAAAGTAACTTCAATGGAGAAATCTGGTGAACAGTGTTAAGCAGGGAGATCAAGTTAGCATTAACAGTTATATAACTAATATGCACCCTTGATATGATATGAGAATTATGGTACTTCCTAACTCCAATCTAATCATAATTATTTTTTAAAAAAGAAACAGAAAAATCCCAATGGATATACATGCTGCAAAATATTCAATCAGTATTTCTCAAAACTCTTAAGGTTATCAAAAATAAGAGAAGTCTGATACACTATCACAGCCAAATATAGCTTATGGAGACATGATAACTAAGCGGAATGTGTTACCCTTGATGAGATCCTTGAACAGGAAAAGCACATTAGATTAAAACTAAGGAAATCTCAGTTAAGAATGGATTCCAATTAATAAGAATGCTTAATATCAGTTCATCAATTTTAACAAACATACTATCATAATGTAATACGTAGTAATAGAGGAATCTGGGTGTAGATTATACGGGAACTCTCTACTATCTTTGCCGTGATTCGATAAGTCTAAGAGTTTTCTAAAATAGTATTTTATTTTTTTAAAAAATCTGTTCCCAGGAGCCAAGAAAGGAACCTCTAAGGATATAGGAAAAGTCAGATTTGGAAACTCAAAGTGACAACAATCAAGTTACTAAATGTATTTTACATTGGCTTGCCATAGATTTAGAAAGTTCAGAGTACATGTCTTAGGACAAGTGATAGCAATCACAGATGTGCATGAGGTTGTCAATATTTATCCAATTCAGTAACTATTATTGGCAGGTTCTGACATAATCTGTCAGCTGCCAACACCAGAAAGTACCATATCCCATGAGTAAAAATAATGAGTCCTTACTCCCTAACAAATAAAACTAGATCATCTACATTAAATGAGTTGGTAATTCTCTTATAGGAGTAATAGATACTGCCATGTGGAAAGTGATTTTATTCCTTTTTATCTGGAACCTCAGTCAACAGTGCAAGGTTTCTTGACAAAGGCAATGAGAGTAGATATTTATTTTTAACTATGATTTATATAACTACTCTCTTGTTTTATATGGTGTTCTTCGGGGACTTTTGTCAGGTTTGTGTGGCTAAGAGGCTAATGAATCTCTATTTGTTTATGTGTATACTTTGCTACAAGAAGAGGATGTGGTATAAAAGATAAAAGTTCAAGACCAAAAAAAGGTTTCAGGAAATTCTTACAGTTAAGCCTCAATTTGTCTGCATTTATTTTTTTCAAATAATTCTAAGGGAGGATTGATAGTAATAACATTTGTTAGTATTATACTTGTAAAAGTTTACTGTTCATGAAATGGAAGTTCATTTCCTTCCTTTTCTATACAGATGTGCATCTACTTATGATCCCAATTAACATCTCAATAAACCCATCATGAATTGATGATATAATGAGTAAAAAATAGTGTATTCAGTACACCTAACCTACTGAACATCATAACTTTGCCTAGCCTATGTTAAACATGCTCAGAACACTTACATTAGCTTATTGGTGGGCAAAATCATCTAACACAAAGCCTATTTTATAATTTAGCATTGAATATTTCATGAAATTTGTTGAATACAGTACACTGTAGAGTATCAGTTGTTTATTCCTGTGATCACATGGTTGACTAGGAACTGAGGCTCTTTGGTGCTGCCCAGCATTTTGTAAGAATATCATACCGTACTACATATGGCCTGCCCAGGAAATGATCAAAATTTTACTGAATACATATGACTTTTGCATCTTCATAAAGTTGAAAACCTGTAAGTCATAAGTCAGAGACTGTTTGTAATTAAAAGTAATCTTTCAATGTAATAAATTTTGTCTTCCAGCCTTTGGTGTTCTATTAATTGTATTTAGGGGATAAGTATATGACTGTTTTAGTCCCTGTCACCCCATTATTAAATATTATTAGATACTAAAATCCAATAAAGCATTAGTACATTACATATATTTCAAAAGAAAAAATGTCTAGTATATTTTTAAATTAATAATTTTATAAATGTTTTTAAATATGGGTACCATTTAAATATGGTACCCATATTTAAAAATTAGAATAAAATGATGATTTGGAAAAGTCTTATAAATTTCATAGGACAAGTAAAACATTGATAATTTATCATCAGTCTATCTTAAACTATGAAGATTAATCTAGGGAAAATATGTAGAGAAGGAGAATGAGAGAAGTGTTTTCCTTGGATAAACCATCAACTAGAAGTTTCTCCAGTATCTTCAGGTTATACCCTGATAATAGCTATGGATTATATTTACAATTAAAAAAAATATGCTGAAGAGACATGAATTGGTTTGGAAAAAGTTCTTAGACTGATCTAAATACTATTTATTCTCCAGCATGAGCTATTTAAAAGGTATAATTTAACAAAATTATCAATCTATAAATAGTAATCAAAGAAAGACTTTTCAAAGAATAATCATATTTATTTGGGAATGAGTGAGTATTGCAATAGGAATATTCATGCCATACTAAACTAGGTGCATAATTCAAGGAGGTCGAGTCAAAGGTAAGGTTTTAATGGCAGAAATGGAAAGAAATGGTACTTGGGCACAAAGTACAGTATAAGACTTTCCCTTTCATAATTTCCCAGCCCCAAATTTTCCTTGTTATTCTGGGCCTCTGATTTTTCCAAATGAATTTCATGACTGCTTTTTCTATTTCTATGAAGAAAGTCATTGGAATTTTAGTAGGAATTGTATTAAATCTGTACAGCACTTTTGGTAGTATGGCCATTTTAACAATACTAATTTTGCCTATCCAAGAACATGGGAGATCTGTCCAGATTCTAAGGTCTCCCTCAATTTCTTTTTTAGTGTTCTGTAGTTTTCATTGCAGGATTCTTTTCACCACTTTTGTTAGATTGATTCCCAATTATTTTATTTATTTTGAAGTTATTGTGAATGGAATAGTTTTCCTAATTTCTCTTTCAGTTGATTCATCATGAGTGTATAGGAACACCAGTGATTTATGGATGTTGACTTTATATCCTACTACTCTGATGAATTTGTTTATGAGTTCTAGAAGTTATCTGGTGGAGTTTTTTGTGTCTTCCCAATATAGAATCATGTTGTCAGCAAATAGGGATAGTTTGAGCTCTTCTTTTCCTATTCATTTCTCTTTTATTTCATTTTTTCCTAATTGTTCTGGCTAGGGTTTCAAAGACCATGTTGAATAGAAGTGAAAGAGGGCATCTGTGTCTTGTTCCAGTGTTTAGAGGGAATGCTTCTAATTTTTCTCCACTTAGAATGATGTTGGCCTTGGGCATAGTGTAGATATCTTTTACAATGTTGAGGTATGTTCCTACTATTCCTAGATTTTCTAATGATTTGAACATGAATGGATGCTGTTTCTTGTCAAATGACTTTTGCATCTACTGAGATAATCATGTGATTCTTATCTTTAAGTCTATTGATGGGATGAATTATGTTTATTGATTTCTGTATGTTGAACCAACCTTGCATCCCTGGGATGAACTCCACTTGATTGTGGTCCACTATCTTTTTAATATGTTCTTGTATGCAATTTGCCAGTATTTTATTAATAATTTTTATATCTATGTTCATCCTGGATATTGATCTGAATTTTTCTTTTCTTGATGTGTCTTTGACTGGTGTTGATATCATGGTGATACTAGCTTCATAGAATGAGTTTGGAAGGTTTCCCTCCTTTTCTATTTCATGGAAAAATCTGAGGAGCATTAGTGTTAGTTCTTCATTGAAGGAAATTCATTTGGAAAATTAAAAGGCCTAGAATAGCCAAAGAAATTTTTAGCAAGAAAAGTGAAGCAAGAGACATCATAATACCAGACCTTAAATTATACTACAGAGGTATCATAACAAAAGTGGTATGGCATTGGGTTGGCACCAAAACAGACATAGAGACAAATGGAACAGAATAGAAGACACAGAGACAAATGCACATAAATACAGTTATCTCTCACTAGACAAAGATGCCATAAGCATACATTGAAGGAAAGATAGCCTCTTCAAAAAATGCTTCCAGGAAAACTTGAAATCCATATGTAGTAGAATAAAATATAACCCCTATCTCTCACTCTGCATGAAACTCGACTCAATGTGTATCAAGTCAAGTTCCTAGGCATTAGATTAGAGACTCTGTGCCTACTAGAAGAAAATGTTGGCCCAACTCTCCATCATCAGCTTAGGAACCAACTTCCTTAATAAGGCTCCTAAAGCACACGAAGGAAAAATCTAGATTCGATAAATGGGATGGTATCAAATTAAAAGCTTCTTCTCAGCAAAGGAATCAGTCAAGAACATGGAATGGGAGAAAATTTTTGCCACCTGCATCTCAGATAGGGCATTAATCTCTAGGATATACAAAAAAACTCAAAAAACTTAACACACACACAGAAAACAAATAACCCACTCAATAATTAAGCAAAGTAAGTGAACAGACACTTCACAGAAGAAGAAATATGAATAGCCAACAAATACATGAAAAATGTTCAACATTTCTAGCAATTAGAGAAATGCAAATTAAAACTATATTGAAATTCTACCTCACTCTAGTCAGAATGGCAATTATCAAGAATAAAAGTAACAATAAACGTTGATGAGGATGTGGGAAAAAGGTACACTCATGCATTGCTGATGGGACTGAAGTTTGTTGTAACCATTATGGAAAGCATTCTGGAGATTCCTCAGATTACTTGGAATGGAATCACCATTTGATTCAGTTATCTGATACATTGGTCTATACCCAAAGGACTTAAAATCAGCATACTACAGTGATGCAGCCACATCAATGTTTATAGCAGCTAAATTCATAATAGCTAAGTTATGGAACCAACCTAGGTGTACTTCAACAGATAAATGGCTAAAAAAAATGTGGTATATATACACAATGGAATATTACTCAGCCTTAAAGAAGAATGAAATCATGGCATTTGCAGGTAAATGGATGGATCTGGAGACTATAATGCTAAGTGAAATGAGCCAATCCCACAAAGCGCAAGACCAAATGTTTTCTTTGATATGGGGTTGCTAACACACAATTAGTGGGGAGTGGAGAATAGAAGTTCATTGGATTAGCCAAGGGGGAATGAAGGGAAGGGAGGGAATGGGAATAGAAAAGGCAGTAGAGTGAATCAGACATGTTTCATATGTTAATATATGAATACATGATTAGCGAAATTCACATTATGTACAACCACAAGAATAAGATCCTAATTGGAATGAGTTATAATCCACATATGTATAATATGTCAAAAATACACTCTATTATCCTCTCTATATAAAAGGAACAAATTAAAAAATTTGCCTGGCTCTATCAATAGCAATTTAAACTTTGTATCATCAACTTTTACACTTTTAATATCAACTAATTTTTGTTCTGCCATTATGAAACCTTGAAAGAGAGAATTTATTGTAAGTCTGTTAAAGGTTTAAGACATATATTGTCTAAGCACATTGACCCATGCTTATATCTATGATTTCTCCAATACAGCCATACCATTTTAATAATTGTAGAATCTACTGTTGATGTTTATGGCCTAAGCCTGTGTATAGGTATCTCTATATTTACAATCATAGGGGTGGTGTCTTGATGTATTTTTGTCAATTTTTGTTCTAGCTCTGCTTCCCTCCTCCATTTTGTAATTTCTTCTTCCACAATGACAGAAGTTAGTAACTTCATTAAGATACTAAATTGATGCAAATTTTAAGTGTTAAAAAACTTGAGACCTTCCAGACAAGTAGAAGAAAGCCCTGTGATTTACTTGGCTTGAGGTAGGTTAAATGAGTAGAAAAGTTGCTTGAGGATGTGCTATGCACTCCCACCTTAGACAAGAGGATCTTGGATACAACCTTCTAGAATATAAGCCTTCGGTTGTTTTGTTTTGTTCTTTCAGTTGAAGTTAGTGATTGAAGTACTCAGTCATACTCAGGAACCCAAAGGAAGTAGGCATAGCTGATTAAATCATCAAAGTAAGTATTTTCCAAAATGGAGATTGCAACATGTTACTGGGTTAAGAAATCAACTTAATAGGTCATGGTAGGCATTATTTTTTAAAGGTGATCAAATATAAAATACTTCAGTGCATCACATGTGATAAGGTACATGGTTTTTCATAAAATTTTGATTTCAGTTTTATAAACAAAAAACATGCATGCAGAGGATCATAATGTAAAATGTATTTCTTCTGGTGTGTTCACATCTAAATAATTTGATAGAATTAAGTGTACTGAATTTTGGTGTATGTCTGTATTCAGTAAACTTCCACACAAATACTGAAAATGAGACATTTTCATGTTAAAATAGCAATGATTTTATTCTAAACTTATTCGTATGAGTAAATTTACTTTAAAAAATAATAGCATAGTTTGAATTTTTGCCATAATGAATTGTTTTGACAAGTAATATCACACAATGGATTTTAGAGTAAACCTGCTTAACTTCAAATCCCAGATGAGTCATTTATTCATCTGCAAAAGTTACACTCCTTTCTGCAACTGTAAAATGGGACTTTATTTCTGTTACAAGTATTAAATGAAAGGAATTATGGAATGTTTAGCCCAAGAATTAATGTTTATTAAAACACTAAATGATTGATATTGTTTTAAGTTTTTAATCAATTCAAAATTTCTGGGCCATATCATTGTTTTCCTGGCTCACTGAGAAATCTTTATTCTGTTTTCAATTTGTCTGTGTATCTTTCTCCTCTTTCCTTCCTCTCCCTTCCTTTCCCTACCCTGCTTTCCTTTCTTTCTGTTCTCGCTTTTTTTCTTTTGCTTCCTCCAAAAGATTCTTTTTGCTTCCTCCCAAAGAATCAACAATCAACACTTTAAATATTTCAAACAGTTGTAAGACAATGACACTGTTTTGATTGGAATTGTTATGTATATACATTATATAATGTATTTTGACAAGCTTGGAAATTGACTGCTTCTAGACCTTGAAATACTATCTTCTGTGGTTCTTTGATTCATTTTATTTGGTTCTCTAGTATCCTTCAAAGCTATGTGATCCAAGTGTATTCTCATATTTTATTTAATTTAGTTTAGTTGATTCTTGTCACTTGCAACCAAATGTGTACTATATTATTACTTTTGTAAACATATGCAAATAAAACCAGTCTTCCAATCTATCTCCTGGCTTTTTGTACAATTTATTCCACTTGAGCTTCAAAATTAAGGGATCTATTGTTCTCTGTCATATTCTTATCACAGGATTTAGGTATTTGGGGATGAGGGCTGGAGGTTAATACCAGAATAATTACACTCCCCCGAGAAGTCTGACAAGAGCTATTATAACACTTTTTTTACACTAGAAATGGTAATTCTGATGCAGTTTCATGACTAAAATTATATGTCTGTGTGTGTGTGTGTTTGCATTTGAACTGATGGGAGTGTTCAGATGAAGAGAGCTGAGTATTCAGAAGTTTTAGAATAGTTTCAGAATAGTTATGTTGCAGGCATTTTCTAGGGTGTTGAGAATTCTGTCCCAGAATCTGAAGTGGAAAATGTGTTTTCACTTGTGTTATTACAGAATGAAACTAACAGACACGTGTAAGGGACGCATTTTCCAATAATCAATCAAGTATTTTTATGTTACAGTAATGAATGACTAATTTGTTCAATATGCATGAAGTGAGGGCAGGGAAGGCATAAAATAGTGAGTTAAATGTTTATCAGGTAAGGTCTGATAATTTTCTTTCAAATATCTTTGAAATAAGATATTTCTATTTTTTCATGAATGAAAGCCAAAGTATTTACCCTTTATTTTTTACCACAGTCTTCAAGAATCTCAGATTATTGTCTTCAGTGACTTCTTTATTTTCTGAGAGATGTTATAGCATCACAAGACAATTTTAATTTCTAAGCCACCTAACTTCTCTGTGTGTACAGAGTACATTTAATACAGTATGTGGAGCAGTAAATTATGGTAAAATAAATGTGTATTGAGATAAAAATAAATTCTGTGAGAGGTTTCATATGAAAGAGAGGTTAATGGATTTCAGGAAACAAATGGACTACAGTATTTTGTCATTCAGTTCCAGTGAGGTTTGATTTCTTTTATCAGATTGACTAATGATTGTTGGTACTTGCCCTTTTCTTATCATAATAATTTATAATAAATGGAAACACAGGAGACATTTCCCATTAGCTGAGAAATAGAAGGTTGACCAGTGACTTGTACATGCTTGACCCATTCTTCCACAATTTACTTTTAAAGAAAATTAAGGTGATCTGAAAAATAGGTCTGTTCTGAAGAACAAGTTGGTAATTCATTGATTTCACTAACAACTGTGTATAGTGCATATGTAAGCGTCTTTTATAGAGTAACTCTGGAATTACAAAATGATTTTACAAGTGATGTGAATGGTGCAAACTTTTATGGAAAACTTTAGGAGAGATAACCTTCCTAAGGGCACTTAACACATTAGTACTTGGTATCATACTATGCAATAACCATTGAGTTAAGCAATCTCTGAGTACTACAAGAATTATCTAAAAAGAAAGTAACAAGAAATAGCTTCACAAAGAGAATAAAATAACAAATCAATCCATACTATCAATACAAGATTTCAAATGAACCTCTCCTTAAAAACAAAATTCCATTTTGGAATTATAAGCTGGGTGCTTTCCTATTTAATTCATCTCCCAAGCTGCATGATCTTTCTTTTCTTTAAGGTTACAGCATGTATGTATGAATATATATACACACACACACTTAAAACTTTCTATGGTCTTATCTACCTTCACCAGATTGACTAGAATGGAAGCTTTTTTAGGGACCTGTTTCAGATTTGTATCCTCTATGGTTTATGGTTCCTTGTGTACAGGAGAAGTTGGACAAATGGTTATTGAACAAATAAATAATTTGGATGGCACAGATACAGTCACAAAATCCCATAATGATAAGAGATGCCTCTGAAATATGAGGTAGTTTTAAGATGGATTCAAGGAAATACTATTATAAAGTTAATAATATAAATTGTTATACTTCAAGAAATGGTAAACACTGAAAAATGAAAAACTAAGTTGTAAGTTTTTAATTCACCAAATTTTTAAATTTGAGCTTCAGTAGTACTCTTGCATACTAGGAGCAGTAGCTATGAAGAAGGATAAGGCATGATCTCTTTCCTAAAGGAATGAACATGCTAATCGCATGCAAGGAATACTTTTAAAATGAGCTTTATGTCTACAAAGGGTTATTCAGAGAAGCCAGGGATATTTGTGATTATAGTTTTAATCTTAAAAGAATGATTCACAGAAGGGAATGCATTCCACATTTCTGTCTCAGACTAGTACATTCAGAGGATGGATAATTAGACTTAACCACTTTTCAAATGTCTTCCCTCCCTTAGGATCTTACATACTTATGTGATAATGCAACTGAAAAAGAATGAACATGGATATCATTAATGTGCAACTTGCTTAACTAGAAATTGTCTCAACCTCAACAATTATCAAGCACAATTTCTATATATGAAATGAATCACAAATCTTATATTTACTGACTCAGATTGTTTATACAGCCTGAACATCCCTATATCTAAAACTCCTAAATCTGAAGTTTTCCAAATTCTGAAGCATTTCGGTCACCAACATGATGTCAGATGTGGAAAATTCTATACCTAACCTTCTTTGATGGGTTGCAAAGTAAAGGTGCACTAAAAATATTGTTGATGGTTACCTTCAAGCTATATATATATAAAGTATATTTGAAACATAAGTGATTTTTGTATTTAGATATGGGGATGGGACCTAAGTCTAAATATATACTTAAGTATATGCAAATATTCTAAAATCCTCAAACATCTGAAAACTGAAATACTACTGGTCCCATGTGTTTGAGATAACAGATACTTGATCTGCATATAAATGAAAATATTGTATAAAGTCTTTATTCTGCAATTTGTAAGTGACCATTAAAAGTTGAGTTATACTGAGGCACAGGGGTGCATGCCTTTAATCCCAGAGGAGGATTAAAGGGAGACTGAGGCAGAAGAATCACAAGTTCTAAGTCAGACTCAACAACTGAGCGAGGCCCTAAGCAACTCAGTGATACACTGTCTCAAAATAAAATACAAAAAATTGACTAGGAGTATGACCCAGTAGTTAAGCAAGCCTGGGTTAAATCCCTGATACTAAAAAAAATATGTTGAGTTATAAAAGATCAGTTCCCCTGCATGGTTTAAAATTTTTGGCATTTAATCAAATGCAACTTTTTACATTTTAGCTTTTGGTGAAATGGAATCACCTTAGAGAATTTAATAACAGATATCTGCTGAAAGAGTTTATTTTCATGGGTGAGTAGATGTGGGAGGCTCACAAGGTGAATTCCCCCATTACATTTTCCTTTCATCACTAGTGAATATTCCATCCATTAGACTACTCACAATTTTTAATATTTCTAATGTTCCTCAAAATAGACTTCTCTTCTTCCCCTGATGAAATCTCAAACCAGGAGAAATGTAAAATTCTTTTTTCCTAGTATGTATGCATGTGGTAAAATTTGGGAAGTACTATAATAATGCAACTTACTTTTAGGTAAAAATTATTCTAAAATCCCTGAGATGCATCTTACAACACTCATTTGTCACCAAATTACTAATGCAATGATGCCGAGAAGAGAGTTGTCATCAATAATAATAATAAGCAATAACAATACCATTTGTATAGCTCCTTTCATCTTGAATGTTTTAAAAATATCCTATAAAGGAATTCTTTCTGATGTGCAACCATCTCTGGGGAAAACTTGAAAGCTATTTAACAGCTGGCCATCAGTTAGAGACAGGAAGTGAAGACAGTGTTTCCCAGCAGAAACTACAGGATACACAATGTAATTACCTAATTTAAAATTAGTTTAGGACACTGGTGCTAATTAATGTACATATCCTTGAAAAATTGGCACAGGATAATTAGTAAGTACAAAGTAGTCAGGACTTCAATTGTACATTTTAGCTAAAAGACAAAGCTGGTAATAACAGTGTCTTTGAATGCTGATTCAGTGCTGCCTAAACACTGAGTCATGATGTGAAGTAATCAAGAGATGTGATAATTTCTTACTTGGATATATCATGTACACACACAGAGAAATATAAAGTCTGTAGATTTGTCGAGTGAATTTGTAAATTCAGTAATGTGTCCTAACACCAAATGCCAACTGTTAATTTTACTGTGCAGCTTCCCAGCTTCTTGATTCAACAGTGCAGGTGTACCCCATTTCATGGGGATTCCACCAACCAGAAACTTACCATTATAGAAAAGTAGGGAATAAATTCAATATATGCTTCCAGAATCCTGACATGAACAGAAATTTGCCAGCAGAAAAGCAGTTTTCAAAAGCATATACAAAATGAGTTCTCCACTTGTCTGTACCTTGCCATAAAAACAGCAGGATGTGACCAGCTGCTACCCATATCTCCCACAGCCTGATCTTGGATGCGCCATCAAATCTAGGCTGTGGCAGTGGGGGATGAGAAGCTGCCTGCATGAGACAAACATGTGAAACTAAAGCAAGGTGGAAAGAGCAGGGCTTCCTGCATCCCATGCCTGAATTGAGCCATGGCTTCAGGCAGGTGGCAGATGTTCTGAGTTATTGGAGTAACTGTACCCCTCTTGTGCTGTAATCACCTTTAGGCAGGAATAGCATAAAAAATAATAATAAGTAAATAAAATTAAATGAAAATTCAGGGACACATTCCTTACATTATTATGAAGGTCGATGGAAGAAAAGAAGATTTCTTCTGCAGAATTTGTTTATAAGGTATTTTTCTGGGTGATAATCGTTAGTAAAATTAAGAAATACTCAAATATGGTGAAATCTGCCACTAATTAACATGGTTAAATATCAGAAAGGCAACAGTAGTTAAAAACTGTGAGCATTCAATACACTAATTAAAGGGAGAAATATATATCCCTTAAATAGTTCAGCTGAAAAATATTTTATTCACTTGTTACATAGTCTTCACGTCATCTCCTGAGATATTCTGATGCAAACTTTGGAGTATGAGGATATTTATATTTTCCCAGCCTCTACTGCATCGTTTTAATTAGGATAGGAAGTTGAGTAAGTTAATAACATAGAGTCAACTAATATTCCTAATTTTATAAATCCAAATGAAACAATGTTGAAGAGAAAAATACAGGCTCAAATGTAAAAAAGATTATCTGATATGTTTCTTGATGGGGCACTTTACATAAGTGACTTTCCATATAACTGATGAGAATCTGTCTATTGTACTGATTTTAAAAATTTAAAGTATGTTTAAGAAAGTTTTTTTTTCTAAAATTAACAAAATATTCCTAAGTCCTTAAAGAAAATATCCATTAGATACTTCAGGGAAATTATTATTTTTGATAACTCTTCATTTTCATAAATAATGGTTATTTGGTATTGAAAAAGAGTGACACAATCAGATATTCCTGAAGCTGTAGGGTTATTTGTCTAAATGATAAATAAAGTCATACTTTTATTCCTCAAACTGTCACATATGACTATCCTGTCTTTCAGAATTGTCAAATATCAGGTCCCACTGAGTTCAATGTGACATTAAGCCACCCCTACTTTTGCCAGATTTCTCATGCACTATACCTATAGCATTTTGGATTAAGACACCAAGTAATTAAACCTGTGAAAATTTGACACCAGTAGACATAGGACTTTGTATTATTGGTTTGATGACAAATGTTTCAGTTTCTATCAGTCTTTTGTCTTTTTTATGACTGAAAGTTTCAGAAACCTAATCTCAAATTTAAAAAATTAATTCATTATTCTTCATTTTTAAAGGGAATCAGGAAAGAAACATAGTCCTAGATGCTTATTAAGGGGGGAGAGAATTTTCAAAGGGAAAAATATTAATATCAAGCCTAAGATATAGATTCAAGTTCTCAACCTTCAGTAGAATATTCTTAAATTGTGTTTCTAGAGTTTCTTTGCATATAACTTTAGCGACCTGAATATTAATACTAAGGGTATAAATAATATAAAAGGAACTGGAAAAATCAATAGTAAAAAATCCAATTTAAAAATGGGTAATGAACCTAAACAGACATTTCTCAAAAAATAAATAAATAAATAAATAAAAATGGCCAACAGGTATTTGAGAAAATGTTTAACATCACAAATTATCAGGGAAGTGCAAATCCAAACCATAATGAAATATCACTACATTTAGAATGGTTATCATCAAAAAGATAAAAGCTAACAAGTGCTATTGAGGATGTAGAGAAAAGGAATCTCCTGCATGGTGGAAATGTGCATTAGTACAGCCACTATGGGAAACAATGTGGAAGTTCCTCAAAAAATTAAAAACAGAACTACTATATGATCTGGCAATGTAATTACTAGGCATAGATCTAAAGGAATGAAATCAGTTATGTCAAAGAGACATCTGCACTCTCACGTTTACTGTAGCACTAGTCATAATAATCAAGAAAGGGAAAAAACTAAGTCTCCATCAATTGATGAAATGGATAAAGAAAATGTGGTATATATACAATGGAATACAATTCAGCCACAAAAATGATGAAATCCTATCATTAGTTACAACATGAATGCAACTGCTGATCATTATGTTAAGTGAAAGTAACTAGGCACAGAAAGACAGTACTGCATGATCTCACTCAAATGTGGACTATAAAAAGTTGATCTCATAGAAATTGAGAGTAGAATGGTGGGTACCAGATCCTGGTAAGGTGTGTGAGGGAGGGATTTGGAAAGGTTGGTCAACAAGTTCCAAGTTATAGTTAGATAGGGGAAATAAGTTCTAGTGTGTTGCATGGTAAGGTTACTATAGATAACAATAATGTTCTGTATATTACAAAAAAGATAGAAGAAAGGATTTTTAATGTTTTTACCACAAAGAAATGATAAATGTTTGAGGAGATAAATATTTTACCTGATTAGAACATTATACAATGTGTACATATATTAAAACTTACATGATACACCTTAAATATATTTAAATTTATGTTTTATGTATCAGGTAAAATGAATTTAAAGAAAAAGGATATATTACTTGCAAAAACAATGTAATTCTAAGGTAGCCATTAAAAAAATTTAAATCCATAATTGGCCAACTCTTCTTTCTTGTCTTGAATTGTGTTTTGTATCTTTGAAACATTAGTTTTATTTCAAGTCAGATTCTTGAAGTCAACAGAATAAGTGTAATGATTACTTACAAATATTTAAATTCAGATAACATATTCAACGTGAGATTTCCTCCTCCATACATGAGGTTTCACACCTCTTCATAAAATGATTTGGGTTCAAGTTTTCCAGTCATCCTTGTCTCTCTTTTGTTACCATGTTGAAATTTCTCTATGAGCATTCAGAACTGAGAACAATGTTTCAACTGTAATCTTGTCAATGTAAACTAAGCTTATGTGGTACTTTATCTCAATTGCACTGCTTTCCTGAAAGTTTTTGAATTCATAGAATATTGTATTCTCTTTTACTGTATTTTTGGAATTTTAGATAGTTTAAATTCAATATATGAGGGTATTTCTGACACAATTTTAGAATTTTAAATCATAGATCCCAAGTGTGCTACATATTATGAATGATGGGATGATTTGATTTTCTAATGGATACCTTTTCTTCTTGAATTTACTTAGGAATGTTTTGGCTGGTTCATCTAAAGTACCTATGCCTTAATTTCAATATAATTATAATTTCATTTTCAGGATCCCTGAATGAATGCCACAATTCTCGAAAGGGGTTTCCATCGTAGCAAACTGAAATTGTATGATCAGATCATTAATAAAACTAATTTTAGCCAATGTGAGTATTCTACTGGAAACTAGACTGGGAGTTCAGTTCTCTTAACTCAGGACCTCATTCTTCTTTTAGTGGCCTAGAATTGCTTTAGCTTAATTGGTAGCCCTATTATGCTCTTATAATATTTTGAACTGACTTTATCTCTGATATTTTTTTCAAGTCTATATTAAACACAGTCTACTCTTAAATCATACTTCCACTCTGTTATATTTGAGGAATTGTGATGTATCTGTAGCCAAGTTCTCATTAGATCTGGTTCATTGCCCAGGCCATCAATATTATGTTGAGATTATTTTATTTGATTCCTGATCCTATGGATTTGATCAGCATACTGCAAAATATGCTCATCTCGATCATTGATTCTTAAATAAACATACTGACTACCCAATTTATGCCAAATACTGGGAATGGTAAATATGAAATATCTGGCCTCATAGTGTGCATTGGGTGGTGAGGCCATTTCTATATGAAACAACTGGACTAAGGACAGATTACTATGGCTTTCTCTTAACTGATATTTGCTTATTTCATTGACACCTTTTGGGTATTGTTTTGCTAGCTATAAATTAACCTTGCTCTCATAACATCAGAGCCACAGTTTGATCCATTTTAGTCAGAAAGACAATGTGAGGACTTGCCATATTCCTTGGAAAAATCCACATGCACAATCTGTAGCATTCTTGTGGCTTATTCGACATTGAGGGGGATGGGAGATTGAAAGAATGGCAAGGAGGGTCCAAGTGATGATTATTTATTTTCCATTGAGTGCTAGCATGTGATGGAGTGGCATAATGAGTAGTTTAGAAAAGATGAGTAGAAAATAAGAGAAGAGATAATAAAGAAGGGAAGAACAAAAGAAAAAGCCACAGTTATAAGAATAGCAAAGTCCTTGACTGTATACTTTTTTGGTCTCTGGATAAATACTGCTAAATAAAAAAACATTTCCATGTGCCTGACCAAAAGACCCACATATATGACGCTTTTCATTTTAGTTATATTTCTAAAATCTAAGGTTTGTTTTTTTAGAAAAGCTGTCCTTTTACATTTTCTGCATGATGCAGTGAATTGTAATGTTCATGTCAGATAGCATTAATTTGAGAAGGAAAGAGAATAGTGCAACTTCATAAAATGGAATCATTTTCTTCTGTGTGTGCTTTCCTTCTATATTCATTGTGATAAGACAGTATGTAAGTTAAGCATTTTGATTGAATGCTTCCTTTTTCTAAAACAAAAAACTAATGCCAATTAGAAAAAAAAATGAGAATGTCTTTGAAAACATAATCCCAAGGTGTTCTTGACAAAGAGTAACCTGAAAAATCTACAAATAAAAATTGCAAATTTAGTGCCATTTTAATGAGTCTCAGGATATTTAAAACTTATGATTGTGATGTAAAGAGGACTGGAATATGAAGAAGATGCTTAGACTTCAGTCCTGGGTTTTCTTCAAGTTTTCTGTATATCATAGGCAACTTACTTACTAACTCTACATAAAAGTTCACATGTGACAAATAAGGCAATTAGGTTAGACATTATTTGAAAGTTTCTTTTCTGCTCTGATTCTATTCCTTACATGGCAAAAAATGCATGAACACTCACAATAAAGCACTTTTTCTCTGTTGTTCTTGCAATGGGATGGCACAAGTTTGAGCTCATCATGCAATAGGGACTTTCAAAGCACCCTATAATTAAAATTTCTTGAGTGCTATTCAAGTCCTGCTGTTTTAGTTGACTTTTCATTACTATGACCAAAAGACCTTACATGAAAAATGTACAGGAGGAATTGTTTATTTTGACTCATGCTTTCAGAGGATCAATTCATGATCAGCCCACTCCATAGGTCTAGGTAATAGGTGAGACAAAACACCATGGTGTAAGGGCGTGGCAGAGGAAAGTTTCCTAGTTCATGACAACCAAGAAACAGAGAGAGCTCCACTCAGCAGGAACAAAATATAAACCATAAAGGCAAACCCCCAGAGACTTACTTTTTTCTAGCCATACTCTACTCATCTATAGTTACCACCCAGTTAATCTCTATGAGGGGAGTAATGAATTGATTAGGTTAAAGTTCTTGTAACTAAATCATTCACCTCTGAGTTTTCTTGCATTCTTACACATGAATTTTGGAGAACACATCATATGTAAACCATAACACCTTCTTTCCATAGATAGTTAAATACATCCAGGCTCTGCTATTTCTCTGACTCTCTAAAACTTCAGATCTAGCTCTTGAGACCAAGGAAGTACCTCACTGTCCAGACTCTACCCTGTGATAATCCCCTCATCTGCAGTGGGAAGAAAAGCACAGTCTATTTTCTATGAAGGCCACCATCAAAATTCTTTCCTATATTAGCTGAAGAGAAAGTGCAGCAGCAGACACTGTTAAGCCTGAATTAAAAGCTTGATCAGAGAAGGTTAAAACTAGACTGATTTTTTGCTTGTTATGTTTTTGGATGGAAACGAAGCTTCAAGAAACAAGGCTGAAGTGAGGTACTGGATAGGGCTACAAAAAGAGAAAAGAAGGCAGCAATGGGTCCTGGGAAAGGCAATGCTCTGGAAGTCAGACCATCTGAGCTTTAGTATTCACACTGCAAAAACTTAAATATTTGCACAAGACCTTTTCCAACTGTGTGTTTTAGATTCTTCATCTGTAGAATGAGGAGGTAGCTTAAGACAGAAATCTCAAACTCATATGCTTTCAGGAACAAATTCCTAAGTGTAAGGGCAATAGGGAATGATGAATATCTAGGGGAACTGGAAAATACAAGCTCTTCCAAAAGATCTTCTAATTATTAGTTTACAACTCTGTGATAGCCTGTAAAACAAACAAACATCTGCTCTGCATTACACAGGGTTGTCTAGAGAAATAGAGTCAATGGAAGGTTTGTTTGTTTCCGTAAAGGAACCAGCTCATGTTAGTGTGGGGAATGGCAAGTAAACATCTTGGTAGGACAGTAGGATAGAACCTCAGATAAAAGTTGATGTTGTAGTTCTGCATCCAAAATCCATAACGTAGGTCACAGTCTGGAAATTCAGACAGGATTTCTCTGTTGCAGTCTTGGAGCAGAATCCCTTCTTCTCTGGGAAACCTCAGTTTTTGCTATGTAGCCTTTAAACTGACTAGATGAGGATCACTCACATTATTGATTGCTATCCCTTTTACTTAATTTATTATAAAATTTACCACCTCTCCAATACTTTCACAGCAACATCTACACTAGTGTTTAACCAACAACTGGGCACAACAGCCTAGCCAAGTTGACACATAAAATGAACCATCACATGTTTCCATAGATTAAATCATCCTAAGAACTTTTTGAGCTCTGATCTTTTTACTATTTGGTTGTACATTCATCCTTCTGTATCTTTGGAGTTCACATCCACAGATTCAACCATGTATTAAAAATATTAGGGAAAAACTGCATGTGTACTGAACACGTATAGACCTTATTTTCTTGTCATTATTATTCCCTAAACAATATAGCATACCATTTACATAGCATTTACATTGTATTAAGTATTTTAAGTAATTTAGATATGATTTGAAGTATACAAGAAGATAGGTATAGGCTATATACAAATATTGTACAAATTAATATAAGGAACTTGAGGATCTATGGATTTTGGGTAGATTGTCTCCTGTAGACACAAAGGATAACTATACAAAATCAACCAGGATATGTGGGTGGAATCCGAAAGTCAAATGTAAATATTAACAGCTATATATTTGTATATATATTTGTAACTATATTACAAATGAATGTTTTAACTACACTAGAGAAGTGGGAAAGAAAATATTTAAGAAACTTTGGAAAATAATGTTTTAGCTGTTTTCTCTAAGACTGAAGTCAAAAAGCTCTATACACATACAAGTTAGTAAAGACCTTTATTTCTTAACATTATTCCCTTTATAAAAACAGAATAACAACTATTTACATGGTATTTATTTTGTATTAGTAATCTACAGATAATTTAAAGTATATGGGAGGATGTGCACAGGTTGTGTGAAAATATTTCATCATTTTGCATAAAGAACTTTGCACATTCATGGGTTTTGCTATCCAACAGGAGTCCTGGAGCCCAACCCCCATGGATACGGAAGGGTGACTGTACCTTTAAAGTACAAAGAACAAGGTTCAGGTCTTTACCCAATTAATGCACAATAAAAGCATTTCTAGAATGCTTTGGTTCATCTTGGATAAAAGTAAGAGAAACCAAGATGAAGTTTTCACTCCTGTGTGTAGGTTTATGAATCTTATAATGTTTTGTTTGGATCATGTCTCCAAGATAACTCTAAACTTGTATCATCTTTGAATGCTTATACAATAATTGTTTACACTTTTTTCCTTGATTATTTTATAACAGTCTTTTGGAAGGTGCAATTAGGATGAATTTGAATGTATTCAACCACAAAAAGTAATTTTAATAGACTTGGAAAATGAAGAGTCATGGTAGTGTTTTTTCTTAGAATTTCAGATCTTACTTGTTCCTCTTAAAATCCCACATACTTCAGACAAGATTTTTCTCTTATAGTCTTCATAGTGTATTAACAGGACATTTAGTTTCTCAGGGCTTATATGTAATTGCTTCAATTGATCATCTTAAAAATAAACACAGCCATAAAAAAAGTGAAATTATTTCTACCATTTTATATAGGCATTCTTGGCTTCTCACTTCCAAGAGGCAAAGGTTCTAGCTGAGCCTGCCACCTATCAGTGGCATTTAACAAAACTAGGATTATTGAATTCTAGCCTTGACAAGCACACTGATTTTCCTTATAAACATTGACACTATATTTTGTAGCCCAAATCCACAAATCTCTCCTGAAATAAAAAAAAAATACAAAACAAGTGTCAGGATTAAGAGTACAGATTTCAGAATTGTGGGTATAAGCATAATAATTATGCATGTTTCAGTAATGAACATAAGTACCAATGTGGAAAGAAAAGCTATAAGAGATATAAATTATTTTATTTAAAAACATGAGTAGAAGCATTAACTGTTAAAACATTTTCTAAGGTATGAATTGATTTTGAGAATACTTTCAGTGTAAATTGGCCTTCTGTCACAGAAAATTAGATTGAAAATTTACTCAAATCAAAACAGAGATTCAAATTCTTCAAGTTGATCTGCCAAAAGAAAAGGAATTTCTAAAATTTCAAGGAGAAAAATGTGTTGTGCCCCATGTAAAGTGATTCAAGGTAACTTTTAAAATTTTTATTCAGACTATTCACACTGAAAAAAAAAGGATAGTGTTAGGTGCTCTCTGATGTGACCATGTAGCAGATTTTAGGGGGTATTTATTTATTTATTTATACTGGGGAGTGAATCCAGGGCAACTTCACCACTGAGTTCTATCGCCATAACTTTTTATTTTTTATTTTGAGTCAGGGTCTCACTATATTACTGAGGCTGGACTTGAACTTGCAATCATTCTGCCTCAGTCTTTTGAGTCAATGGGATTACAAACTGTTGCCACTGCACCCTACTGGAGGCAGGTATACTTAAGAGACCTTGGGGTAAAGCCACCATGCTTATAAAAGAGTCCAATTTTAAAAAATTCAAGAACAATGGAGTTCTGTAGAACTGGTCAAACTACCCTTGACCTCATTATTTCTCAAAACCTACAATATTTGCAGTTTCAGACAACCTGATGTTATGGAATTAAGTACTGCTTGATGAACTACTTATTCTCTTATTCACTTACTAAATCATCCTGCAACTCTGCCAATGCCTCTCAGCTAGTTTCTCTATTATGGATGATTAATATCAACTTAGCACCGTCTTGGTTTCTACCTGGTCCCAAACACTAGGTAATTCTAGACAAAGCATTATGAAAGATATGAAAGAGAATCTTGATTTTAATATCTGTACATTTCATGTCATTAACTTTTTTTAACAATTTCTTGAGTGACATTTTTTCCTTATCAAAAGAAAATGATTGACATGAATGATAGAACTATCATTTATATTCATTTGGTAGGAAAAGTTTTTCTGAGAAAAATATTATGTTGAAATCTTTCCAAGTATCTTATTTCTCCTTGACAAATTCAATAAATGGACCAACCATTTAGAAACTACCATCTAATTGGTCATAATGCTCTTTCTGCATTGAACATTACATAAGTCAAGATAAAAGCTTGGAAGAAATATTTAAGTATTTTAATCTTATTCCACTTTAATTAAGACCAAGTGAAACAGAAAAGCACAGTAATAATTGACAACTAGATATATCAATTACTGAGCCTTAAAATGCCTATAGACAGAAGAAAAATTGGCACCACAGATAACTTTATGCTATGAAGAACTATCTAAATTTCTTTCATTCTTAGAATGAGCATATCTAAACTAAAACACTTTTGAGAACCAGAAGGGCATTATTAAAAAATTACACCAGGATATGAATAACCCAGAATCTTCCCAACTAATGAGGGCTTATAGAAACCCTAGAGGAATAGATTTTGTTTGGTTGTTTTACCATATGCCAAAAATAGGAAAAGACAAGAAGTATAGGGTGGGCCTTAAACACAAGAACTAAAATAATCTTAAGAGCTAGGATCTAGATGTTTCTGACACTAAACTGGATTATAATTGCATAAGAGAAATGCACCTCTAAGACTTCTAGAAGAATGTTTTGGTAATTGAAATTAGTGGGTGTTCAGGAAGCTCACATATATTTTTAACTTGAAAAATATGTTTTTATAAAAATAATGTATTAACTAAAGAATATTTAGTAGTTTCAACACATCTTTCTCTCCATTAGGTAAGTCATTCAGACATAAAATAAGTAAATACTCTCTCAAATTAAAAATATTATTAACTAAATGGACCTAAAAGACATCTAGAATATTTCACCCAAGGACAAAAAAAAATTAATTTTTATCCCTGAGGCACATAGTACTTTCTGTAAAATAGACATGTTACCTCTGTTTACTCATGACATCATCCCGTATCTAGAAGACCCACAAAACTCCACCAGAAAACTTCTAGAGATGATAAATTAGGTAAAGTGGCTGGATGGAAGATCAACATTCATAAATCAATAACTTTTCTATACTCCAATAGTGATTTTGCTGAGAAAGAAATCAGGAAAACTATCCCACTCACAATGACTTTTAAAAAGTACTTGGGAATAAATCTAAACAAGTGAAGTGAAAAACTTTTAAAATGAAAACTATAGGACACTGAAGAAAGAAATCAAAGAAGACCTTAGAAGATGCAAAGACCACCCACGTTCTCTGATAGACAGAACTAATATTGTCTGAATGACCATACTACCAATTGCTTTATACAAATTCAGTGCAACACTCATCAAAATACCAATGACATTCTACACTGTTATGGTTTGGATATGAGGTGTCTCCCAAGCTCACCTGTGAAACAATGCAAGAAGGTTCGGAGGAGAAATGATTGGGTTGTAAGATTCTTAACCCAATCAGTGATTTAATCCTCTGATAGGGATTAACTGAGCAATAACTGAAGTGTTAGGGTGTGGCTGGAGGAGATTGGAATTGGGGTGTGGCTCTGGTGTATATATTTTATATCTGGAGGATGGAGATTCTCTCTCTCTTTCTCTGCTTCCTGATCTTATGTGAGCTGCTTCCTCTGCCACACACTCTGCCATGATATTCAGCTTCACCTCAAGCCCCAAGCAATGGACCCAGCCTTCTACGAACTAAGACCTCTGAAATTGTGAGCACTCAAATAAACCTTTCCTCCTCTATAATTGTGCTGGTCAGATCATTTAGTCATAGCAGTTTTAGCTGACTAACACATATACATAACTAGAAAAAAACAGCTCTGACATTCATTTGGAAGAATAAAAAACCCAGAATAGTCAAAGCAATCATGAAAGAAAGAAGAGTGGTGCTGGAGGCATCACAATCCCAGACCTCAAATTATACTAAAGAGCTATAGTAACAAACAGAGAATGTTATTGACATGAAAACAGACAAGAATACCAATGGAATAGAAGAGAAGGCATGGAGACAAATACACATAGTCATCTGATACTCAATGAAGGTACAAAAAACATGTTGGAGAAAAGATAGCCTTTTGATATATGGGACTGGGAAAACTGGATATCCATACATAGAAGAATGAAACTAGCTCCCTATCTTTAACACTGCACAAAAGTCAACCTAAATTACAACAAAGACCTAGGAATTAGACCAAAACCTTTGCAACTGCTAGAAGAAAACATAGGCTCAACTTTCCAACATTTTGGTGCAGGTATTAATTTCCTTAACAAGACTCCTAAAATTCAAGAAATAAAACCAGGAATCAATAAGGGGAATGGCATCTCATTAAAATCTTCAGCCTAGCAAAGGAAATAAGAGCATGAACAGATAGCCTACATAATAGAAGATCTTTACCAGCTGCTCCACCATCAGGAGATTAATATCCAGAATATATAAAGAATTATCATACACACACATACTGCACACATCACAAATTACCCAATGAATAAATGGGCAAAAGAAATAAAAAGACATTTAAAAAAATACAAATGGCCAAAAAAAGATGTGAAAAAATATTCAACATTCATAGCAAACAGGGAAATATAAATCAAAACTACATTGAAATTTCATCTTACTCCAGTTAGAATTATAATCATCAAGAATGCAAATAGTAATAAATAATGTTGAGGATATGGGGGGAAAGGTACACTCATACATTGTTGGTGGGACTGAAAATTAGTACAACCTTTCTGGAAAGCAGTATGGAGATTTCTCAAAGGACTGGGAATAGAACCACCATAAGACTCTACAATTCCCCTCCTTGGTACTTATCTAAAAGATCCAAAATCAGCCTGCTATAAGTGATACAGTCACATTAATGTTTATAGCAGTGCAAGTCACAATAGCCAAACTATGGAACTGGCTTAGGTGTTCATCAATAGAGGAATGGATTTGAAATGTGGTATATATACACAATGTAGTTTTACTCAGCCATAAAAATGAATGAAATATAGCATTTGCTGGTAAATGGATGGAAAATAACATCAGGCTATGTGAAATAAACCAGACTTATAAAGTCCAAGGTCAAATGTTTTCTCTCATATGCAGAAGTTAGAAGAAAATAAGGGGAAAAGGGGAAATCCCATTAGAATAGAAAGGAGGTCAAAGGAGTAGAGGGAGGAGATTGAAGGGGAAGAAGGAAGGATGGGAAAGGAAGGAATGGTGGGATGAAATTGTACAAATTATGTTATGTATATAAATGAGTGTGTCACAGTGAATTTCACCTTTATATATATCCACAAAGCACTACTTTAAAAAAAAAAACAATAAAGAAATGGAAGACCAGTAGAGTAGAGGAAGAGGATTGGGGTAGGGAGGAAGGGAAAGGAGAGCCACTGGGTATCAAAATGGAGTAAATTAAATTCTGTGCATATATTATTATGTCAAAACAAACTGCAATATTATGTATAACTATAATGCACTCATAAAAGCATTAAAATAGTATTTCCGTACAAGTGGGTATAATCTAAGTATGAGCACTAAATGTTTTTCCTTTTTTGACAATTTTTCTATTTTCTTTTTCAGAGAAGTTCTATCTAGGAATATGGCAGCCTCTTAGTCTTCTAAACTGATTTTATTAATTAATCTTTGTAAGATTTTGAGAATTAGAGTAAACTTATGGTGTATTTTAAGATGTAAATAATAATATTTCAATATGAATTAGAATTATATTATGCTATACTTACAGAAACAAATTTTGCTTATATTCTATGTCAAGGAGAAATTAAGATCTAAAGGGAAACTTTTAAGAAGAATCTAGATGGAAGAGAAATCTGTACCTTCTGAAATACTTCAAAACACTGTCTCACTCTAAGTCACTGAACTCTATAATCCAAATTACAAAGGAAAAGAACAACTGATTTAATCAGAATTGTTTCAACTAAAATAGATACTGAGATAGTAAACCAGAAAATCTAGGGTATGTCTGTCAGCTCAAGATTCTAATTTACCAATTGACTTCTTTAGTTTTGAGTTTGCTCTATCACGATGATTCACAGAAATATTCTTAGGCCCATTGTACAGATGGTTGAACCTAAAATATTGCCACACTTAAAGGTATTTAGACCATCAGAAATTCAAATCAGTATGTGGCAATTCAAAGAATAGTTTAAATAATATAAAAAAAGAAATCTCCCTCTCAAACACACAAGAGGAAGTGATCAAGACAAATAACTAGATATTAGAAGCTGGGGATGCTAGCTGGTATGGCAAGGACTTCAATCTTAGATTCTATGAACATACTTCATGTTTGCAATTAAGAATTGACCATTGTTAGTGTTATGGTTTGGATGTGAGGTGTCCCCCAAAAGCTCAAGTACATGACAATGCAAGAAGGTTCAGAGGAGAAATGATTGGGTTGTGAAAGCCTTAACCTGATTGGTGAATTAATACCCTTATAGGGATTAACTGACTGGTAACTGAAGTGGTAGGGTGTGGCTGGAGGAAGTGGTTCTTTGGGGGCATGGTTTTGGGGTATATATTTTGAAACTGAAGAGTGCAGTTTTCCTCTCTTGGCTTTCTGATCACCATGTGAGCTTCTACTCTCTGCCACACTCTCCAGCCATGATGTTTAGCCTTACCTCAAGCCTCGAAGAATGGACTTCTATGGACTAAGACCTCTGAAACCTTGAATCCTCAAATAAACACTTCTCCTACAATTGTTCTGGTGAGATCTTTTAGTCACTGCAGCTAAATAGTTGACTAAAACAGTTAACATCTTTACAATACAGAAAGAAGTTGAAAGTTGAAAGTTGAAAGAAGCTTGAAAGTTATGAGAGACCAGGTGTGGCTCATACCTGTAATCCCAGAGACTCAGGAGGCTGAGGCAAGAATATCACAAATTCAAGGTCAACCTCAGGAACTTAGCAAGATGCTGTCCCAAAATGAAAGATTTAAAAAAAAAAAAAAAAACAGAATTGGGGATAAATTCAGTAGTAGAGTACAGAGCACCGCTGGGTTCAATCCCCAATACAAAACAAACAACAAAATAAACGGGAACAACTTGCATATGATTAGAATAAGACAAGAACATAATGGCTAATGTTTTAGTTGTTATACTATAATTTGAGAGTAGGACTTTAAAACATTAATTTTTGTCCCAGTGATGCCTAATACATTACCTGAGACTCTAATACATATTTATAAAGTCAATAATGAATTGCCAACTTTAAGTATATTTTGAATTAATAGGGAATCCCTCCCCACACTTTAAAACATAATATAAATGAAGTACATATGTGACAAAATCACTATAAATATACCAGTGAGTTTAAGAGAAATGTTGATCTTTGTATGCTTGTGACTATGTTTTAGCATTCACACATAAGATGTGCTGGTTGGGATAAAGCAGAGAACTACACAAGAGGTACGTGCAATAACAGCCCCATTCAAAAAAGAGGGGACTTCTACAATTAACCAAGAGAGTTACAAGGATATTTGTCTTTTCTTGGTACATGGAGTGGTACACATATCTCTGTGACCTGAATTGAATTGCTCTCTCTAATTTACATTTTAAAATCCTAACTCCTCTTATTAGACTATGATCTTCTTTGGAGATAGGGTCTTTACAGAAATAATCAAGTTAAAACGAAGTTGTAGTGTGAACCCTAATCCAGTATCACTGGTGTCCTCATAAAAGGAGAAATCTGGGCTCAGTTATATACATAGAACAAAGAAAATATAGAAATATAGATGAGAACCATCTATAAGTCAAGAATTACCTGGAAATGATTCTCCTTCAGTCTTTAGAAAGAACAAATTCTGCTGACATCTTGATTTTGGACTTCTAGCCTCCAAAACTGTGAGACAGAAAATTTCTTTTGTTAAACCATTCAGTCTGTGTCACTTGGCTATACTAGCACTAGCAAACTAATATACTCTGGTACTAATATGAAAGTTATAGGCCTATGCCATTATGTGGTATAGTGAATTCATATTACCTGTGCAACACAGGAATTCTTAAGGCGAGAAAATAGTGAAATGTCACCATACCAGACTGTCAAAACTCTGAGACCTCTGTTGAAACAAATACAAAATTAATTTATAGTAACATACAACCAAAAGCAAATGCAATTTCCATAAAAATAATCATCATGGAGATGACAACACAGTAAAACAATCAAATACTACAATGGGATATGATTCACCATAAGGGAGAGTCAGAAGATGCAACAAAACCAACGATTAACAACACTCAAAATTTGGATAATCGAGTTCTCTGAAACAGACTAACAAATTAAACCTATATTTAGACAAAGATGATTCTACTATACTATATCAAGGCTTTCAGTTGAAGAATGATTAAAAGATGTTTAGTAGAATGAAACTGAACTCATGAGGAAGTGGAATGCAAGAGGCAATAATGAACTGTGAAATTGGTGAAAAACATAAAGATAGATTTCAAGCATTTGTTAAATTAAACAAACAATAAGAATGATAAAATTATGGCATTTGCAGGCAAATGGATGAAATTGGAGAATATCATGCTAAGTGAGATAAGCCAATCTCAAAAAGCCAAAGGACGAATGATATCACTAATAAGTGGAGGATGACACATAATGGGGGGGAGGGACGGGTTAGTGTTAGGGTTAGAGTTAGGGTTAGGGAGGGGGGCAAGTATGGAGGAAGGAAGTACTGTATAGAGGGTAAAGAGGGGTGGGAGGGGTGGGGGGAAGGGAAAAAATAACAGAATGAATCAAACAACATTACTCTATGTAAATTTATGATTGCACAAATGGTATGCCTTTACGCCATGTACAAACAGAGAAACAACATGTATCCCATTTGTTTACAATAAAAAAATAAAAAAGAAAAAAAAAAAAAAGAATAATAGCCTGGGTTTAAAACAAGTTGGAAACAAAATGCAAATCCACAATAAAATAGAACTGGTAGGGGGGTGAGTAAAGTAAAAGCATTTGAAAGTCTTTATATTAGAACTATACTAGAGGTATTAATTAATATTAGAATTTAATGAGCCAGGAAGACACATGAAATAAGGAGTGTATCTACTAGAAAATTGTTATCTTTAACACCAATGCAAAAGGGAGAGGGTAAATGACAAATAAAATTGAACTAACATCATAGACTATATAAAGATTTTTAAGAAATAAAAGCATAATATAAATGCATTTAAATTAGCAGTTAAATTTAGATTAAAATGACTTGGTAAATAAATCTCAGACTGAATTAAAATTGTTTTATAAATTTATAAGATATAGCTAAAATACATAGGCAAATGAATATTAAAAAATGACAAAAATGTAGAGGTATTAATATTGTTACATCAGTTTCTTTGGATAGTATTTGATTTCCTGATACTATTTAGTATCAAGAAGAAAGCTGATATAGAAATATTAATATCTAAAAGGATAGAGTAAGGAAACATGTATTACTGATGATGAAGTATGGAATTATATGACAATAAGAGAAAAAAATCAAGAATGTATAATCAATTCTGAATCATTTTCTACTTTAAAAAATTAGTTTCAAACTGACAATGCTACAATGTTGGAAAAAATTTTAAAACATTCTCAGGGCTGAGGTTGTGGCTTAGTGGTAGAGTTCTTGCCTGGTACATGTGAAGCACTGGGTTTGATCCTCAGCACCACATATAAATAAATAAATAAACTAAAGGTGTTGTGTCTATCTAAAACAAAAAATTTTTTTTTAAATTTCAATAATTGATAGACCTATGGAAATTTCTAATAAGCATGTTAACACTTCTGAGCATTAACTATAACAAGCTCGATCTAATAGGTACTTTTAGAACTCCCACTGAACAATTAAATACTTCATAATCTTTTCAATTTCACATAAAACTGCTAAAAAAAATTGAGCACCTAGTAGGCTGTAAAGGAATTCTGAACAAATACCAATGAATCAATGGGCAAACCACTTTCTATAACCAATAGGCTATGAAGTACAAATCAATAACAGAGATAGCAAACCCCTATAGATTTGGAAACTTTAGAAAACAAATATGTATAATACATTAGTCAAGAAGTAAATTCTAATGAAAATACAAAATGTTACATGGAGAAAATTGTGTGACAAATAGGTAAAACGATATATATATATATATATATATATATATATACACACACTCATACATATACATCAAATTTTATAACTTTAAAAGTACTTATTGAAGAGGAAAAATTGAGAATTAATGTTATGATTAAAATTTAAAGGGTATAAAAGAAAAAAATAACAAATTTGAAGAATAATAATACTTCAAATCCAGAGATTAATGTAATTGTAAAAATAAAAACAAAAACACAGGATCAACATGATCCAAAGTTGAATCTATGTAAAGATTAAAGGCCAATCTCTGGCAAGATGATAAAATTATTAGGGAAAATTATAAGTATACTTATGCAGATATATTTGAATAAAATCTTTTTTTTATTGTAAACAAATGGGATATATGTTGTTTCTCCATTTGTACATGGAGTCAAGGCATACCATTTGTGTAATCATAAATTTACATAGGGTAATGTTGTTTGATTCATATTGTTATTTTTTCTCCCTTCCCTCCCACCCCTCCCACCCCTCTTTTCCCTCTATACAGTCCTTCCTTCCTCCATTCTTACCATCCTCCTTAACCCTAACCCTAAACCTAAATCTAACCCTTACACTAAAAGCTCCCACCCTCCATTATATGTCCTCATCCGCTTATCAGCGAGATCATTCGTCCTTTAGTTTTTTGAGATTGGCTTATCTCACTTAGCATCATATTCTCCAATTTCATCCATTTGCCTGCAAATGCCATAATTTTATAATTCTTTAGGGCTGAGTAATATTCCATTGTATATATATGCCACAGTTTCTTTATACATTCATCAACTGAAGGGCATCTAGGTTGGTTCCACAATCTGGCTATTGTGAATTGAGCAGCTATGAAAATTGATGTGGATGTATCTCTGAGTATGCTAATTTTAAGTCCTTTGGGTATAGGCCAAGGAGTGAGATAGCTGGGTCAAATGGTGGTTCCATTTCAAGCTTTCTGAGGAATCTCCATACTTCTTTCCAGAGTGGCTGCACTAATTTGCAACCCCAGCAGCAATGTATGAGTGTACCTATTACCCCACATCCTCGTCAACACATATTGTTGCTTGTGTTCTTGATAATCGCCATTCTAATTGGGGTGATATGGAATCTTAGGGTAGTTTTGATTTGCATGTCTCATTACGAGAGATGTTGAACATTTTTTCATATATCTGTTGATTGCTTGTACATTTTCTTCTGTAAAATGTCCGTTAATTTCCTTAGCCCATTTGTTGATTGGATTATTTGTATTCTTGGTGTAGAGTTTTTTGAGTTCTTTACATATTCTGGATATTAGCGCTCTATCTGAAATATGAGTGGCAAAGATATTCTCCCACTCTGTGGGCTCTCTCTTCACATTACTGATAGTTTCCTTTGCTAAGAGAAAGCTTTTTAGTTTGAAACTATCCCAGTTGTTGATTCTTGCTTTTATTTCTTATGCTATGGGAGTCCTGTTAAGGAAGTCTGATCCTAAGCCAACAAGCTGAAGATTTGGGCCTACTTTTTCTTCTATTAGATGCAGGGTCTCTGGTCTGATTCCGAGGCCCTTGATCCATTTGGAGTAGAGTATTGTGCAGGGTGAGAGATAGGGGTTTAATTCTCATTCTGTTGCATGTGGTTTTCCAGGTTTCTCAGCACCATTTGTTGAAGAGGCTATCTTTTCTCCATTGCAAATTTTTGAACCTTTGTCTAGTATGAGAAAATTGTATTTATTGGGTTTATGTTCATGTCCTCTGTTCTGTACCACTGATCTACCAGTCTATTTTGGTATCAATACCATGCCGTTTTTGTTACTATTGCTTTGAAATAGAGTTGAAAATCTGGTATTGCGATACCCCCTGCTTCACTCTTTCTACTGAGGATTGCTTTAGCTATTCTGGGTTTTTTATTCTTCCAGATGAATTTCATAATTGCTTGGTCTATTTTTGTAAGGTACATCATTGGGATTTTAATTGGAATTGCATTGAATTTGTATAGCACTTTAGGTAGTATGGCCATTTTGACAATATTAATTGTGCCTATCCAAGAACATGGAAGATCTTTCCATCTTCTAAGGTTTTCTTTAACTTCTTTCTTTAGGGTTCTCTAGTTCTCATTGTAGAGGTCTTTCACCTCTTTCGTGAGATTGATTCCCAAGTATTTTATTTTGTTCGATGCTATTGTGAATGGGGTAGTTTTCCTAATTTCACTATTTGAAGATTCATCATTATGTATAAAAATGCATTGGATTTATGAGCATTGATATTGTAACCTGCTACTTTACTGAATTCACTTACGAGTTCTAAAACTTTTCTGGTGAAATTTCCAGGTTCCTCTAAATATATAATCATGTCATCAGCGAACAGGGATAGTTTGAGTTCTTCTTTTCCTATTCATATCCCTTTAATTTCCTTGGTTTGTCTAATTGCTCTGGCTAGAGTCTCAAGAACGATGTTGAATAGAAGTGGTGAAAGAGGGCATCCCTGCCTTGTTCCAGTTTTTAGGGGGAATGCTTTCAGTTTTTCAGCATTTAGAATGGTATTGGCCATGGGCTTAGCGTAGATGGCCTTTACAATGTTAAGGAATGTTTCCACTACCCCAATTTTTTCTAGTGTTTTGAGCATGAAGGGATGCTGTATTTTATCGAATGCTTTTTCTGCATCAATTGAAATAATCATGTGATTCTTAACTTTTAGTCTGTTGATATGGTGAATGACATTTATTGATCTCCAGATGTTGAACCAACCTTGCATCTCTGGGATAAAACCCACTTGATCGTGGTGCACTATTTTTTTAATATATTTTTGTATGCAATTTGCTAAATTTCTGCTAAATTTTTCCTGGATCCTTGAATAAAAACTATCAAACCTCATTCTAAAAGGGAAAAGTTAATTAGGCCTATAACCATTAGTAAATGGAATTTATTGTTTCAAAACAAAATAGAATGCGTCCAAATGTAAAAGGAAAGAAGGAAGGTAAGAGAAAGAAAGAAAGAAAGAGAGAGAGAAAGGAAAAGAAAGAGAGAAAGAAAAAAAGGAAAGTATAGAAAAACTGGCAAGATAACAATCTTTTTGTTAGGCCAGACAGTTTTACAGGTCAATTCTTCCTAACACTCAAGAAGCAGAAAAGCCTTAGTTTATACAAAGTCTTTGGAGATAAAAAAAAAAAAAAGCCCTTAAAAGTTGTTATATGGTACTGCATTGGCCTCAAAACTGAACATTATTGCTTTTCTGCATAGACACAGCTCCATGTCCTGGAGACAGCAGTGAGCTCCAGCCCACAGGAAGCTTCAGGGACCAGGACAGGACAGCCAGGGATTTCCCCAAGCAGCCCTACTCCCTCTGACAGCAGGCTCCTTTCATGGCCAGCTTCTCCGTGCAGACCGCCCAGTGAGAGCCTTTCCGCACAGAGCCTGCTCCAAGCCCTGGAACCAGTAGTGGGCTAGTGGCAGCTTTCTTCAGAAGCACTGCATTATCAAGTTCCTCCAAGACTTCAGGCTACTGAAGGCTGAGAGGTGATACAGTGGAAATCTACAGGGACACTATAAGCCAATAGAAGAAATCTGCAATATCACAGAGTCCCACTGACATCTGACCAATATGAGAAAACAAGGGAAGAAAATGTCCCAAACAAACCTAGATACTATACCAATAAAACCCAAAGACAGCACAGCAGAAGAAATGTCAGAAAGGGAGTTCAGAATGTACATAATTAAAAAAAATCAGGGAAGCAAACAGGAGATGAAAGAACAAATGCAGGCATTGAAGGAGGAGATGAAAGAGCAAATGCAGGCATTAAATGGTTGCACCAATCAAGAGTTAAAAGAGCAAATACGGAAGCAAGAAATCATTTCAATAAAGAGTTAGAGATACTGAAAAAAGCAAACAGAAATCCTTGAAATGAAGGAAACAATGAACCAAGTTAAAAACTCCATAGAAAGCATAACCAATAGGATAGAACAACTGGAAGACAGAACCTCAGACATTGAAGACAAAATATTTAATCATGAAAAGGATATTGACCAAACAGAGAAGATGGTAAGAAATCGTGAAGAGATTCTACAAGAATTATGGGATATCATGAAAAGGCCAAATTTAAGAATTATTGGGATAATAAAAGGAAAGCTTAGAGAAACAAACCAAAGGAATGAACAATCTATTCAATGAAATAATATCAGACAATTTCCCAAATCTAAAGAATGAAATGGAAAACCAAGTACAAGAGGCTTATAGGACTCCAAATATACAAAATTACAACAGACCCACATCAGGGCACATTGTTATGAAAATACCTAACATACAAAATAAAGACAGAATTTTAAAGGCCAAGAGAAAAAGAATCAAATTACATTCAGGGGGAAACCAATAAGATAAATGGCAGATTTTTCAATCCAGAACCTAAAAGCTAGAGAGGCCTAGAACAACATTTATGAAGCCCTGAAAGAAAACGGATGCCAACCAAGAATCTTATACCCAGCAAAACTTACTTTCAGATTTCATGATGAAATAAGATCCTTCCATGATAAACTAAAGCTAAAGGAATTTACAAAAAGAAAGCTGCATTACAGAACATTCTCAAAAATATTCCATGAGGAAGAGATGAAAAACAACGATGCAAATCAGCAACGGGAGGAACTAGCCTAAAGGAATAGCCAAATAAAGGACAAACCAAATCATGTCAAGAAACAAAAATGAGTCAAATGACTGGGAATACAAATCATATCACAATAATAACCTGAATGTTAATGGCCTGAACTCATCAATCAAAAGACATAGACTGGCAGATTGGATTAAAAAGAAAAATCCAAAAATATGCTGCCTGCAAGAGACTCATCTCATAGAAAGAGATACCCACAAAATAAAGGTGAAAGGATGGGAAAAAAACATACCATGCACATGGACACAGCAAAAAACCTGGAGTATCCATCCTCATTTCAGATAATGTGGACGTCAAGCCAAAACTAGTCAGAAGGGATAAAGGAGGATATTACATACTGCTTAAGGGAAGCATAAATCAGCAAGACATTACAATCATAAATATCTATGCCACAAACAGTGGCTCATACATGTAGGTCAAACAAATCCTTCTTAATTCCAGAAATCAAATAGACCACAAGACAATAATACTAGGAGATTTTACACACCTCTGTCACCACTGGATAGATCCTCCAACAAAAATTGAATAAAGAAATCATAGATCTCAATAATACAATCAACAATTTAGACTTAAAGGACATATATAGAATATACCATCCAACAAATAACGAATAAAGTTTCGTCTCAGCAGCACATGGATCCTTCTCTAAAATAGTCCATATTTTATGCCTCAAAGCTACGGAGAGCAAATAAAAGAAGATAGAGATACTACCTTGTATTCTATTCGATTATAATGGATTGAAATTACAAATAAATGACAGAATAAAAACCAGAACTTCTCTAATACCTGGAGATTAAATAATACGCTATTATATGATGAATGGATAACAGAAGACATCAGGAGGGAAATAAAATATTCTTAGAAGTAAACGAGAACAAAGACACATCATATCAAAATCTCTGGGACACAATGAAAACAGTACTTAGAGGAAGATTTATTTCATGGGGTGCATTCAACAAAAGAAGTAAAAATCAACAAATAAATGACTTAACACAACAGCTCAAAGCCCTAGAAAAAGAAGAGCAGACCAACACCAAAAGTAGTAGAAGACAGTAAATAGTTAAAATCAGAGCTGAAATCAACGAAATTGAAACAAAAGAAACAATCGGAAAAACTGACAAAATAAATAGTTGGTTCTTTGAAACAATAAACAAAATTGATAAACCCTTAGCCACACTAAGAAAGAGAAAGAGGGAGAAAACTCAAATTACTAAAATTCAGGATGGACAAGGAAATATCACAACAGACACGAGTGAAATACAAAACATAATCAGAAGCTATTTTGAAAATCTATACTCTAACAAAACAGAAAACCTCGAAGACATCAACAAGTTTCTAGAGACAGATGAATTACCTAAACTGAATGAGGAGGACATACACAACTTAAATAAACCAATTTCAAGCAATAAAATAGAAGAGGTCATCAAAAGCCTAACAATGATGAAAAACTGGGACCAGATGGGTTCTCAGCCGAGTTCTATAAAACCTTCAAAGAAGAGCTCATTCCTATACTCCTCAAAGTACTCCATGAATTAGAAAAGGAGGGAACCCTCCCAAACTCATTCTACGAAGCTAATATCACCCTGATACCTAAACCAGACAGAGACACATCGAGGAAAGAAAATTTCAGACCAATATCCTTAATGAACATTGATGCAAAAATTCTCAACAAAAATTATAGCAAATCGCATACAAAAATATATTAAAAAGATAGTGCAACACAATCAAGTGGGTTTTATCCCAGGGATGCAAGATTGGTTCAACATCTGGAAATCAATAAATGTCATTCACCATATCAACACACTTAAAGTTAAGAATTACATGATTATTTCATTGATGCAGAAAAAGCATTCGATAAAATACAGCATCCCTTTATACTCAAAACACTAGACAAAATTGGGGTACTGGGAACATTCCTTAACATTGTAAAGGCCATCTACGCTAAACCCATGGCCAATATCATTCTAAATGCTGAAAAACTGAAAGCATTCTCCCTAAAAACTGGAACAAGGCAGGGATGCCCTCTTTTACCACTTCTTTTCAACATCATCCTTGAAATTCTAGCGAGAGTAATTAGACAAACCAAAGAAATTAAAGGTATACAAATTGGAAAAGAAGAACTCAAACTATCCCTGTTCACTGATGACATGATTATATATTTAGAGGTACCTGGAAATTCCACCAGAAAACTTTCAGAACTCATAAGTGAATTCAGTAAAGTAGCAGGTTAGAAGATCCATGCTCATAAATCCAATGCATTTTTATACATAATGATGAATCTTCAAATAGTGAAATTAGGAAAACTACCCCATTCACAATAGCATCGAACAAAATAAAATACTTGGGAATCAATCTCACAAAAGAGGTGAAAGACCTCTACAATGCGAACTAGAGAACACTAAAGAAAGAAATTAAAGAGAACCTTAGAAGATGGAAAGATCTTCCATGTTCTTGGATAGGCAGAATTAATATCGTCAAAATGGCCATACTACCTAAATTTCTATACAAATTCAATGCAATTTCAATTAAAATCCCAATTATGTACCTTACAGAAATAGACCAAGCAATTATGAAATTCATCTGGAAGAATAAAAAAACCAGAATAGCTAAAGCAATCCTCAGTAGAAAGAGCGAAGCAGGGGGTATCGCAATACCAGGTCTTCAACACTATTACAAAGCAATAGTAACAAAAACGGCATGGTATTGATACCAAAATAGACAGGTAGATCAGTGGTACAGAACAGAGGACATGAACATAAACCCAATAAATACAATTTTCTCATACTAGACAAAGGTTCCAAAAATTTGCAATGGAGAAAAGATAGCCTCTTCAACAAATGGTGCTGAGAAACCTGGAAAACCACATACAACAGAATGAGAATTAAACCCCTATCTCTCACCCTGCACAATACTCTACTCCAAATGGATCAAGGGCCTCGGAATCAGACCAGAGACCCTGCATCTAATAGAAGAAAAAGTAGGTCCAAATCTTCAGCTTGTTGGCTTAGGATCAGACTTCCTTAACAGGACTCCCATAGCACAAGAAATAAAAGCAAGAATCAACAACTAGGATAGTTTCAAACTAAAAAGCTTTCTCTAAGCAAAGGAAACGATCAGTAATGTGAAGAGAGAGCCCACAGAGTGGGAGAATATCTTTGCCACTCATACTTAAATAGAGCGCTAATTTCCAGAATATATAAAGAACTCAAAAAACTCTACACCAAGAATACAAATAATCCAATCAACAAATGTGCTAAGGAAATGAACAGACACTTTACAGAAGAAGATGTACACGCAATCAACAGATATATGAAAAAATGTTCAACATCTCTAGTAATGAGACATGCAAATCAAAACTACCCTAAGATTCCATCTCACCCCAATTAGAATGGCAATTATCAAGAACACAAGCAACAATAGGTGTTGACGAGGATATGGGGAAAAAGGTACACTCATACATTGCTGCTGGGGTTGCAAATTAGTGCAGCCACTCTGGAAAGAAGTATGGAGATTCCTCAGAAAGCTTGGAATGGAACCACCATTTGACCCAGCTATCCCACTCCTTGGCCTATACCCAAGGGAGTTAAAATTAGCATAATCAGAGATACAGCTACATCAATGTTCATTGCTGCTCAATTCACAATAGCCAGATTGTGGAACCAACCTAGATGCCCTTCAGTTGATGAATGGATAAAGAAACTGTGGCATATATATATATATATATATGTATATATATATATATATATACACACACACACACACACACACACACACACACACACAATGGAATATTACTCTGCCATAAAGAATGATAAAATCATGGGATTTGCAAGCAAATGGATGAAATTGGAGAATATGATGGTAAGTGAGATAAGCCAATCTCAAAAAAACTAAAGGACGAATGATCTCGCTGATAAGCGAATGAGGACACATAATGGAGGGTGGGAGGGTTCAGCATTAGCGTTAGGGTTATTTTTAGGGTTAGGGTTAAGGAGGGTGGTACGAATGGAGGAAGGAAGGACTGTGTAGAGAGAAAAGAGGGGTGGGAGGGGTTGGGCAGAAGGAAAAAAAATAACAGAATGAATCAAACAATATTACCCTGTGTAAATTTATGATTACACAAATGGTATGCCTTGACTCCATGTACAAATAGAGAAACAACATGTATCCCATTTGTTTACAATTTTAAAAAATAAAAGAAAATGTGAACATTATTATAACAAGAAAGGAAAACTTAGGATAATATCATACAGATTTAAGAATCATAAATAAAAATAAAAATATTTGGAAACAAATTCAACAGTTTTTAAAATTTCTTTGACCAAGTTTGGTTTTTAAGGATGGATTGATATTGGAAATTTTACTATATTGATAAATCCGAAGAAAATGAAAGGAAAATCTCACTACATTGGAAAATTATTCATCAATCATTCTTGATACAACTACTGAATTTGGAAGAAATAAGAACTTCTTTATCTTGCTAAATAGTAATAAACTCCTACACAAAATACTAAAAAACTGTGCAACCTTAAAACTATCTCTTGTAAATCAGAAATAGTAAGATATCCAATTATTATAGCTTCTATTTAATATTTTAATGTAGAACTTTGATAGTATGTACATATATTAGACTTGGATATGAAGTGTCCCCAAAAATGCTCATATAGGTAATATTTCAGACGTGAAAAATTTAGATTATGAGCACTGTGATATCAGTGGATCAATTCATTTGATGGGCCACTGAGTGGTAACTCTAGGCAGGAAGGGCATGACTGAAGGACGCATAAGACATTGGGGGAATGCTTTTGGGGCTTGTATTTTGTCCCTGGTTCCTTGTGCATTTTCTCTCTGCTTCCCTGCTGCTGTGAGCTGAGGAGCTTTTCTCCACCATGACCTTGAGTTATGATGTGTAGCCTCATTTTGGACCCAGAGCAACAAAGTAGGCCAATCATGGATTGAACCTCTGAAACCGTCAGCTTGAAATAATCTTTTTCTTCTCTAAGTTTCTCTTCTAAGGTGTTTTGATCATGGTGACAAAAAGTTGACTGACACAATATACATAAGAAACAAACCCCAAGTGCATAAATAAATTCCATTTCCAATATTCAGAAAGGAAGGAAAATTTGTCCTTATTTAATGATTATATGCAGCTGGACTACTACTTTTTAGACATACCAGATGGTCTATGAACTATGGAAACCAATAAGAAAATACATAAAATTCACTAGATACTAGATCATTATAGGAAAAAGAGCAAATATAGTAGCTAATACAAAGATTTCATAAGTGTGATCCCATTACAGCAGTAACAAAAATATAAGAAAATTAGGACTAAATCCAATACCAGAAGTATAATGTATTTAAAAAGGAAATTATCCAACCTGAGCAAAAGACGTGAATGAAAACTTAAATAAATAGATTATGTTTAAAAATTAGATGAGAAATTACCTGTTTCCCCAAAATTAATTGATAAACTCAATAAAATTCTTTAAAAGAAATTAATGCAGGGTTTTTGTGCACACCTTGCTGAATTCATTTGACAACTCGAATAGATGGGTAAATGGTCAAAACTCAGTCAAATTGAACTTAAAGAAGGAAAACAATTAGGTAGAATGTATCCTACTGTATATTAGTCATGTATTACTTAATGATAGGGATGCATTCTGAAGCATGTGTTAGGCAATTTCACTGTCTTAGAGTATACTAATACAAACCTAGATAATATAACCTTTTAGAGATCTAGGCTATGTGTATATATATCTACATATACATATATATCTACATATACATATATATACACATATTCATATATATGTATATATACATATAGCCTAGATCTGTAAAAGGTTATATACACACATATATGCATATATATACATATAATATATGTGTGTATCCCTGTTATCTATCTTTATCTATATCTATCTATCCAAAGGAGAGACAGAGAGAGAGAGAGACAGGGAGAGATAGCTTATATCCTATTGCTCCTTGGGTCAAGATGAACAAAACAACATGAGATTAAATCATGCACAAGAGAAAATGATGGATCAAGAGTTGTTATAAATGTAAGATAAATGTGGCTATTTCTGGAATAAAAGAGCACATTGTATTGCAGTAATTTTTTTGATAAGTAGAGGAGTACATTCCAAAATAATGACAAAATGAGTATTATGGTTAATATATAAGCCAATAACACAGCCATTTATTATTATTATCAAAAATTATGTATTGTGCATAATTATATTTGCTATTTTTATGTGACTGGCAACAGCAGGTTTGTTTACATCAGCATCACAAAAAACACATGAATGAGGTATTTTACTATGATGATGTGATGAGTACAATATCACTAGGCAATAGGAATCTTCCAGCTTCATTATAATCTTGTTAGATATACCATTGCTGTATATACTGTGCATCACTGACTAAAATATCATTACATGGTACATGACTGCAAAAAGTTATAGTAACTAAAACAGTGTGATATTGATGTTCACATAGAAAAGTGAAGATTGAGAAACACTAAAGAATCCAGAAACAGATCCACACAGTTACATGATAGAGGAGAGACAATAAAATAGTGAAAGATTGAACTATTTAATAAATGATATTGGGAGAGTTTGTTGTCCATGTGAAAAGAGTTAAATTTTATCCTTTTTACCACACAGAAAATATAATTTCCACTGTGTCATTAACAGACATAAGTGTTAAAAACAAAGCTTAACTTTTTCTGGAGGAAATACAAAATGATGTCTTTATGACCTCAGAGTAATGAATCATCCCCAAAACAATACACAGATGTATAAATCATAAAGAAAGAGATAAATAAAGGTCATTACAATAAAACACTAAAGTTTTATATGAGAAAAAATATCAAAACAATTGAAAACAGCAAGATATCATTTGCCAACAATAGTATTTGAAGAAAAAAATTATCCAAAAATATTAAGTGTTGGTGAAAATATGGAGAAACACATACACCATGGGTATGTGTGTATACTGATACAAATATTTTACAGATAAATAAAGCAATATCCAGTGAAGTTGAAGATACATTCATCCTAAGACCCAGAAATTCCACTTTCAATAAGAGCAAAAGCTACTCAAAGGAGCTTGTCCTAGGACTATTTGTTATTATTCTTCCATGAGGTAGGGAGTTTGCAGCAGAGCATAAATCTATTCAGTGCTTTCTTCATTGAGAAAAATCCTATTCAGAACATAAATAGAAGCTCAATTACCTATGATGTTTAACAACTTTGCCAATTTATATTCTGACACAATCTCCTTATCTCATTATAGACATGTAACAATTCACTTACAGATTGGCACTAGTCTTCAAATCACAATTTTAGTATCACAGGACCAGAAAAATTCTTGCAAGTATTCATGTGGAGATATTTTTGTAATATTTTGAAATTCAAAGAAACATGTTATCCCTCCAATAACTGAATGAATAAACAAAAACTAAGGGGTGATTAAAATATTGAACTAGGTACTCAAGTGTTGTGATCAAATATCAGGCTATATTTGTTTGACTGCTGATGGCTCTCAAAACTCACTAAAGAAGGAACTCTGGTACTCTTTCTTTGATGCTGGCAGGAAGTTCATAACCATGCAAACCCTGGCCCACATACAGAAACTCCTACCCCAGATACATACCCTCATCACAATAAAAGACACAGTCTCTTTCCTTAGCTCACTCAAGTTGTTTTCTGAACAAATTTGTGCAACTCTTCTGCTCTCCCAAGAAAATTTCATTATATAGTAAACCTTTCAATATTGTCATTGCACATGTGGTGTGGCATCACAATAGTCTTAACACCTGAACCAAATTTCATTCAGAATGACCACCTCAAGTATCAACATGAATAAATTGGGAACACAGTGTTGAATAAAAGAAATTAATTTGCCAATAAAAAGAAAACATAATATGAAGTTTTCAAATGTACATATACATTTTTATTGGTGCATTATAACGGCACATAATAATGGTCTCATTGTTACATATTTGTACATGCACACAATATAATTTGGTCAATTTCATTCCCCAGTATCTCCTCTTTCCCTCTCTTACTCCCTCCCATGATCCCCTTACTCTGTTCTTCTAGTCTCCCTTCTCTTCTCATGAGACCCCTCACCTTTTTTCTCTCTAGATTCCACATATGAAGGAAAACATAAAACCCTTCACCTTTCACATGAATTCAGATGTGGGAATTTTCCACTTGGCCTTGTATTAGTCAGTCTTTTGTTACTGTAATCAAAATACCTGAGAGAAACTATTTAGAGGAAGAAAAGTTTATTTTTCCTCACAGTTTTCCGAGGTTCAACCCACATTCATCAGACACCATTGCTCTGGGCCAAGGTGAGGCACATCATGGTGAGAGTAGAGGTGGAGGAAAGTTGCTCAGCACATGGCAGCTGGAAAAGTGGGTGGGAGAGTGAGGGAGAAGATAAAATTGTCCAGAAAACAACCTTAATGACTTATCTACTTCCAACAAGTAGGTTATTCCTCCCAAGTTATTGATGGATCAAAAACTTCAGTTTTGTACCTTGTAACCATTACAGGCATCATGCCAATGTTTAAGGAATTTCAGATTTTGAGACATTTCAGATTTCAGATATTTGCATTAGGGATGCTCAACTATACTAGAGAAAAATCGACTAAACATAGAAGTAGACACTAATGAATAAATTGATAGAAATGAATATAACATATGCAGAAAACAAATAGTTAAATCATCAGAGTAACTCTTTCCTAATTAGTCACTACTGTAAATGTAAATGGATTAAACTCTCCAAATAGAAGGTAGAGATTAAAAGAGTAGATTTAAAGTCATGATTAATCTATATGTTGTCTGTAAGAAATTTACCTGAGACACAAAGACACAAAGAAGTTAATTATACAAGGATGGAAAAATATAACCCATGTGAATAGCTATCAAAAGAGGACAAGGTGGCTATATTATTAGCAGAAAAAGTAGATTTTAAGTAAAAAAAGTTTATAAGTAGCAAAGAAGGATAATACATCCTGATAAAGTTTCAATTTGGTAAGAAACATAACACTGATAAATGTATATGTTTATATACTTATAAACAAACCCCAATATATAAGAAGCAAAATAGACAGGCTAGCAGCAAGAAATACAGCTCCACAATGAGAGCTTGATATTTTAATACCCCATGTCTTAGTCCATTTGTGCTGCTATAACAAAATATCACACTGGGAAATTCATAAATAAATAGAAATTTATTTCTCACTATTCTGAATGCTGGGAAATCCAAGATCAAAATACCCACAAGTTCAGTATCTGGTTAGAACTGCTTTCTGTTTCCAAGATGTCCTTTTTAAAAATATATATTTTCATTTTTTAATTGACACATTGTAATTGCCAAAATTATGGAATATAGTATGACATTTCAATAAACTAATGATCAAATCAGGGTAATTAACTTATTGATCACCTCAAATATTTATCATTTCTTGTTTTGGGGACCATTTGAAATATTCTTTTTTAGTTATTTTGAACATTTAAAATATTCTGTATTAGCTATTCAACTACCTATTGCCAACCATAGTTATCACTGTTCTAAGGAAAATTAGAAGTTATTTTTCCTATCCAATTATACCCTTGTACCAATTACAAGATGGTATCTTATTGCATCCTCTAGAGGGGATTAATGCTATGTCCTCACATGGCAAAAGGGACGTAAAGAGCAAGAGAGCCCCCTCAAATCTTTTATAAGGCACTAACCTATTAATGAGGGTAGCACCTCATGGCCTGTCTTCTGAAGGTCCCAGTTTTTAAATGTTGCTGAATTGAGGATTAAATTTCAACATGAATTTTTGAGGAGAGACTAACTTTCAAACTATAGCACCTGACTTAATGAATAGATTACGTAGTCAGAAAATCAACAATTAAAGAACTTGAAGAACATCGTAAACCAATTACACCTAACAGAACACTCCATCCAAAGGAGAATACACATTTTCCTCAATTATACATGGAACATTTTTCAGAGTAGACCATATGCTGGGTCCCCAAATAAGTTTTAATAAAGTTGAAGACTGACATCATACAAAGCTACTTATGCAAGCACAATGGAATAAAACTAGAATTTGATTCAGAAGGAAACGTGGAAAACTCAAAAATATGTGAGAATTAAACATACATTTAAATAATCAATGGGTAAAAGAAGAAATCCTAGAGAGAGTTAGGAAATATCTTGAAGTATTTCAACAGAGTCAAACGTATGAGCTGTAACAAAAATAGTGCTTAGACAGAAATTTAAAGCTATAAACACCTACACTAAAAAGGAAGAATTATCTCAAATCAACCAGTAACTTAATTATATACCTTAAGGAGCTGGAAAAATAAGAGCAAACTAATCCCAAAGTTAGCAGAAATTAATAAAGATTATAATGGAGATAAAATAGAGAACAGAAAAATAATAAAGAATATTTATGGGAAAACGTTGGATCAGCAGAGTTCACAAATCTTTAGTTAGATTGCCTAAGAAAAAAAAGAAACTAGACTCACACATTACTAAAATCAGAAATGAAAGAGGAGATTTCTACTGATCTTTAAAAATTAAAAGAGTATAAGAGAATACCATGAACAATTGTATAACAACAAATTGCATAACTTTGATGAAAGAGACAAATTTCTAGAAACATATAACCTGCAAAGAATTAATCAGAAAGAAAAAATCTGAATAGACCTAGAACAAACAAGGGCATTGATTTAGCAATCCAAGCCCCTCAATGAAATTATAGGACTAGATGACTTCACTGGTTAATTCTACCAAATATTTAAATAATTAATACCAAAGTTTCTCAGATTCTTCCAAAATATTGAAGAGGAGAAAATATGTGCTAACTGCATCTTTAAGGTCACCATTACTCTGATACCAAGAGCCAGACAGAGATAATACAAGCAAATATAACTGCAGACCAATATCCTTAAGAATTTAAGTGGAAAAATCCTCATCAACATACTAGTTAATTGAATCTTTAAAATTTAACAGCATATGCCAAGGATTACACAATGATGAAGTAAATTCATTCCAGAAATGTAAAGGTGGTTCAACAGAGAAAAGACAATTAATATAAATCTCTATATTAATAGAGTTTAAAAATCACACAATAAACAAAGAATGAAATACAACTTCCTCAACCTGATAAGGGAATATATGAAAATCTCTCAACTAATCATACTTTATGGTGAAAGCCTGAAAAATTGTTTTCCTGAGATCAGGGAAAAGAAAGGATATACATTTTTAAAAATTTCTATTCAATATATTCCTGGATATTGTAGACAGAACAATTAGGCAAGAAGAAGAAATAAAGGTCCTTTAAATTAAAAATAAGTAATTATCTCCTTTTGCACATGGCATGATCCAAGATCTAAAAAACACAAAATAATCCACAAAAATATTATTAGAAGTCATAAACAAATTCAGCACAGTCACACGATATAAAACAAGCATAGTTGATATTTATCAACTATTTTCATACACTAAAAATGAAGAGGGTAAAAAGGAAATTTAGAAAATAATTTCATTTACATTATAATCCAAGGAATAGAATAGTTTACAATAAACAACCAAGGAATCTTAAAGACTTATACACATTTTTCTTTAAATGAACATGGGTATAGTAATATTTGAGTAATACCTATGTATCATTTCCAATTTTATTCAAAGAAAAAATGTCTTATGCCTTTTCTATAGTGTTAAAAGGGCAATAATAGTTTACTAGCTCTTTATTTTTCCACATACATGAAAATTCACCTAAGTCAATCTCTATTCAAGGGCTGTAATTGAGATTCAACAGACAGAAATTCATTCAATTTAAGATGTTAGAGAACTTTCAGAATTCACTTGTATTATTATAGGTCATTCCTAAAGCATTTTAAGATGTAGACTTTTTGCAATAGGGATTTCTATAAAGCCAAAAAGAGCCTGAAGTATAAGATTATCAAACTGTATCAGTCTGACTGGATATACATTATAAAACACTTGTCTAATTTTATTTGTACATACTTGGCCTCCCTAACTGAATTGTATACTTCTTGAGACTAGAAATTATGTGTACATTTTTATGTCTCCCATTTTACCTGATAATGTTATTGACCAGACTAATCAACTGGTACATCAACAGGTATATCATCTTAGTGCAACATAGTTCACAATAGCAAACTAGGTCTCTTTGGAAAATATCAGCAGAGCATTAATATGATTAGGATAAATGGCCAGATCATCTTACATGAGGGCACAGTGCAGACAAAGGTAGCCATACTAAATGGGTTGCAGGAATGACAGAGAGCAATAAATAAACAAAATGGGGGAAAAGGAGTGAAAACAAGAATTAATTATTTTTAAGGGAGAGCAGTGATTGAACCCAGGGGTACTTAATCACTGGGCAACCTCCTAGGCCCTTTTTATTTTTTTATTTTGTGATAGAATCTCACTAAGTTTCTTAGAATCTTGCTGAGTTGCTGAGGCTGGCTTTGAACTTGTGATCCTCCTGCCTTAGCTTCCGAGTTGCTGTGATTATATGTGAGCACCATCATGCCTGGCAAGAATTGATTCTTGAGCAACACATACGGCTGTTTTTTGTTTTTAATTTTTGCACTGTTTTAGAATTCGGTGTCCATTATTGGACTTTTTCAAATCTTTTTTTGTAATTGATCTATTATATAAATGTATGGGGTACAATGTGATGTTTCGATACATGTATACATCATTAGAAATTTTGCTTTAGAAAACAACCTCAAAACATCTAAAGTGAAAGACAAAAGTAACAGGCTGATTCTGTGTCTTCTGTTTCACAATAAACTTGGTCAGTATTTGATACATCTTAATAAATGTTATGTAGAGAATGGATTGGCGCCAAGCTACAGCATCTCTGTGTTTGAAATGTATCATTCTTCCTAAATAAGATTATCTTTTTGTTCAATCAAATTCAGATGTTGTTCCTCATAAGTCTACTTTATCCTTGAACTAATGGAAAACACCAGAGGGTGAGAGTAAGCAATATTCACTTCTTACAGAATCTTATCATACTGAAAGCAATGCCAAATATTATGAATTTGTACTGACTTTTCAAAGATACCATTTTACACTTAAATTTTATTCATGAAATTCACAAGTACTAAGAACAAATAGTTATTTCTTCATAGAAATTGGGCTCCCTGAATTGAGCTGTTGATTATAGTAAGAGAATGAAATCAGGATCTATTTGTAACTATGGGACTGACCTCTATTTCTTTGCTAAATCAGACCCTCTTTTGTCAATCACTTTTGTTACCTGGTCAACAAGACATAGAGGCATAATATAAATAAAGCAACAATCTAGAGTCAGACTTCAAGCCCCATATCTTTTACATGCCTTGCTATATGACTGTGCACAAGGATTTCACCTTCTGTGAGCCTGTTTCCTTGAAAGGAAGATATTAATAATTATCTTATAGGGTGGTTGTAAGGAGTAGATGAGAACATATATGTGAAAATCACTTTGTGAAAGGTCAAATGAAAGCCAGCCATTATTGCTATTGTTATTGTCCTAAGTTTCTGCTTTGTGGGATCTTAAAAGGATTTACTAAAAAGGATAAAGCATTACTTCAATAATCAAAACCCCTGGAGCTCAACAATAATAACAATGATAATAGCTGGAGTTTGACACAACTCATCATGATCTGACCTGGTTTACCTACCTGATCTCTTCTCCTACTTTTCTTTCTCCCTTCACTCACAATTTTCCAGCCACATGGGTGTCTGTTCTTTCAAGAGAACATTAAAACCTTTCTTACATCATTAGAAATGTTACCCTTCTTGCTGTCTCTGAAATTTTCTTCCCCCAGTTCTTTTCATGATTGTCTCCTTTTGCATCTTTCATGTTTCTGATCATTTGCCATATCCTTAGAGAAGAAGCCTTTCCAAACAACCCTAAATAAAATAGTGTGTGTTCCACCCTGTTATTCTCCTCTTGTTTGTTTTCACTGCTTGTTTCTCTGTGGTATTTATATTTGATACTCTTTGTTTACTTATGTATTGTCTATCTTCCCAAGTAGAATATGAGACCTATGAGGGCAAGGACTGTTTTCTAAGTTTATCATTATATCCCAACAAAAATATAGGATCAGACTTGAGGCTTTATGTGAAAAGTCTTGTTTTCCATGTATTATTGCATTTAATATTCACAGTTGCCATATGGAGTACATACATTATCCCAATTTTGCCGAAAAGAAAATTTAATTTTAGTAAGATTAAATAAATTGCTCAAGTTCACACAGCAATTAATTAGGAGATTCGGGATTTGAACCTAGGTAGTCTCACTCTACTGGCCTTATCCCAGATACTCTAGTGTCTCTAAAGTTTATTTTTTACTCACTACAGTACTGAGCTCTATGTTAAAGCTTTAATTTAGTCCATATTCTTATTTTTACAGAGAAGAAACTCAGTTTAGGGAAGTTAAGTAATTTGCCTCAGTGACGTTGGTAGTAATGGATTATCCTTTATGAAATACCTAAATAAGAATGATGAAATTGCCTAGCATGTTGGCACACACCTGTAATTCCATATATCTAGGAGGCTGAGGCAGGAGGAACTCAAGCTCAAGGTCAGCCTCAGCAACTTAGTGAGACCCTGTCTCAAATTAAAAAATTAAAAAAGTTGGGGATGTAGTTCAGTGGTTATGTGCCCCTGAGTTCAAATCCCAATACCAAAGAAAAAAAAAAAAAAGAATGAAATTTCCCCATGATTTTAAAGAATGCTTTCTCTGAATTGCTCTCAAAGAGAAATCAAGGGTATAACGTGTCATTTAATTTCTGACATATTGTTCTCCATTATTTGCTCTTTATAGGCTATTTTGTTAAGCAAATTACAAATAAAGTTTGATCTGCATCTTCACATATATCTAAATATTTAATCCTATTTGTGAGGTCATTGAGAGTGATCCTCTGGCTTATGTCAAATGGCTAGTTTATTGCAGCTCTGAAACTAGAACTTGAGTTCTAGTTTTGTGCTGAATTTCCATTCATTATATTTTGTGTCCAGTAACACCCTGTTTAATCAACTGCACTAACTGGAAAGAAAACATTTTGCATGTTTCATTCTTTTAAAATATTTCCTATGTAATTTCAGATATTTCTAAATCATCTTTCTTACACTTATCTATGTAATTGACATTTTTTTTTTTTTTAGTTCCAACTACTTAACTCAGGTAATTCTTCTGCATATCTTCTTAAGGGTAAGAATGTTGAGGGTAAAAATATGAGTAGTTTCTATTCTATATCCTTAAGGGTTCAAAGAAGAGTCAAGTACTATCTAAATCCTAAGTATACAAAAGGTCACATATGGTAGCCCCCATAATCTGTGAAATCTCACAAAAGAAAGATTCCACTGAAATGGCACTGTCAAACAAAACAAAAATCACATAAAGGCATGGATATACATTCCCTCTCTCTCTCTCTCTCTCTCTCTCTCTCTCACACACGCGCACGCGCACACACACACACACACACACACACACACATACACAAATTCTACAATGTTTAAATTTGTCTTTATTATTTTGGCTTATACGTTATTCTTTTTACCAAGGGATGTTCCCCAGCAGTCATTCATGATAAACAAGTACCATGGGCATTTCCACAATGGCATTTGCCAAAAGGAAAATGAATAATCTAGTGTTTGTTTAGCTACAGGGACACACATGTTTTGCCATTAGCAGAGAGAACCTTGGCTGAATTAGTGAGGACGAAACTGACTTCATTCCACTAAGCACAAATGGAAATCTCCATTGTCTGGTTGCCAAATATCTGCACTTGTGTAAGTGCATTTCCATATTCAAAAGGAAAGGATATTATGTGGGATACTTGCCATTTTTTCAGTAATTATGAAATAAACAATATCTGCAGGGTTCTGTATAATTAAAACCTTTGTTTAAAAAGGCATGATTAATCTACACTTTTTTCTTAGCTGAATCCTGTTGTTCCTTGAACCAATGATCTAATTTTCACAAGTAAGACAATGAGCCTCAACCTTTAAACATTGGTATTACTCTCTGGCTAGGAAAGAAATAATTAACAATCTGAACTTAAGTTTCTATCAGGGTAAAAAGGAATTTTAAAGTAAATTTAAATAAATTTGTTTCTGAATTCATGGAGAGAAAAGATAAACTTTTTACCCCACTATTTTCAGCACTATTTTCTTATCTCCACCAATTCTATGTGGTCAACATCAGTGAGTGGAGAGTGTATACAGACATAAGGTTTTATTTCAAGGAACTAATAATTCATTTAACAGAAAGACACATGTGTAAAGCATATATAGACTCAGTATTGCTGAACAAGTAAAGTTAGTAAGGACAAAATATCCATTCAATATCCACTGAAATTATACTTTTTGTGAGAAAGAAAGTAATTCAGAATTGATATTCAATTGAAAACAAAATATGAGAGTGCTTCTTATAGGCATTAACTCTACTTTTTGAACTGAATCTTAAAAGCGTTTAGAGACCTGGCTTAGCATACAAAGGGAATTTTAAGTAGGGAAACAGTAGTTTATCTGTAATAGAGGAGGGATCCATTTTTGGAGAATGATGAAAACTGATGTTGCTGGTTAAGAGTCATATATTAAGCCAGGAGCTTTGACTCATGTCTGCAATCTCTGCAGCTTGGGAGGCCGAGGCAGGAGGATCCCAAGTTCAAATCCACCCTCAGAGACAGTAAGGGCCTGAGCAATTTAGAGAGATCCTGTCTCAAAATAAAAGGGACTGAGGATGTGGCTCAGTGGTTATGCACCCCTGGGTTCAATCCCCAGTACGAAAACCAAACCAAAACTAAATAAAAACAAACAAACAAAAATTCACAAATTGATAGAGGTCCCTGAGGGTCAGGCAGAATAATGTGAATCTGATAATAAAAAATAATATGAAACTGCTTTATTTATATGAGAAAAGGAGCAATATAATAAAAGCAAATCTAGGCTACAACATGATCACTTACTGGTACAGATCATAAAATCTGAAGTTTAGTTACTGGGTTTGAATTCTGACTCTTCCACTTCCTAGGCACCTTATAAGTTAATACACTACCATGTGCCCTTTTTTTCTCAATGGTTAAATAGATCTAATAATTGTACCAACCTCATAAGGCTGACATGAGGATTAGAAGATTTCAAGTAAGTAAAATGATTAGCATAATGCTTCACACAGAGTAACCATTCAATGCATATTAACTCCTATGTTAACGAAGAGGAAAAAGAAATTTTATCTTTGGACTATTTCTCAATTTAGCCATTCTTATTGTTCTTGCACCTTTTAACATAAAACTTGTCCTTCATCCAAAAAGATCAGTTTGCTCATTCTTACTATTCAGACTTTGAATGTGGTTTCCTTGCTTGTAGTAAGTAGCCTGTTCTTTCCCCCCGTCCACATTTCTACTCCGGTGAAAACCCTTACTTTAAATAATATTCCCTTACTAATCCTACCTAGATTCCATCATTCTTTCATTTCTCTTTATATGATGCAGGTGCTCTGGTCAATTTTTCTTGTTTTACCATGGTTAAGTTAGTGAATTCATCCTTTCTTCTCTCCACTGAAATCACCTTCTCAAAAAAGGTTAGCTTGACTAAGAATAGCAACCAGAATTCACCAGTGTCATCCATACACATTTATAATTTTCCCTTTCAAACTAAGTATGTTGAAATGATAATGTGTTTCTTTATTGTCAATTAGTGAAAGGGAAAGGAAGGTGTTTCCTAGAGAAAATAGTTAAATACTAAGTGCAGACAATATGCAGGCATTGGAGTCAGACAGTCTAGCTCTCTATTCCAAGTCATCCTTCTACAGAGCAACCTTAAGCATGTTCCTAAGCCTAGGTTTCCTCATTTACAAAATGAAAAAGAAGTGAGTAGTAACTGCCTCATAGAAATTTTTAGAAAATAACATAAAGTAATGAATATAAAAGGTTCACCATAGCATCTGGCATGTAGAAATATCTTAATAAATGAAAATTGTTATTATAATGTAGATTATTTCAGTTAGTCCTAACCAAAATACACAGAAGAAAAATTATTTTCTTCATTTTATAGAAACAGAAATAGGCTTAGAGGAAAGGACCTTGTTCAAAGTGACAGAGCTAATGAATGGTTGAATTTAGATTTCAACTATGTCTGCTGCTATTCTACTACATTTTAGCCTGCTATTTCTCTGCCTTTCCATACCCTTCTAGATATTTAGAAGAGGATATTTTTAATTCTTTGTCAATTCAATCAATAATATTTAATTTCGTTTCTTTTTTGTGGCTATAGAATGATCAGCCCAGAACTAAACTAACTGGTTCTGTCACTCTTGCCTCTAGGTGTATTTTAGAATAAGATTTCTTCTCTGTAAAAATCTGCAGGTGAATGGAAAAGGCTTGTCTTGTGCAAATAGCACTGCATCACTGAAGGGGAGTGCTGACGTCTTATTTCCCAGAGAGATTCTAAAACTGAGGATCAAGGCGTTATTTGTTTGAATCTAATTGTGTGTATCACCACTGAGTATCCCTACTTCTATGGATACATAGTAAAGCAATTATTGTAACCCTCAGAGACTTGGCTTAAAACCCAACCTTCAGTATGGTTTGTAGGAAATCCACAGCACTGTTAAATCAATTACTTTAAGCAAGTGTTCCCCCAAAGCATGTGAGGCAGAACACTGGCTTAACAAAAGGGTTGAGGAAAGGAAAGGAAAAAAAAAAAAAAAAAAAAAAAAAGCATTCAGTGTTCAAATAAGTTTGTGAAACACTTCATGTTATAATCCTCTTGTAGGAAATTCAAAATACTGTATTAGTTAAGGTTCTTTTCATTGAAGGTAAGAGAAACCAACTTGAGTTAGCTTAAGCCTAAAAGAGAATTTGTTAGAAGCATACTGTGGTAATTCAGTGAGATAGTTTTAGTTGAACTACTGAAACTCAGTAAGAGGAGGAATCAGGACATCTCAGCAATGAGTTCTCAGAACTGCCCAACTCTGCATCCTGATACCAGTGTTGGTCAGGAAACTGCAAAGTTCTCCTGGAAATCTTGTTAAGGACTGCAGTGCCAGGCACACAGTGCATGGTGAATCTTCACTGATTCTTAACTATCATTATTATACATTTTCCATGTAGATCAGTTACAAGACATTTTGAACTAGAGATCTTAGATGGAGCACAGGAATCAGCATTTTTGTATAATTTTCTAGGCAAGAATGAAGTGGAGCCAGATTTTGGAATCACTTCTAATGTACTATTAAGTGACAAAGTCACCAGTAATACTCACCCTCTGTCTCTCAGTCCCAAATTCTCTCAGCAATGATTCTAATTGTGTCCTTGTGGTTCAAATGTTTTATTGCTTGACCAGTCAGCTGTAGGCAGGGAATTTGGCCATACTCGACTGCAAGGAACATACTACTGAGTATGGGGACATGCTATGGTTTGAATGTTTGTGTCCTTCTAAAATTCACATGTTGAAACCTAATCCTCAATGTGATAGTATTAAGAGGTGGGACCTTGTGGAAAGCCCCTTCTACTACATGAGGACATAGAGAAGAAACTACTTGCAAGGAACATGTTCTCATCAGATACAGAATCTGCTGGCATCTTGATCTTGGACTTCCTAATCTCAGGAACTATGAGGAATGCATTTCTGTTGTTTATAAATCCCCCAGTCCAGGGTATTTTTCTATAGCAGCCCAAACAGACTCAGAGAGGAAAGTTCTCAGAGAGGAAAAAAATTTGTGAAGAAAGTAGCCACCCCAAGAATTATCTTCTTTTAACAACATTATAAGAAGTATCTTTTAAAACAAATCTGCTTAGTTTTAACCAGGCTTTGACTAAACTCATTTGTTTACAAAATCCTACTTTTACTCATCATTTAATAAGATTACTCAGAAGATGCAATCTGCAATCTGTGTCACACATGTTAGAGCACACACTAGGTAATGTTGGCTTAGAAAATCACTAAATTAAAGCTTTACACTTTTGTGCCTTACCTAATTTTCTACTGATGCTCACATAGTTTCTGTTTCAGTATAACACAGTAGATGCTTTGACTTCACCATTGTGAAAAAGTCTTTGTCTCTCAGCTCAGTAACTTGTGAGATGCTCTGTAACAAAAAGACAGAGGGATTCAATAAAATCAAATGTTTAGCAAACACTGCATATACAAATTCTTAATTCCATAACGTGCTTAGTTATATAAAAGACTGTGGTGAGCCTTGTAACAAAGACAGTTCTTCAACTTTGTTTGACCAAATATTTCCCAACCTACTTCTTGGGAGGAACTAATTCCTATCAATAAAGTCAATCGTACCCATATGCAGCAGCAAGTCCGAGTATGAGAATCACAAGTCTAACTTTGCTATTTTTTCCTTTTTGATGTTTCTTAATATCTTTCAGATCCAGGAAGAACAATCATTTTATAATAGCTCCACAGAATTCCTCACCTGAAATGGACCCTGTTTAGTAAGTCGTCTCTTTCCAACTTGTTTTGCCTTTCTTTTATTATAAAAAGAGCAAAGGTTATAACACATTCTTCTGAACCAGTTAAATATTGTGTCAAAAGCACCTGATATGAAAGGCAGGTTCAGATTGGAAATTTGGTTTCTTGCAATTGTACAACAAAAATAATTTTTGTTTTATTTTACAGCATTTAAAATTGTTTTTTCTTAAATGCAAAACAGAGCAGCCACAAAAATTGGATTAACCACAAATCAAAAAATGCCTGGAGCAATGCATAGATTATATACTTATCATATGCATCAGTCTCTCCAGTGTCTTCCTTTAATGTGTAATATTCCCTACAGCTTGTTTATGTATTTCAAGCAATAAATAAAACATGTTACAGTAGGTGTGTTCACCTACTGAATTCACCTGCCATTACATCTGCATTTGACATAGCTGCCCTTGAGTTTCACACATTTACAGAGTCAGGATTCTGTGCCACCTAGCATGGAGAACTTGGATGAGTTTTTCAGATGAGCAGTCTGTGTACCTAAGGAAGAACTACATGGGCTGCCATCAGACATTTTCTTTTACATTGTTCAGAGAAAGAACATGGCTCAGAGAGTCTTAAGAAATGGGAAAAATAAAATATCAAAGTAAAACTGAGACTTGATTTCCTGAAATAGCCCTCTCATCTACCAATGCTTGACTAAAACAAAAAATCTGAAGCTAGGTCCTAATAAGCATTTTACTACTGTTATTTTAAATAAGGTCAGAAATCAAACACAAAGATCCTAACTCAAGCTGTCTGCCACCTGTCTGGGTCTGGCTACATGAAGCTGCCACATATTCCCTGGTGGCTGCCCTTCCTAACTACCTAACGGGTTAACCAGCCATCTGTGTCCCCTGCCATCACTAATCAGACGGTACACACATCTATTGTTCTTGGGCTTCAGGGCTTTTACAGCATTATGGTTCTTGCCTATGGCTTATTGCTTAAGGAAAGCCAGGCTGGTTCACATACTCTTTCTGAAATTCTCCTTTCCTCTCTTTCTATGATCCTCTGACAGCTTCCCAGCTCTTTCCACCCTTCATTGGTCTCTCATTTGATTTCCATTTAATCATTAAAATCATCATCACCAAGCTGTCTTTCTCCTGGACTCCATCTGCTTTTGCTTTCAAATTCCACATGCTCTGGGACAAAGTACCCCTGAGAATTCCATCTATTTTGCAATCTTCAAAACTTGAGTTTGGCAGTTGCTACCTCTTAATAGTGAGGGAAACCCCAGCTGTTTGGCCTTGTAGAGGGAAATGGCACATACAGAAACATAAACACATCATCAGGTTTGGGCAACAGAAAAAAAGAGAAAGAAGCACTAGAAAATTTCTTGAAATCGCTAGCTCATTCTGAAAGCTTTGCAAATTCCATTGAACAAATATTTGCTACACATATGTAAGTAATAGAATCTGGAGATAAAAATTCTGTATATCATAGACCCAGCCACATGAGGTGTATATAGTTTAATTCCATACAATTTCAACATGCTTGAGTTACACCATTTGATTTATGAGATAGTGAATAAATTGAGGGGGATCTTTGTCCTAATAAAAGCTATTCAGAGTTTCAGAAAAAAAAGAAATAATGTACAACAGTGTACTTTACAGATTTGATTATTAGTTTCAGTAATTTTCATGTTTTACCTTATCTACAGGGTGTTAACCCCTTCCTTCTAATTTTTAAATATCTACAGCAATATACCAGAAATACTATTTGTCTTACCCTGCAATCTTTCTTTCACATGAGAAATTTCACCTCTAATTTCTTAGGTTCCTTCTTAACATTACAGAATACTTTTAATTATAAGAATTAGGGCAGAACTTCAGTTTTAATCAGTGTGGCAATTCAACTCATTTCTCTTATAGAAAAAGAAAGGCAGTATACTTATTGTGTGTGAAAGTCTTTTACCTGGTGAACAGAAAAGAATGTTTTGATTATAGTAATTCAGGTTTTCATTATTACTATTCAGTTTTGCTACTATTCCTTATCCCAATATTCAGACTCTAATTAAGCAGTCTTAATTATTACCTGTCACATGCCTAGAATACATGTCAAACAGTCAATTACTTGTCTTAAAAGTTCCTTTCCCTACTGTTTTCTATCTTTCTATTTTTATAGTACTTACTACTGACACTTAGGTAACACAGACAAGAAGACAGTGTAAACTAAACAGCAAATAACAGTGATTGTGGAAGTTGAATAAACAATAAGTAATGAATTTTAGTTGCATAAGGAAAATAATACCTGGGAAAAGAACCCTGAGACCTGTGAATTAATTTGGATAAAATAAGCAGCTCAGGATTTATCTAAAACACTGATTTGATATTGGAAGTGTTAAAATTATAATTAAGCTATTCATTGCTATTTTTATTTCTCCTGCTTTCCTTTCTAGTCACTCACACACGTTCATTCCCCAGATTCCTTTTGAGGATGCACTTATAAAGACTAAACTATTCCAAAGGGCCTCTTTCTTACCTAGACAGTTTATTCCTACTGAAAATTTCAGCTCAAATTTCCCAAGAGGTTTTCAGGCACATGTTTAGTATCTGTGCTTTTGGTTAAAAAAAGTAATCTATTCTGCTTCCTAAAGTCTGCTTACCTCAGATCAAATCAGCATTAATAAATATGATTTTGTTTTTCTCTCCCTATATATATATACACACACACAAACACACACATGCTTGTAAATATGTATGTGTGTGTGTGTGTGTTTGTGTGTAACCATTTAGTAACAAAAGAGGAAAAACAACTATTAAACATGAGCACATATATTGGACATTCCCTGGGGACTTACAGAAGAATTTAAACATGGTGGTAATTTAAAAGTAGCAATTTCAAAAGGGTCTGTAAATGAATCTATAGAAAGTCTTTGGGTTAACTAATAAAATAAAATGGGCATATGAAAACAATGAAATATTATTATTCTCTTGTCAGATTAGCAATTATATAAAATTATGATCACGCTAGCAAGGATATGTCAAAAGGCTCTTCCCACATATTGTCAGTGAAAATGAATTTGGTAAAATACTTTGGGAAAGTAATCTGAAAAGAAGTATTAGGATTTTTTAAATGATCTTAATATGACTCAGTGAATTTCACTTCATGAAACAATGCTTTGGAAATCATTATAAATTCAGTGTACTTTATGCACAATGGTAAATATAGTATAGTTTATAATAGTAAAAAATTGAAAGCCACTGATAGAGAAATCGTTTGGTAATTTCTGGTATCATCTACTTAATGAAATATAGGGCAGCTACTAGAAATAATATTTTTGAAGACTTAAAACAGGGGCATAATATAGCATTAAATGGGAACCAAAATGTGTATATACTGTAAAAATAATAGCTATATGACAACAATGTGTATTATTAGACATGCATTTAAAGTGTGATAAATGCTGAAAGGAAACACTTGAGGTCCCAAGAAGAGTTGCCTGACTGGTCCAGATGAAGCACAGAAAGTAACACTTCAGCTGATATCTGAAGGAAGTCTAGGAATTAACCAGGTGAATTGGGGAAGAAATGGAAGGAGAAATGTTTCAGACAGAATATCTTTGTGAAGGCTCAGAAACATGAAAGAGAAACTTTTGAGGGCTTCATGCTTGTCCAGTATAGCCAGAGGATTATCTAAGTACTTGATGTAATGTACAAGCTGCTCACCCTGACCTTTTTGGTGCAGCCATTTTCCCCGCCTCCCAACCACTTGTCAATCTGTGAACATCCTAGCTAGCTATTGGTTCATCAGTCAGCTTGCAAGTATCCTTCTCCAATATTGGTCCCCTGTTAGCCCAGAGGAATTCAATTGCTTTACTGTAGCTACCCCGCCATCTTTCCTCATCTTTCTCTCCTACTCACTTTCTCTATCCTCCTCACTTTCACACTTTCTTCTGTGCACCCTTTCTTGTTCCCTTTCTTTTCCTCTCATTTTCTCTCTTACCCTGCAGGGAGACACTCTGTTTGCTTAATAAACTCCCTTCTGTGATTTCCCGTGTCTGGCGTGGTTTCCGTGGTATCCCTTACACTTGATCACTCTGGCCTCAATATGGAGAAAGAATTGGAAAGGAGCAAGAAAGGAGAGCCAGGTGAGAGTAAATGTCACAAACACTCCTACTTCTGGGATTTCTCTTAAAGTGTTGAATTTCAATAAGTCTACTTGAGTTTCATAATTCTGCATCATTGTTGGGATTGACTTATCTTTGAACTCCTTATAAATAGTACAAGATTAGTTTCATGTTTATCTCCCCAGAGCCTAGCACAGAGTAGGAGCTCAAGAATGTATATAAAATAAACATGTTAATGCTTCCTTAGAGTAGCTTAACTGTAATATTAGGCTTTTTGTTTTGTTATTGTTGTTAAATTGAATAGAGCAAAAATTCAAAACAAAAATGGAGTCGCTTGTAATTCTTAATTAAAATATACTATTGAATTTAAGCAATAGTATCTTCATTAAACAAATATCAATTTCTAAACTTGGAAAGAAACGACAAGAATTATATATAGTAGTGGTGGGATCTCAAAGATCCAGCCATAGGATGGGGTTTTCAGGCAGCCACTTGATCTTTATTAATCCTATATATGACATGGAAGTGAATAACAAAGATTTCAGTAATGTAAATTTTTGAAGGATCTGATAAGACTAAGGGTCTGATGTAATCATGACCAAATTATAATGCTGGGTTAGGGTGAAATGTTTGTGAGTGTTAGACTAAAAAGCTTCTCAGCAAAAGAAACAATCAATGTGAAGAGAGAGTCTACAGATTGGGAGAAAATCTTTACCACATGCACCTCAGATGAAACATTAGTCTCTAGGATATATAAAGAACTGAAAAAACTTAACACCAAAAAAAAATATATATATATAACACAATCAATAAATGGGCTAAGGAACTGAACAGACACTTCACAGAAGAAGAAATACAATGATCACCAAATATATGAAAAAATATTCAACATCTCTAGCCATTAGATGAATGCAAATCAAAACTCACTGATTTCGTCTCACTCAAATCAGAATGGCAATTATGAGGAATACAAGCAACAATAAATGTTGGCAAGGATGTGGGGAAAAAGGTACACTAATACATTTCTGGTGGGGTTGCAAATTAGTGCAGCCACTCTGGACAGCAGTGTGGAGATTCCTTAGAAAACTTGGAATGGAACCACCATTTGACATAGCTATCCCACTCCTTGGCTTATAGCCAAAGGACTTAAAATCAGCACACTATAGTGATGCAGCCACATCAATGTTTATAGCACCTCAATTCACAATAGCAAAACTATGGATCCAACCTAGATGCCCTTCAACAGATGAATGGATAAAGAAAATGTGATACACACACACACACACACACACACACACATACACACACACACATGATGTAATATTACTCAGATTTAAAGAAGAATGAAATTATGGCATTTGTTGGTAAATGGATGGCATTAGAGAATATCATGCTAACTGAAATAAGCAGCCAAACCCAAAAAAACCAAAGGCTCAATGTTTTCTCTGAAATGTGGATGCTAGTTTACAATAAGGGAGCACATAGGGAAGAATAGAGTTACTTTATATTAGGTAGAGGGGAGTGAAGGGAGAGGAAGTGGTATGGGGAAAGGAATGATACTAGAGTGAAACAGACATTATTACCTCATGTACATATATCACTTCATGACCTATGTGATCATACAATATGTATAATCAGAAAAGGAGAGGTTACACTCCACTTATGTGTGATCTATCAAAATGTATAAATGCATTCTACTGTCATGTAAACAAATTAGAATGAATAAAAATTTTTAAATAAAATAAAATAAACACTGAAAAAAAGAGAAGACAATAAAATTCCTAGTTCAAACAGAAAAAGGAAGCAAATACATATAATACTAAATGTAAAAATAATACAAATACATAAATACTGTATAGTTATATCTATATCAAAACAACAACATATTTAGGGTGGCAAGGGAGATTGGAAAGGTATATACTAAAACAACAAGAAGGTGATTATTTATGAGATCTTTTCTTTGAAACCACAATTTGCCACCTCATTTTGTTTTTTATATAATTAGAAATCATTTTAAAATCTAATCTATACAAACGCTCTTAAATTATACATAATCTTAAATTTAGTGTAATTTGTTAAAATTCTCAGTGTGACAGAGCCATAATTTTGACAGCCTTTCTAGAGCATGTAATATAAACTATGTAAATGCAAATTCAAGTTAATTCACCTCAATACATAGCTTTTTAGATATGATTTTATGATCAGTCCATTCTGGGCACAGTCTGATATCATTCTACTCAATTTTTGGCTTCTTACCTGTGCTATTTTGACTCTGTTTCTTTTTTCCTCACATTATTATTGGTGTATGTACTTGTACATATTGATGGGATTCGTTCTTACATATGTGTACATGCACACGATACTAAACGGGACAATATAATTTAGCCAACATCACCCCCCAACATTTCCCTCCTGGCTCCTCCACACCTCCCATCCCTTGTTCCCTTTCTTCTACTGATCTCCCTTTTATTTTCATGAGATCCACCCCATTCTTTTTTTCCTTTTTCCTCTCCAGCTTCCACATATGAGAGAAAGCATATGATTCTTAACATTCTGAGTTTGACTTATTTCTCTTAACATAATGGGATCTAGGTCCATCCCTTTTCCTGAAAATAACAATTTAATTTTTCTTTATGACTGAATAAAACTCCATTGCATATACATACTACATTTTCTTTATCCATTCATCCACTGATAGATGCCTAGTCTGGGTCCATAGTTTGGCAATTGTGAATTGAGCTGCTATAAACATGGGAATGCAATATAGTAAGATAACTTTAATTCTTTAGGGTAAATACTGAAAATGTTCAACATTATTAGCAATTAGAAGGAAAATGCAAATCAAAATACAGTGAGATTTTATCTCACAGTAGTCAGAAAGGCAGTCATCAAGAATACAAATAATAATAAATGCTGGAAAGAATATGGAGAAAAATGAACAGTTTTACACAGTTGGTGGAACTGTAAATTAGTAAACCTCTATGGAAATCAGTATGGAGTTTCCTTGAAAGACCAGGCATTGAACCACCATATGACCTAGCTATACCACTTCTTGGTATTTACCCTGAAGAATTAAAGTCATCTTACTACAGTGACACATGCATACCCATTTTTATAGAAGCACAATTTACAATAGCCAAACTATGGAACCAGTTTAGGTGTCCTTCAGTGGATGAAAGAATAAAGAAAATGTGGTATATATACACAATGGAATTTTATTCAGCCATAAAGAAAAATGAAATTATGTAATTTTCAGGAAAATGGTTGGACCTAGAGCCCATTTTGTTAAAAGAAATAAGTCGAACTCAGAAGGCTAAGGGTCATATGTCTTCTCCCATCCATATATGGAAGCTAGAGAAGAAAAAGGAAAAAAAAAAAAAGGTGGGGATGGATCTCCTAAAAATTAAATTGAGATCAATAGATGCAGCCCACCTACCTCTACTACACCTGTTATTTAGGACCTCAACTTCACCAGGGCTTGAAACAGACCCCAACTGCTCCTGCACCGCTGATGACTCCTGCATCTAGGCTGGATCCTGCAAATGCAAGTAGTACAGATGCACCTCCTGCAAGAAGAGCTGCTGCTCTTGCTGCCCTGCAGACTGTGCCGAGTGTACCCAAGGCTGTCTGTAAAGGGGTACTGGGCAAGTGCAACTACTGTCTCTGATGTGGGGAGAACTCTGTTCCTATATATAAATAGAGTAACATGTGCAAACCTGAAATTTTTTTCATATATCCCTCACCCTTTGACATGAAATATTTCATTTTGTTTAAATTTATATAAAATATTTGACAATGAACTCATCCAGACTAAAAATAGCTGTCTTTTCTCTAATGTGTCTTTTTGCCACCTTTTTCAAGACTCAGATGATTGTAGTTGTTTTTGTTTGTCTCTGTGTCTTCTATTCTCTACCATTGGTCTGTGTGTCTATTTTTATGCCATTGACTCAATATATCTAATAGTTTAATCTGCAGCCAATTAAGTTTTCTTTTTATCCCTTTTTTTCTTAAGTTTTTTCCTGTGGTGAAAAAATCAACTGTCTGCATTAAGGTAAAAATATTAGCTAGTGTTTTGTATAAATCAAATCAAGTTTCATTTGAGAGGAAGTATATTTAATAACCTTGACACTCATATAATTGTTGAAACCTGGAAAAAACAACAAACCACTTTGGATTTCTCCTAAGGGAGGGAGTTCACTTTACATTAAGCCTACGGTAAACCTGGTGATCCCAACTCTCCAGAATCTTGGAGAATTAAACTGGTTTTATTTTTGTTGTAGGGCTTGGAAGTATCATTATGTGGGCATAGAACTTAGTCTGGGCTGACATGACAAGGGATTCCATCAAAAACAGCCAGGTAACATCATGGATTCAATAACAACAGTGAAGATGACTTCCCTCCCCCCACATCCCCTCAATGTGCTCTCTGGTCCTTTCCTCTATAAAGCAAGAATTTTGTTTTGTTTCAGCTTATAGTGTAGTTCATAAGGGTTATTAAAAGGGATAGTAGTTCTCTTGTATTGTACTTTTTCTTTGAACAAGGAATTATTGACAGAATTCCCATCACCAATGTCTGGTGTTTAAAAAGGCAAAGATGGACTTACGACACTTATTGATGCTAAGTTTTATTCTAAGGCCTGATGCTTGTCAAAATTTTCAGTAAGTGTGCTTAACTAGTTACTCTATCAACTATTACAAAGACCAAAACTTCTTGGATGCATAGTTGGGTTTTGTTCATAAAGAACAATCTCAGAGCTAAATAAAGCTGAACTTTTAGTTGCAGTGGTGTCTCACCCAGGTCCAGTTATTTCTTATTGTTGGAGGATGTATTTCATTTAGGGATTTACATGTTGCTTCTGCCCTCCTGGCTTTCAGTGAATTCATTCAGCTCACTAAACCTATTTTAGGTGTGTCTATTTGCCATTAGCTCTAAGAGATCAACTGACACATTCAAATAGCAAAGAATCTACTTAACATAGCTAATGTATTAGAATCCTTATTATCAAATATTTAATTGACATAATATATAATGTGTACTATAGCTTATAAGATACATCCAGGAAATTTTCACTGTCTAAATCTAGCAACAATATAGGTAATTGGTGGAGAACCTGTTAACTAGAATTTGGTTTGTGAAGAACTCTGATTTGTTTCTATAATTTAATGATCATTGCTACACTGTCAAAACATAATCACTTAGTTTTGGCTTTAATATCTTAATAATCAACTAATATACTTTTACCTAAAACTGTTAAACAGGTTCATTTATGTTACAGGTAGTGTATAAATAGGCAATGTCTAATTAATATATTGATCAATCCTCTAAGATCTCTTTATCTAGAAATTTACTAGTCAGCACAGAGCTATAGCATATTCTGAAGTTTTCCAACAAAGTTGATGATTTAATTTGGTTATGTACAAGGCTATTCAGGCATATCTAACTGAATTAAAAATAAGCTTTTTTCTTTATATCACTCTCCTAATTCTCCCCTCAGAATTCATCTCATAGAATAAAATATTTTTCATGCTATCTTTTTTGTTGCTATTTTTCAAGTAATTCCCCCAATCATGTGTATTCAAATATGTCTACTGTTACTTTCGGATATGAAGCAGAATACATAGCCTTTTCTTGTATCTGTTACTTCTATTTGTAGCAAAGTAAAAACTACCATATCAATCAAATGCTATTGAATTGTTATAAAGAAATACAGCAGCATATTTGAAAACCTTTTAAAGGGCAGTTTCTTCTGTTCCCTGGGTACTCTCACACAGTTGTTCTGACATCCTATACAGTGACATAGAGCCACTTAACCCGATTGGCATCTAACATCACTTGTAGCACTGATACGAAACTCAAGTCTGCAAGGAATTGTGTTTAAATGCTAAGGGATTAAAATACTGTTCTCTTTTTAGCTTTCAACCTGTGATTGAATGGAAAAGAAACACTCGATGGTCTCCATCATTATTTTTTGGTTTTTGTATTATTATTTAGCAATAGATGGTAGCAAATTTAATATATGTATATGTAACCTGACTGATATACAAAAAAATTAAAGTATGTAGGTTTTGATTACATAATAAAGCATAGAAGACAAGAATACTTTACTTTTGAATCATTTCAATGTTCCTTAAAGGACAAAGGACTTTATCTGTAACTTTCAAATTTATAGAATTTAGAATCTTAGCTTCAAAGAAGAAAATATGTATTTTTTAATTATACTACAAAACTAACAAGTACAAACTGTCTCCAAAACTACATGTGGTGAGTAGAACCAAATGATAATGAGCTTCTCATATGCATATCACTCAGTGTCATTGCTTTTCCTTGCTGTTTTTAACAATTTCAATGTCAAACTTAAATTCACAGTGGGTATCTAGTATAGTCCTCATCTATACAACAGAAGTACCTAATCATTTCATTCCCCAAACCCTTCAGAATTGTGAGAGGAAGGCAGTGAGATTGGAATTGGTCAAATCTGTTATCTTATTTTGTTGAGTGACATTTTTTGGAGGGCAGAGATAGGGTTGTAGGCATAACTGAAGAATAGATTTGGATATGAAATAAATGAAATGCTTTGTGGACATCCTTGGAACAACCTGTAAATCACTGCTCTCACATATATTTTTTGCTTCAGTGCATATGCTAATCTTCAGTTTATAAAAGTTAGTTTAATAAGAACTGTATGAAGTTAGGTACCTTGGTAATAAAATGCACACATTTTTTCATATAAATAGTGCCAGAACAAACATTTTTAGGTACTAATATGTGAATATTTACTATATCATGACTCATCTGCATTTTTTTCTGAGGCAGCCAATTGTCAAGTACAGCAACCTTACTGAGTAAGAAGAACTAAAAGAGAAGCAAAAAAATTAAAAAAATAAAATAAAAGGTAACAAAAACATGAACCTTCAAAAATTTCTAGTATTAGAAATTACTTCTGTTCTTAATATGAATATGGATCTGAGTCTGAGGTTTAGGAGTAATTGGATGCTGTTTCTAGGAACTCCTTGAAGAAAATTCTTTTTATCTATAACTTGTATTCATAAGGTCACAAAAGTCTCAGAGCCCTTGTTCCACGGTCTGATCATTCCTACTGCTTTTTGTTATGCCATTGAATGATTTCAGGGCAATAGATCATAAGATCATAAATAAAATTATGTTGACATATCAACATTACTGATAGCTTTGTTTAAAGTACAACAGGCAATTTTTGAGTAAGGAAAACACAAAGGATTCTCTGATCCTTCCTCTGGATACTATCCAATAACATATTCCACTAGATAATCTTGTCTCTCTGGGGCACCATCCGGCTCTATCTAAGATTCCATGCAATGTTGCCACATATTGGAACTGATGATAACTAATACAGAATCAACAAATCAACATTGATGAACCAACCTGTTTTTATCAAACCTATGGAAAATGTCAAGCCCAATATTTAACTTTTGACATTTTCCAAGAATGGCATTCACAAGTATAACATATTTATTTTAAACAAATTTATGTGCATATATGTGTGTATATAGATATCCATTAACCAAGTCTACCTGAAAAACCTGGCTCTTATCAGATGAAATTGAAAATGGGAAAACGTAGGATAAAAGTTATAATTTCATCTTTTTTGTTCTTTTTTGATACACTAATCTCATGTGATTTCCACTCTGCATCAGTTAAAACCAACATCAGATGGGGCACTCCAAACCTGGTCCTCATGTCTGGTCCAACCCCTACTAATGCTGAGCCCTCTGACCTAGATTCCCTCTCCTTAAAGACCTATATTGTATGCATCATTTGTCTCCATGCCCTAAATGCATTGATTAAATTGGAAAAACAAAATGTAAAGAGTTTTATGCAGGCACTATTCATTTGTAGCAGTGAGTGGGGCAGGTAGCAAGGGCTATTAGAATCTAATAATTAGGTGCATTAATTTTAATTTCAGTAGCATTTCAATCAAGAACCAGTTATATCTCTGTTACTCTGCAGCATCATCATGCTGTCTGCATAATCATTGGTACTTTTCTTTATAAATACATTGAATCATTGCACAAATGTCTTATTTTGTACCTTCTATCTACTAGGCACTGTTTCAATCTCTGAGACTGTAAGAGTGAAGCAGTTAGTTATGGCCTTTGCCATTAAGAAGACAGTAAAAATTAATGGCTAAAAACCTACACAATGGAGTAGATTCCAATTCTGTCTCTATTGCTTATTGATTACATAGCTTTGGGTATCATACTTATACTTATTTTATAACTCTATGTGCCTCTGCTTGCTCATCTGCAAATGGATTAATAAATTATTATTGTTATGAGATATAAAAAATATAAAATATATAAAGTAATTAGAAAAATGCCTTCCTAATAGTATATACTCTATAAAGAGCAGTTATTATTTTCATAGTGCACGGAGTTCACAATTATGGTGGAGGGTGTACAAATAATAATTATGGTAAAATATGATATGTGCTACCCAAGAAAAGTCAAAGGTGTCATGGAAACCATAAAGGTTTGAATGTTAGGTGTCCCCCAAAAGCTCATGTGTGAGAAAATGAAAGCATATTTGGAGGAGAAATGATTGGGTTATTAATCCCCTGATAGGAATCAACTAAGTGGTAACTGAAGGTAAGTAGGGTATGGCTGGAGGAGGTGTGTCCTTGGGGGCATGCCTTTGGGATATATATTTTGAATCTGGCAAGTGGAGTTTCTCTCTCTCTGCTCCCTGGTCATGCCCTGAGCCATTTTCCTCTGCCAAACTCTCTGTCATGATGTTCAGTTTCACCTCAAGCCCTGAGGAATAGAACCAACTGTCTATGAACTGAGACCTCTGAAAACATGAGCCCCCAAATAAACTTTTCCTCCTAAAACCATTCTTGTCAGGTCTTTTGGTCATTGAGTGAAAAAGCTAACTAAAACAGACACATAACCTTAATCTGGGGTAACCATGGAAGGTTTCCTGGAAGAATCAATGTTTCAGTTGAGACCTTCGAAGAATGAAAGTTAACTGGACAAGGTGGGTATTGGGAATGCAGGTGGACACTATGATTGCCATAGAAGAAACATCAAAAGACCAGAGAACAAGAACATGTGCAGTAATTGAATCTCTTGAAATTGCAAATATTCTTGTTGTTATCACAACTAAATCATATTCATTCCTGATGATATCATGCTCAGAATATTCTTTGTCCTTACACTGTTATGGAAGTGAAAGGAATCTAACAATTAAAAAGACTATCTGAGCCTGATGTGGTGTTGCACACCTGTAATCCTAGTGGCTTGGGAGGCTGAGGCAGGAGGATTGCAGATTCAAAGCCAGCCTCAGCAACTTAGTGAGGTTGTAAGCAATCTAGTGAGACACAGTTTCAAAATTAAAAAAAAAAAAAAAGATCAAAAGGGCTGTTGATGCGACTCAGTGGGCCTCAGTGGTTACGTGCCCTTGGGTTCAATCCCTGGTACTAAAATAAACAAATGAACAACAACAACAACAACAAAAAACTATCTGAAATAAAAGGACTTATTCCTTTTCCTATCCAATCACCTACTTTCTTTCTTCTTTTAAAACATTAGAACACTCTTTAAAAATCTCTTCTTGGTCCCATATAAAAAATTCAATTTACAAATGTACCCAAACTATTTCTATAGTTGCTACTTTATTCACCCAAGAACTCACATCAGGCTCCATATCTGAAGAGAGGGATTTTATACTTGGTTTGAGATGTTCACAGACTTTAAATCTGGCTGCTGCCAGACAGAATTCTAGGATTCAAGATGCACAATTTGCATAGAACAATTTTTACTGAAAAAAAGTAATTTCACAGATAAGGTTTGCCTATTAAGAAGATCTGATAAAGGGTGAAGGTTGTGGAACACTTTTCTATGAAAGAAAATATACTTCCTCATATTTTTCATTTGCTGTGGAGTAAAAAGGTCTAATTCTGATGCATTGTCCTTTCACTTTGGATCTCTATTTTAAAGATTCCACAAAAATACTAACACTTCCTGGCAGCTTAAGCAGGTCACAGCTCAAATGAGCTCTGAGCAAGGCTCCCATGGGAAAGGAACTGTGTCACGCTTCCCCATTTTCAATACATAAGAATTCAAATATTCTGGAAGTGAATGTTGTTTGTTAGAAATGGTACTGACAATAATATAAAATTGAGAAAATATTTTATTATTAGTAGATGCTTTTAGATGGGAGTTTAATATATTCAGGTCAGATATTTCCGTCTAAATATAGGTAAAAGGCATAGTTTTTTTTCCTTCTTTTTTTAAGCAGACCATGAACTGATTTTGTTCAGGAAAACAAGAGAAGGCAGTAATCGTTTCTCTCCACACCCTTACAATGTCATATCTTTCCTTGTCACAAGTGAGAAAAGTACTACTTGTTTTGTATGTAGTAGAAGAATGTACTGGGGTGTGCTCTCATTGAATCCCACTGGCTAAGTTCATCTTTGGAAAAAAATTTAATTTGAATTCCAAATAAAGTAGTCCTCATTCTAAGCAGAATTTAAGGACAGGTCATGGCATTTGATAGATTTATCTGGTAAGCTTATGAAGCAGAGATAAAAACAAGAAAGATTTTGCATATGTCTTAAAAGATCAAAGGGAGGATCTGAACACCTATGTTTAAAGATGAATCAATTTCATTGGAAACAACAGGCAGAAATGTGAAATAGCTCCAAGAGGCTGAATGATAGTAAAAAGTATGAACACATCAAATTCTCATCAGCATTTTGTGATAAGAATTATTGGTAGGTTAACTCTTTTGGAGAACATAAAAGGAAGAACCCAAAATTGGGAAATGAAACAAGAACAACTGCATCTCTGAAATCTAAGGGAAAGAAAGTATAACAGAAAGTACAATAGGTGGTACAAAGACTTTTAGTTTGACGATGTTGAATTTTTAAAGAAAGGTCTTTATATATGGAATCAGAAGAGTTATAGAATGTCATCCATGTGAATATAAGTAAAACTATAAAGAAACCCTTTTAAAGGCTTTTGCAAGCAATACCTGGCTATAGGTATTCAACAAAAGCAAATATTGAAGACACATAACTCAGTAGAGGAAATATTCCAAAATTCTGCATATATAAGGGATAGGGGGGCATGGAACGAATCCATGCTGTAACATGACTTCCCTAAAGTTAAATAATAGTAAAATAATAAAAAAAAATAGGAATAAATACTACCCTTTCAGAACAGATTCTAAAATGTGAAGTACCTCATTGCTCCTTGCTTTCTGAAATAAGCCTACATCAGAATGAAAAATACATGGATGCCAGATATGCTTATTCCAGTGACTCAGTCTTTTTATGTTTATCTTTATTAGCACCTAGTATAGGCTAGTTGCAAGGTGAGTATGTGATATCATCCTAATAATTGTGTAATAAAAACTTCTTTTTTAAAGAAATTGATCTGCAATCCAGACAGAATTTGTATTTAATCATCAAGAAAGGTTTCTGATCAAACAAATCAACATTTTCTATATCCCAAGCATATGTCTAAGCCCATATATGTATTAACTTTATAAAACCCACAAGAATCATATGAAGTAAATACTACTGAGGACAAACCCTTGTCCTGGTCAATAAGGCTCCCTGGCCACAGAGCTTTGCAGTCAAACCACTAATTCCTCCAAAAAACTAGAGATAGAGTGGCAGACTGGGTGGGCTGAAGCTCAGGATGCCAGCATGTGCCATAGCTGCCTGGAACCCACCATACCACTTTGGCCCTCAAGAACAGCAAATGACGGCCATGGTGATCTAGGGGACGCTGACCTGTTACCCCATAACAGTCCTGACCAATCCAATGACCAGTGAGAAAATGGAAGTGGGGCAGATCCAAATGGAGAAAGGTTCAGACTCAAGGGTTAACCAATAGTGTTGATTCTTTCTAAGACCTAGTTAGCATAAATTTGGACCAGTAGGGTTGGTTTGTTTTCAAAATCTGGTTAGCATAAATATGGACCAATAACATGGACCCAAGAGCTCTACAAACTGATAGACTAGCACGGTCAAGCAGCAACACTTATTGAGTCCTCTCTTACATGTAAAAGTAGTTTCATCACATTTGAATAAATAAATTCTACTCTTTTACACACACTTTTCCTCATCTATGGATGTCATCCTTCAAATTCATGTGGTAAGAACTCTGAAAGAAGAAATCGGCAGTGAGCAACTAGGGTCTGCTACTACAATAGACGGTATAGCTCACCATCAAGAGTTATGACATGCCCTTGGTAATAGTGGAGAAGATTCCCACTTTGCTTACCACAACCCTTGGGGATGACACTGGCAGGCATCCCCTGTCTTGATTAGCTGCTAACACTAAAACAAGTTTTCTTAGCTGCAGTGGTCTATACCTTATGTAGACCCCACCTGTCAGCAGAAGTGGATAATCTAGTTTTATCTTTATTTCCAGTTTCACTGTCATCATCAAATGAATTGAAAACAGAGGCACAGAGAGATTAATTTTTCTAAGGTCACATGAAGTGTGCATTCTTAGCCTCTGTACTGTAAATGAGATTCTATGAGGACAAGAGGTACTGGGAATTGAAGATTGTATATACCCACCTATATTGGAAGCAAACTGGGACAGTTCAATATTCATAGCCCAGAACACTGGGATTGCTATGATATCCAATGGGCTAGAGGATGTGGATTAATTTTGTGCCCTAAAGGATGTGAATTCTTTACACTAAGAATGTGAAAATCCAACAAAGCACCTTTTTGATCTGATCAGCTGATCTATATTTAGATAAACATCTTCATCCCTTAGGAACTTTCTGGTCATCCAAGGCAGCACCTGTGGTTATTCTAACTGGTCTAATGCCCATATTGCTTGGCAATAACAACAGTAATATAATATTCCTTAAATGCATGATTGCATGCAGTTTTAATCAAAGTGAAAAGAACACTCAAACCTACATCAGCAGTGGATTGGCTTCTAGCATTTTCCTTTACATTTTTTTTATGTTTATTGAATGTCTTTTCCTTTTGTAGACTTGAGTGAGAACAACTTGACTATGGGACTATATTTTACTCACATGAAAATGTCAAGACACATAAAAAAGCAATAAGAAAACAAAAGAAATACTGAGAGAATTTATAATATAAAGTCTGTGGGTGCCTTGTTTCCCTGATGTTCATTGTCTGCACACACAATAGATTAATGAAAAGTAAAAAGAGTGGATATTTTTCATTTTCCTATACTTTAACAAATAAGGAACAATCTTAGATGCTATTTATCAAAATAAAAACATATAATTCAACTGATAATCATCAATATTTTTCTCTTTTCCTCGGTACAAAGATTGATAAAAAGAGTGCCTAAATCCTAAAGGGTTCCTCAAGTACAAGGACCCTGCTTTATTCATCTTCAAATCCCAAGCACTTAATATAGAAACTGGCACTTGGTATGTGTTCAATAATTTTCTGCTGAATTGAACTGTAAGAGTGAAAAACTAATCATCACAGAACCCACAAAGAGATACACATGAAGGCTGTGAACAGTATATACTATGGATTTTAAATCCAAAAGTATAGTTTTTTTTTCCCAAAGATACCTGCCAGATAAATGAAATTGGTCATTTTAAAATCCATTCTACAGCTATTGTTTGAGTAGTAACACTTATCAATTACTTTGTAGGCTTTAAACTTTGCAATGGAAAGTTAAAATAATTATGTTTTAAGGTTATCATAAGCCTGATGACATATGTATTGTTACCAACCAAAGTAAGGTTCACAGAGGTTAAACAAGTAGCTGAAGAGCAATTATTTATACATAGTGGAGTTAGAACAAGAAGCTTAAATCTCTGCCTTTCCAGAGTCCATACGATCATGATCAATTATGCTATTTTCTGAAATTTTGAGCTGAAACGTGTGTATTCTTGAAGAAAAACAAGTATACTATTTAAACACCATCAATAAAAACTACACTGGACAAATCAAAAGAATAAAATATCAAAGAGAAAATGTGAAACATTATAAGAGGACTTTCTTGTGTCTGGGGATGATTGGGTTGAATATATGTATACAAATTCTTAACACATGAGACTTTAAATATTGAGGAAAAAACTAAAAGCATCTGTAAACAATTCATTCACTACAACATATTTTCAAAAGAATCAGTAATCTAATTCCATAACTAGAAAAATGTAGAAAGTTTTGAATGTGATGTCAAACATAATAAAAATGCCTATAAGAGTGGTGGTCTTTATTCTCTACACTGTAAAGTTAGTTCAATCCAAAGTCCCCTACTTAATATTATCAGTGGATGGCAACATTTCTAGGAAAAATAAATTGTACATATGCACACACATGGGTATGCATGTGTTAATTCTGCTATTCAATTTTCATTTATAACATATAAATGTGCTTTTACTTGGCCACTTTATATTTTGTTAAACTAAAATGGAGTGAGAAAAATATGATTTATATCTTCTTTTCTTTCTCTCTAGTAAGACTGTAACACTTTCAATAGATTTGAATAAGTTTCAAAACACTACTATACTCTTCTTTTCAGTTAATCCTCACAATATCAATAGTGTTATGGCTGATATTATTTAGTCAATTTTTCAGATGAAAAAATAGCAGCCCAAGCAGAATTATGGCAAGGCAGAATCAGAACCTATGTTTCCAATGCTGGGTTCAGTGTTACTTCTTCTAAGAAAACATTGGTCTGGACCTTTTCTCACTTTAATGTCCCTGCATGGGAGATGGCATATTAAGTTTCCAATCTGACAGGATATAAATAATGACTACTCTAGAAATGAGTTACCAAAGCAAAAAAGCAAAGAATCAGATCAACACACATAGACACATAAAATGAGGAGATAAAAACCATCCAATGAATTTTGTAATTTCTCCATTACTAAGGGTGGGACATTCTAGAACTAAATATGTCCAGCTACCTTATCTCCCATTTCCTCTTTTCCCCATTGAATTTAAGAGCTACTTGCAGGTATTAGAATGATACCAAGGGACTTGAGAACTTTGTTTAGTACTCTTTAATATTTCTACAAACTCCTCCACAATTCTTAACCATTAAAACTTCTTATTCCTTCTACATATACCTGTCTTCAGCAAATTCTTTCCTTTGTTTAAATTTTTAATATTACTTGGAGATAATATCAACTCCTAGGGTACAAAGTCCAGAGAATACTCAAATTGAATCTTCTTATTTATGTTGGAATTATCAAGGAAAAAACTATATCTGTATATTTTCTATGTAGTTATAGATTTAGATGTAGACATAGATCTGTCTCTTAATTTGGCATTGGTATGTCTGGAAACATTATTTAAAGTCTTGCAAAACATGAAGCATCAAACTATCTCTGCATTTATTGGAAGGGATTCCCAACTCATCTAGTGCTATTTAATTACCTTAAACCTTCAATTTAAAAACAAATCCAGCAGAATGATGGCATTGAGGGGTTTTAAATCAGTTTTCATCAAACTCCTTAACAGATTGGTCTGTGAATGCAGCATGATGAATCTGAAATTTCCTGGGATTATTAACCTTTTGAAACACTGAGATATTTGTATTGGTAATCCATCAAACAGAAAAATGCATCTTTAAGGCATGAAGGGGTTGCTGATTCACTGACCCGTGATTATTTTGATTATTTTCCTATGTGAACAACACAATTAGCAGTAGGGATAAGGTTTCTCTAAAAGTCCCACAATTCAAATCAAATCAAACTCAATTAGCCTAGAAATCAGCTCCCCTCCCACCCACAGAGACTATACTACAGGTCCTGTAGGATCATCACGAGATTAACAATGTCTGTGAGATTTTCAATCAGATGTTACACTTTGTCATGACAAAGAAAGTACTCTTTGTAGGATAAGCAGTGATTTATGTGTGCATTTTGATGGAAGTAGTCTGTTGGGATTTTGCTTGACCTCTTAGTTCAGTCTAACACTGGGAACCTTAAATTTTAAGTTCAAGATTAAAAGTAGTACAGAGCATTCAGTTCAATTCCCACTGCCAAGGAATGGGTTGTATATATACATTTTAGTAACCTATATTTTGTTGACTTTTTCTCCAGACTTGCTTAGGCAGGATTTCTAGACTGCCTGTTGAATATGCTAATGCTCCCATTTTTCTGAAAGTTCCCAGTGGTATTTCATATATGCTCAGGAAGAACTTTGTCAATGGTTGATGGCCTTTCCATGTTCTCTCTGCTCTGTCTCCCTCACCTCCCAGTGAGATGCATTACCACTTTTTCCTGTGTCCAAAGAGGATTTGCTTCTACTGGACACCAGAATCTCCCTGTGGATGCTGCTGTGTCAGCACTCATTGTCACATATGCTCAGTACCACTTTCATACCATACTACTAGTTCATATTTTTTAGATACCTTGATATTCCTTGTCTTATGTTCATTGTAGAAATGGAGATAGTGCCTCCCTCCCTTGTAAATGTTATACATTTTCTGCATATGAATGCTTCAAATTATTCAATAAAGCTGCTATATCATGTTTTCCCTTTACTTACAGTGAATTCCCTCTCACTAGCACTTCCAACATGGCAATAAGATTCAGTCTGTAATGTGAAGAGTCCACTGAAAAAAAAAGTTAAACGCTGCATTTTATAGAGGATAGTGTGCTTCCAAATCTTTCTTCTCTTAGCATGATGACTCAGGCAGGCATGCCAATAGAATTCTGGCAGGAACTGTCCCATAAGTTGACACTTCGAAGATGCATAGAGAAAAGTGGAGACAACTGAAATGGAGTCTTGATGATGTTCTTCTTTGCTCTTACATGGAGTCGCTCATGAGTAAAGGAATATAATCAGAGGAGGTGTGACAAAAACGCACCAGCTTAGTATGCTTACAATTTTACTTTGCTTCTTGTCACATTAACCTTTATCAAACTGACTGTAAAAATATGTTGTATAAAGACAGACTGCTACAATATGAGAACTCACAATATGTTCACATGCACCAGACATTCTTTCCACTATCATCTTACTTACATTAGTGATTTTCAAGGAAGCTAATTGAACAGGGGAAGGAGCTATTTGAAATAGGTAGGTGATAGGTACAGAACATGTATCAGAGAACCAGGACTGGAAGAAAATATGTATTTGAAAATTCCTCAACACTGGTACTCTTTAAAGGATTCCATCTCCACCCTTTTTTCATGGGATCACTGATGGCATGGAAGAGTTTTGCCATTTTGAGGTTGTCATACATTTTTTTACCTGTGATTTAAGCTATTCTATTAATTCTTATTTTGTTACTTTTGGACATTGATCATTCTGTTTGTTTATAAAATTTTTGTCCTGTGCAGATTTTACAAGCCATAACATAGTTTTGTTTTAGTTTGAATTGCTGTCATGTCCCAGATTGGGATGAAGGCCAGTCAGTTTCCTTTTTAAGTGGCTGACTAAATTCATACCCTAATTACTTCTCTTTTTGAGATTTCAGCTGTTATATACCACCCCAATTACTCTGAGTTCAGCTACCAGACAAGGGACAGCCCCTATATTACTGAGTCTACCTAGCCAATTCACAAGAACAAGTGGAAGGTGGTTAACCCCACCATTTGTCAGAAAGTTCTAGCTTGTTGTTACTCTATTGCCAAGTGCATCTCCCTGTTGGTCCTGCATGGCATCCTTCCCTCATTTGTAGCTATAAATAACAATGAATTCTGCCTTTCATTTATCCAGATAAATGTGTATCTTACCATCACAAAAACCTTTAAATCTTATAAAACATATATTATATACTAAGATTATCTTGTCCTTTAACTGCATCTGACTTTAAAATGATCTCCTCTAATCACATACTAGTAGTAGTATACCAGAGTATGTGGAGTTATACCATCTGAATTAGAATTCCTGATACTAATTAGCTATTTGGAATAAGATTTTGCCTCTCTGGGCCTCAGTATTTTTTATTGTTAAAAAAAATATCAGTAATGGTACCTATTTCATAATGTCCTAATTATAATTGCTATGATATATGTAAGACTGTGTATACTACTTTAACACATAGTAGGCACTGAATAAAGAGTAAGTGGTATTAATAATAGGTAGAGTATAGTTTATTTTTCTTTGATTACATTATAATTTTCTCTTTTGTTCTCCTAGGACTTGTTTTATACATTAACATGATGAGTATTTCACTTTAATTTTCCAAAAAATAATCAATTGTCCCAGAAGGATGTTTTTAAAATTAATCCTTCCATATATTAATAATTTATTATTCCTTCTTTATCATACACTCCTTATGAGTTCTGTTTCATGCTAGTTTTCTTGTTTACTTGATAATTCTTACACTAGTATCATACTCCTTTAATTATATATATAATTATATATATATATAATTATATATATATATATATATATATATATATATATATATATATATGGGTACCAGGGATTGAACTCAGGGGCACTCAACCACTGAGCCATATCTGCAGTTCTATTTTGTATTTTATTTAGAGACAGGGTCTCACTGAGTTGCTTAGTGCCTCACTTTTACTGAGGCTGACTTTGAACTCACCATCCTCCTGCCTTAGCCTCCCCAGCTGCTGGGATTACAGGTGTGTGCCATCACACTTGGCTATTTACTAATATTTTAAATAAAACTTAGAGACTGATGGCTTTCTCCATATTCTCAGTTTTTTCAGTAAGTTCTTATTTTTCTTGACATTTTATTATTTTGACATTTTAGGATAATGCTGACACACTAACAAAATTTTATTTTGTTTGTAATTTATGGTAATTGAATTAAACATAAAGTAAATATGAAATTTAAAGACTATTAATATCATAAAGCACCCCATTTAAGAGTATGTCTCTTCATTTATTATATGTGTTTTAGAGCATACTTAGGGACCCTTATGAAGAATTAGAGAGTATTCTAGTACAGTTCTTGTAATTAGCTACTTCCCTTTGTATAAATGTCATAATCCTGGTGTAATTCCTGTTCTGCAGTGCTCATGGTATTTATATTAAAGTTGTGAGTGAAAGTTTTCACAAAAAAGGCAAACTAAATAATTAAAGATTAAGATGTAAGAAGATGTTACTGTTACTTAAAAAATTAAACATTAATAAAAAGGCCAATTTTGAATCAAAGGTATTCCCTACCATAATAAAAATCCCCATAGAAAAATTTGAAAAATCAGAAAATCAGAGAGTCCCAAGAATCTCAATATCAGTCAGGTCTTTAAAAGAATTGTTCACTATGTACTAAGAATTTAATGTTAATAACTCTTCACGGTGAAGATGTATGACCATGGAATCTGTACAGTAGGCATAGTAAAATCAATCTCATGTTTGCATAGTCCTTAGAGCTTGAAGGAGCCAGGGAGGTTATCTAATTCAAACTCTCATTAAGTATATATGCCTTTCCTTGAGTATTTCCAGTAATAATAAATTGCTACTTTATAAGTAATTATATTAGATACCTCATTACTTTTAAAAGTCTTTATTGTTCCAAAATCCATCTATCTGTATAGGAGATGCTATGGGAAAAGGTGAGGAATCTAATCCCATATGGGCAGGAAATAAAGAAGCAAGTGAGGCAGGCAATCAAGTACTACGTTACAGAGGAGGTATGGTTTGAACTGAACCTTGAAAGGGAAGAGGTTAAGTTATTTGAAGTTGAGGAACATCAATTCAAGTGCAACACATATGGGAGCTCTAATAAGTTTGGTTCTACTGGAGAAAAGTAGGGTGAGATTATTTTATTTCATTAACTGTATACAAAACTTGTTTTAAAGAAGATGACAATTAGGTTTGTATTATTTTGAAGTTTGAGTAGGGGCAATATATCAGTCAGTAGAGACTTTGTTATGCTGCATTAACAAAGAACTCCAAAATCTGAGTGCCTCAACAAAACAGAGGTGTACTTATCACTTACATTGAATATTCAATATACATGGGCAGGGAATGATCTGCCCATCATACTTATTCAGTAATTCAGGCTGACAGAAACTCCACTACCACACCCACATCCATGATCAACAAGATCATCAAGATAGAAAAAGAGAGAGTGGTAAATTGAGGACTGGCATTTAAAGTTTCCAAAGCTAAACAATTGTCTTCACTTAAATTTAAAAATATTGGGACATATATCCTGGAAGAAAAGTATACCTAGGCTATTTGATTAGTAGTGATAACTTCCATCATCTTAAAAGTGTATGATAAAGAGTTTGTGATCAAATAAATGCTCCATATTGTTTTTCTTATTTTGGCATTTTAGGGCAGTCCCCAAATGGCTGTAGTAATGCTCTCTTGGTGAGTCTTCTGGCAGTAGCAATTTTAGTTTAGTCAAGGTCATAAACACTTTGATTCAGTATATGTATTCAAGGTCATAAACATTTGCTTGTGCACATATGCCCACTGATGTAACCCGTTGGCAACATGCCTTTACCTGTCCTGCATATAAAAAGTTTACAGAAAGGACTCAGGGGGCAAATTAGAACTAGTTGGGAGATGAAGCTGAAGCTGGGAACTGACTAGAGATTGCTGCTGCCTCTGAATGAATAATGTCTACTATCCCAACTGTGTCTTGCATCTTTCTTTATATATCTGGAACCCAAATCTGTTTCCCAGGGTCCAAACCTGCACCCTAACAATTGGCTTAGTCAGTACAATATTCTTCAGGTGAGAGATGTATTGATACTAGCAGGTGACAGGAGGAATCTGTGGCCACTGAGCAGCAAGTAATACTCAGTTGCCAGGGTCCTGTCAACAAGTACTCCTGTGTAGAGTTGGGATGTTGGATGGGTTCCCTGTGAGCACAGAGAAAACTTCTGACTGCCCTACAGTGAACATGGACATGGCAGAGTGGATGGTGAACTGAGCAGTGGAACTCAAGCACTGGCCTTAGATAAGGACAAAAGTGGAAATGGTGGTGCAGATGAGATGGAGAAACAGCCTGAGGAACCACACAAATAGTCATTGTGGCCACCAGATGAATGTTTCTTCCAGGTTTGAGGACAAAAACTGATATAGCTTTACCAAAGACTGCCAAGATGAGGGAATTACAAGATAAGGAGGAGTCCTTGAGACTCAGAGTATGGTTGCTAGAGGAAGATCTCTGTACCGTGAAAATACCTCTTGGCCTCCCCCATAGTGCTGATGTAGTATGAGGATGAGGAGAAAGATTAACACCTACAAGCCCATCCAGTGGTAATGCAGAAACAAAACAGTAGCAACTGATGTCTCCAGTGGGCAGCTGCCAGCAGGGAATGTCCAGGTAACCAAGTTCGTCACATTCCACCTGTCAAGCAGATTTGGTAGACCTGGGAAAATAATTTGGACAGAGGCCAAGAGATCCCCTGGCCACTTTGTTGTAAGGCCTGTGAGATTCAAGGGTGCTGGGAGCCAACAGGGGCAAAACAGCCCATACGCTACATGTTATTAATCCTGCACAACATTGTGACTTTGATGTGCTAGGATCCAGCAGGGACCAAGAGAGCCCAAGTGTGCCAGAAGCAGACAGGGGACAAGAGAAAGCCGAAATATAACAGGAGCCAGCTAGGGCCAAAAGAGCTCAGGTGCACTAGAAGCCAGCAGAAATAAGAGTCTTCAGGAAGTGGTAGGTCCTGTTACTATGTAGGTGAACCAGAAATAAGCTCATACCTTGGAGGTAAGGTACCTATACTGTCTAGTGCTTGTTATACTGATGGTTCCAGCCACGGACAATTACCTGTGTGAATGGCAATAGCTATGGAGTTGGAAACAGACACTGTTTTGTTTGATATTGGTACAAGACAAAGTAGCCAGTGATCTGAGCTGAACAGTGATAACAGATGAAGTATCCCCCATAGTGATAGGTTCTGTTAATTGTGTTATATACAAGGTGCAATTTCTGTGACCAGAGCTCTGGGAGATAAGTCACAAGACAGGTCACTATAGGCCATGTTACTGCCATGCCCTCCTGACTAGTTCGGGGAATGATGTTTTGACTAGGGTGCCTTGGTTAGAGATAGCACCTCCCACTGACCTGGCAGCTTGATTGCATTACCAACTACACCATGCAGATGTGAAAACTCTGGAGTGTTATCAAACAATGGACTCTAACTTTAATGTAGAATGCCCTGGTAAAGACCTTCCAGGCATATGTGGTTTGTGCTCAGGTGTATTCACACCCCTGAATCTTCAAGCAACAGATGGCCAAGTAATGCATGGACACCTCCCTTTGACACAATGGCAGGCTGACTACATTGACCCTTTACTGTGGTCAGAGGGGCTATGTTTCCCTTGATGGCAGTGAATGCAGCTGTAGGTTTGTTGTTTGCCTGGCATACTATTATTCATGCCCTGAGAGTGTTGATGACATCGTATGTCCAGCCCATCACAATAGAAAGTGATCAAGGTACTGATTCTACAGGTCAGGATGGGCAATGATGGGTGACTCATTTACAGATTCAATGGAAGCAGCATATCCCATTCTACCCTCAGGGTGCAGGCATGTTAGAGAGGTATAATGGTCTGCTTAAGTAAGGAGCAGGACCAGCAACTGTGGGCAGTTGTGAGAAGTCTGAATTAGCAACCCTGACAAGGGGGACTAACTTCTGTGGAGGCTTTGCTGTACCATGCAGCAATACTGATATAGGAGCAGGTGACAACAAAGGATGTTGTACTTAAGCCTGAGTTTGGAAAGCAAGTGAATGTTCTTTGGTCTGCTCCCACTGTATTGAATCCAGGGCAAACTGTGGATTGGACATGGACCTGGACAATAAAGTCACTTGTTAGGTAACCATATTAGCCCCATGGGGAAAATATTTGGAGTGTGATCTCCTTGTGACACCTGGGTAACTAGGGGATGCCTCCCCCTCCCCAGGTATATGTGATTTAAAATTTAAAGGGCATGTTTGGGACAATTAACTGAACACTGAGCCTGCTTGAAGTTTAGGACCAAGCTATATGGATGTGGTATCACCTCCCAGGGGAGCCACCACAGGTATCCACTGTGCTTTCCTGGGACTCAAAACTGGCATGCATTCTGCTAGATAGACATAATTTACTTGTGCTAGCACCTGTAACTGCTTTGTTCTTTTGTCCTTAGGTGTGTCCTCAACAACACCATTGTGAACTAGGCACACACCTATGTCAGTGTAGGAAACACCTCTGCCTACTGGCCATGCACCAAAGTACCTATGAATCCTGCTGCTGGACAACCCTTGTGAATTCAGTCTGTGATCCTGGACAATTAGACATGACTGGAAAAGACTTCTACTGTCACCTCAATATGGAATAAAACTGGCAATGGTTTTTAGTAATCCTAGGTGATGGAACTTGTTTTCTAAATATATGTTGTTGCAGATTGTATTATTGTTGTGACCTGTGGATGAAGGACTCTGACTTCCTTGCTAAGGGATCATTGCAGAAGACTTCATAAGCATATATGGTACTGTGAGGAATTCTAGAGGGGTGGATTATGGCCCCCAATGGAGGTAGTTATGCTTCCTTTGTAGTCAAATTCATAAACACTCTGATTCAAGGTGATAAACATTTGCTTGTTAGCATACCCTCACTGATTTTACTTGTTGGCAATGTGCCTTTGTCTGGCCTGTATACAAAAAATTTTACAGAAAGGACTCGGGGCAAATTGAAACTGGATGGGGATGAAGCTGGAGCTGGGGACTGGTTAGAGGTTGCTGCTGCCTCTGAATGAATAATGTCTACTCTCCCAACTGTGTCTTGCATCTTCCTACCTACCTGAATCCCAAATCTGTTTCCAACAGCCAGAATCTCCACCAAGACAGGCATAAATGACCACCAACTCAGATATTTTTAATCTTATGAAATCCTGCTTTTTTGGTTAAAAGAGTTACTTGAATTTTGACCTAATTGAGTTCAGTCTACTCATATTACCCACTCATATCATTTACAATCTTTATTCTGACCACAGATTGATAGTTAACACTCAACTATATGTGAGTTTCCAAATTAACAAATACATAATTGTTTTCCCTAGGAATGTATGAAACTGTATAATAGAGTTCATTTTAACAGGAGAAAGAATGATAGATATATTGGTTAGAAATGAATTAATAAATTGATGACATAATGCTCAAGCAACTTTCAGTTTACCTCAGTGTACAACACTCTGAGTCATATTTAACATAAGACTGTAAGATTGTCATCTGAGATTTTGCCAAATTCTTTCTCCAATCAATATATAAACATTTAATCACTATTCTGGTCTAGCAATCTAGCAGCCCTACCAAGGAAGTATAAAGAAAACTGAAAGAAACTGAATTGAGTATATTATGTATTATTACGTCCATTTAATGCATGTTGAGTTCTACTAATAACTTTTTTCTAAATTTAAAAAATAGTATTTACAATAATCTGTTTTGAAATTTTTTGCTAAAACCTAAAATCAGTATTTTGATTCCATAGTTTCCAAAATTATCTTTTTCCAATAATTTTTGAAAATGAAAATATATGTCCATGTTTCAAATATTTAAATTTTATTATTTTATGAGTCTTTGGTTGTTACTTATGTTGGCACAGACACAAATCTGCACATTTTTAGAAACAGCTTTTAGGAAAATATAAACTCATTTAAATCACACCAGAATTTTCTTGGGCTTTGAACAAAATCTCTGATATTGTACATGATATTTCTTCTAGATTTTTCCAGCTGGAAAGTCATCTTACTTTCTGTAAAATAGGTTTGAAATGGTTTAAACTTCTCTTTCACCTGTGAACATTTATCATATTCTTCATGGAATGAATATTTTCTCTTGGTTTTAATACTTTAAAATTTGATGATAAAAACCTCTCGTCCCACTACATTTTTCACAAGTTTATTAGTTTGGAGTGATAACGACTTCATCAATATTGGGAGAATTTTGTGACATTCTTTTTTATATTCTGGTGATTTCAAGCATTATTATTTAAAATCTGAATTTCCTCCACATTATCATCAATACCCATCATATATAATGTTTCTGTTTTTGTTTTTTGTGGTAGTGGTAGGGACTTTCTCACCTGAATTATTTACATGTGGTTCCTGGTTCTTTCAGTGTGCTTTTTTTTTCCTGTAAGTAAAGATATAGCAGAACAAAAGCATACATCTCCATAAGTTTACATAATCAAGAACAGAGAGAGTGTGTGTCAATATTTTGGATATTTCCTTCCAGTGAGAGTTGTTCCAACAAAGCAGAAAAAATAACTATAGTTGTGTAAAGGATTAACTTCTGTCTCTATATCATCATAAAAATTAAAGTAACAATTTATAACTAAATGCCTAGGGGATATTTGTTAAATATTTCTCAGAGATTTTTATGGAGTTTCTGTCACTTCAATATCAGTTTTAAAAATAAAGAGATAATTTTTACAAAACTGTGATGATATTTACAACCAGGAGGGTAGACAAATATTAATAATAATACTGACTTTAGTGATTATAATTATTTTATAATAAATTACAATAATATGATGAATTATAGTAACAAGTTTTAATTATTTTATTATAATATTTATTATAATCATTATTATAAAAACATGTACATAAAGATCACTTTTTGACAGGTACAGGTACTATTCTAAGTGCTTCCTCTATTAACCTTTTGTCTTTGTGAAAATTCTATTAGAATATTTGATTTTTTAAAATTTTTTATTTTTATTTGTTCTAAATTAGTTATACATGAGAGCAGAATATATTTTCATTCATTGTATGTGAATGGAGCACAACTTTTCATTTCTCTAGTTGTACATGATGTAGAGTCATACAATTCATGAATTCATACATGACCCTACGGTAACAATGTCCATATCATTCCACCCTCTTTTCTACCCCATATCCCCTCTCCTCCCCCCACTCCTCTCTACCAATGCAAAGTTCCTCCATTCTTCTCTTGCCCTCCCAATTATGGATCAGCATTCACATATAAGAGAAAACATTTGGCCTTTGGTCTTTTGGGATTGGCTTATTTCAATTAGCATTATATTCTCCAGCTTCATCCTTTTACCAGCAAATGTCATAATTTTATTTTCCTTTAGGCTGAGTAATATTCCACTGTGTATGTGTACCACATTTTCCTTATCCATTCATCTGTTGGAGGGCATCTAGGTTGGTTCCACAGATTAGCTATTGTGAATTGAGGTGCTATAAACATTGATGTGGCTGTATCTCTATAGTATGCTGATTTTAAGTTCTTTGGATATAGACTGAGGAGTAAGATAGCTGGGTCAAATAGTGGTTCCATTCCGAGTTTTCTGAGGAATCTGCAAACTGCTTTCCAGAGCGGGTACAACATTTCACAGTCCCACCAGCATTTTATGATTGTACCTATTCCCCTGCATCCTCACCTACACATACTATTGCTTGTATTCTTTTTTTCTTGTTTGTTCTATTTAGTTATACATGACAACAGAATGCATTTTGATTCATTGTACACAAGTGAAGTACAACTTTTCATTTCCCTGGTTGTACATGATGTAGAGTCAAACTAATCATATAATCATACATGTACATAGGGCAATGATGTCTGTCTTCATCATCTTTCTTACCCCCTGACCCTTGCCCTCCCCTCATTTTCATCTACACCAAAGTTCTTCCATTATTCCTTTGCTCCCCTGCTTTCCCCCCATTATGTATCAGCATCCACTTATCAGAGAAAACATTTTCCCTTTGGTTTTTTAGGGATTGGCTTATTTCGCTTAGCATGATATTTTCTAACTCCTTGCATTTCCTGCAAATGCCATAATTTTATTCATCTTTATGGCTGAGTAATATTCCTTAGTGTATATACCCCACAACTTCTTTATCCATTCATTTGTTGAAGGGCATCTCGTCGGTTCCACAGTTTAGCTCTAGTGAATTGAGGTGCTATACACATTGATGTAGCTGTGTCACTGTAGTATGTTGATTTTAACTCCTTTGGGTATAAACCAAGGAGTGGGATAACTGGGTCAAATGGTGGTTCCATTGCAAATTTTCTAAGGAATCTCCACACTGCTTTCCAAAGTGGCTACACCAATTTGCAATCCCACCAGCAACGCATGAGTGTACCTTTTTCCCCACGTCCTCGCCAATGCCTATTGTTTCTTGTATTCTTGATAATAGCTACTCTAATTGGAGTAAGATGAAATATTAGGGTAGTTTTGATTTGCATTTCTGTAATTATTAGAGATGTTGAACATATTTTCATATATCTGTTCATTGCTTGTATATCTTCCTCTGTGAAGTGTCTGCTCAGTTCCTTAGCCCATTTATTGATTGGGTTCTTTGTATAATTAGTGTAAAGGTTTTTTAGTTCTTTATAAATTCTGGAGATTAGTGTTCTGTCTAACATGTGTGTGGAAAAGATTTTCTCCCACTCTGTAGGCTCTCTCTTCACATTATTGATTGTTTCCTTTGCTGAGAAGCAGCTTTTTAGTTTGAATCCATCCCATATATTGACTCTTGCTTTGATTTCTTGTGCTTTGGGAGTCTTGTTGAGGAAATCTGATCCTAAGCCAACAAGATGAAGATTTGGGCCTAATTTGTCTTCTATTAGGTGCGGGGTCTCTGGTCTAATTTCTATGTCCTTGATCCATTTTGAGTTGAGTTTTTTTCAGGATGAGAGATAGAGGTTTAATTTCATTTTACTGTGTATGGATTTCCAGTTTTCCCAGCACCATTTGTTGAACAGGCTATCTTTTCTCTATTGTATGTTTTTGACTCCTTTGTCTAGTGTGAGGTGACTGTATTTATGTGGTTTTGTCTCTGTGTCTTCTATTCTGTACCATTGGACTTCCTGTCTATTTTGGTGCCAATACCATGCTTTTTTGTTACTATTGCTCTGTAGTATAGTTTAATGTCTGGTATTGTGATACTTCCTGCTTTACTCTTTCTGCTAAGGATTGCTTTGGCTATTCTAGGTTTTTTTATTTTTCCAAGTGAATTTCATGATTGCTTTCTCTATTTCTATGAGGTACATCATTGGGATTTTAATCAGAATTGCATTGAATCTGTATAGCAGTTTTGGTAGTATGGCCATTTTGACAAAATTAATTCTGCCTATCCAAGGACATTGGAGATATTTCCATATTCTTAATTTTTCTTTAATTTCTTTCTTTGGTGTTCTGTAGTTTTTATTATAGAGGTCTTTCACCTTATTTGTTAGATTGATTCCCAAGTATTTTATTTTTATTCAAGGCTATTGTGAGTGCAGTGGTTTTCCTAATTTCTCTTTCAGAGAATTCATAAATGATGTATAAAAGTGCATTAGAATTATGGGCGTTGATTTTACATCCTCCTGCTTTGCTGAATTAATTTATTAGTTCTAGAATTTTTCTGGTGAACTTTTCTGGATCCTCTAACTATAGAATCATTTTATCAGCAAATACTGATTGTTTCAGTTCTTTTCCTATCCATATCCTTTTAATTTCTTTTGTCTGTCTAATTGCTCTGGCTAGAGTTTCAAGGATTATATTGAATAGAGGTAAAAGAGATATCCCTGTCTTGTTCCAGTTTTTAGAGGGAATACTTTCAATAGGTTTTTCCATTTAGAATGATGTTCACCATGAGTTTAGCATAGATAGCTTTTACAATATTGAGGTATGTTCCTACTATTCCTGGTTTTTCTAGTGTTTTGAACATGAAGAGGTGCTGTATGTTGTCAAATGCCTTTTCTGCATGTATTGAAATGATCGTGCGATTCTTCTTTTTAAGTCTATTGATGCTATAAATTACATTTATTGATGAGTTCAGACCATTAACATTCAGGGTTATTATTGTGATATGACTTGTATTGCTGGTCATTTTGGCTTATTTTTGGTTTTTAACTTGACTTGTTTTCTCCTTTGATTGACTTTTCATTTAGGGTAGTTCTTCCCTTTGCTATCTTTCATTGTTGTTTTTCATTTCCTCCTCATGGAAAATTTTGCTGAGAATGTTCTGGAGTGCAGGATTCCTACTTGTAAATTCTTTTAATTTTGTTTATCATGGAAGGATTTTATTTCATCTTCAAATCTGGAGCTTAATTTTGCTGAATATAAGATTCTAGTTTAGCATCCATTTTCTTGAAAGTTTCAGGAAACAGAGGATAAGAATTTCTTCCTGTGAAAGATGGAGTTAGGGTCAGAATTAAGAACCTCACATAAAGTCTTTTACTTGATCACTATGTTCAAATTTAATGAAAAGTTGCAATATGTGTATTCTATTTGCCTACAAGGAGAGATGACAAAGAATGTTACTAGTCTCAACCCTATTTTAGAATAAAAAACATAGTCTCCTCTTTTTGATTCTTAATCACGTGTAAGGTTTACATTTATACTATGTTTAAGGTTTGAAAATCCCTAGAGATATCAATGTAAAGTACTCTGGGGCGATCATGTCCCAAGGCATCTGGGAGAGACATCTGCAAACACTGTCTGAAAAGGTGCATGTCCAAGACAGGTCTTGTAATATTCTCACTGATAAAATCAATCTTAATATGTGTAAACAAGTAAAAGGTAACATGTACAAGGAAAAATCTTCCATAATTAAGAGTTAACATAAACACCAATTCCCAAATGTAAATCCTGAAGATTATCAGCTTTTGAAAAGATTATATACAGATAAATATGTTTAAAATTCTTGAATATAAATGAATATGGACATTGTGTTAGTCAACTTTTCTTCACTCTATTCAAAGTACCTGTCAAGAGCCATTAGGAGAAAAAATTTCATTTTGGCTCATGGTTTCAGAGATCTCAGTCCCTGGTTGGCTTAGCCCATTGTTCTGGGCCTGAAGTGAGCTAAAAGCATGGTAGAAGGGCATGGCAAAAGGAAGGCACTCAACTCTTGGCAGCCAGGAAGTAGAGAGAGAGAGAGAGAGAAAGAGAGAGAGAGAGAGAGAGAGAGAGAGAGAGAGAGAGAGAGAGAGAGAGAGAGAGAGAGAGCTCTGCTCCTCTACTCCCCAGGGAGAAAATATAAACCCCAAAGTTATGCCTTCTGTGACCTTATTCCTCCAGCTTACCCTACCTGTCTACAGTTGGCACCTCATACTGTTGCCCCTTCAAGTTTTCAATTGTTCAAATGGATTATGTTGAAGCTTTCATAACTAATCATTTCATGTCCTGCATTAACACAGAAGACTTGGTTGGGGAAATCTCATATCCAAAGCATGATAGCTATCAAAACATGACAAAAAAACAGGGTATGATGAAAATAAAGACTAGGTGCTGAAGAAATGTTAAAAGATAGACTTTAAGAGGAGGAAAAATAGACCCCAAATGAAGGACAAAAGACCAAAACATCAAAAGAAGGAAAAAGGATAGGTAAGATATTCGTTAATAGTGCCCATCTAAATCAGGCATAAATGAACTGTGGCCCACAGACCAAATCCATCCCATCAATTGTATTTGTTAAGTTTTTATTGGCTTATAGCCGACCTTATTGTGATGGTTAATTTTATATGTCACTTGAGTGGGTCACAGAAATTCCAGACATTTTTTCAAACATTATTCTGGTTGTTTCTGTAAGGGTGTTTCTGAGATGTACATTTGAATTGGTAGATTGAGGAAAGAAGATTGCCTCCCTAGTGTAGGTGGTCTTCATCTAATTAGTTGAAAACCTAAATAGAACAATAATGCTGACCTTCACTCTAGGAAGGAAAAAGAAAATACTTCTGTCTTCAAGATGAAGCAATGTTTTATTTTTCCTGCCTTCAGATTTGATCAGAAACTTTGACTCTTCTTTGATCTCAAGCCTGCCAGTCTTCATAATGGAACTATGTCATTGGCTATTCTGTATTCCCAACTTGCTGACTGAAGATCTTAGAAATTCCCAGCCTCCATAATTGAGTCAATTCTTTATTATATGTATTCTATATATAAATATGTGCGTACACATACATCTTGTTGGTTCTATTTCTCTGAAGAAACCTGACTGATACACACATTTATTTATGTATTATCTATGGTTGGATTTACTATCTGATCCTTCACATAAAAGTCTTGGTCTAAAGTAATAAGAACCACAAAAATTATGGTGAGGGCAGGTGATAAAATGAAAATGGTAATAGCAATGACAACAATGAATATTAAGGTATGAAAACAAGGTAAAATGAAATTGTTGGCCATCAGTAATATCTAGGGTGGAAGAAGTTATCAGTTAATGCACTTTAAGCTTATTCTATTGATTTACAGAAGAAAAGATATATTGATTAAAATTAGATTTCATTGTCAATCATCTGTATTATCATTATGAAGTCAATAATAAAAACAAGTGGAAAACCTAACTGAAAGTAATAAAGGGAAATGAGTAATAATTTTAAAAAACTTAGTTCAAAAAAGGAATAAAAAAAGTACAGAAAAAATGGTGACTAAGAAGCATAAAATAATATGATAGAAATGAATCCAAATTATTCTGATCTTAACAATACAGATAGAATAAATATATTTTGGCTGACCTCACTTAAGAATAGATACAGGCCAGGCATGGGGGTGTGCACATGTAATCCCAGTGATTTGGGAAGCTGAGGCAAGAGAATAGCAAGTTTGAGGCCACTCTCAGGAAATTAGTGAGGCCCTAAGTAAGTTACTGTAGCCCTATCTCAATCTAAAAATAAAAAGGGCTAGAGACATAGTATACTGGGATCAATGCTCAGAGCCAGTATATATATGCATATGTGTATATATATGTGTATATATATGCATATCCATATATATGTGCATACATATATATACATATTTCTGTATATATATGCACATATATATGATAAATATATATATAAATTTATATATATAAATAATATAATAATATATAGGATATTATATGATGTATAATATATATGATAAATATATACAGGTGTGAGGTCCTGGTTTCAAACTCAGCACCATAGAGAGAGAAAAATGTAGATTAAAGAGTGGAACTAGACTGCAATACACAGTTCGGTAATAAAGTAGTGAAAGAAGAGCTGAGCAGAGAGATGCTTCAGCGTTTAAACACTCTAAAACACAGTAATGGAAGCTTGAGACTTGGAGGGACTTGGAATTTGGTTACCAGAGCAGAAAACAAGGAAAGAATTCCTTGATTCCAAATCCTGATCAGGGTAGGGGTCAAGAGGAAGAGGTAACATAGCAATAAGAACAGGAAAATCCCATTAGTTCACTTCCTTTAAAACAGTTGAAGAGGTGAAACAAGATGGTGGGCTAGAGGGTGACTGCATCTCCTGTCTCTCCAGAACCCAGGATTCAAGAAGGGGAGGCATTGAGAGACTTGGATGAAAATAGAGCCATGGGATGAGTCTACCCCACCAGGTGAAGATCTGCCTGGGTGACAGGCCAGAATAGGGGCGGCTACTCAGAGCATGGCAGGGCAGCTAGAGTCTTCCCCAGGTAGCCCTGCTCCCTCTGGAGGTGGGCTCCTCCCACACAGCCAGCTTTTTAGAACAGGCCCGCAGTGAGAGCCTTTCTGCACAGAACCAGGTCCAAGTCCCGGAGACAGCAGCGAGCTCCAGCCCGCAGGCAGCTTCAGGGACCAGGACAGGTCAGCGAGGGACTTCCCCAAGCACCCCTACTCCCTCAGGTGGCAGGCTCCTTTCACAGCCAGCTACTCTGAGCAGACCGCCCAGTGAAGGCCTTTCCACACAGAGTCAGCTCCAAGCCCTGGAACCAGTAGCGGGCTAGGGGCAGGTTTCTTCGGAGGCACTGCATTATTAAGTTCCTCCAAGACGTCAGGTTACTAAAGGCTGGGAGGTGATATACTGGAAATCTACAGGGACACTATAAGCCAATAGAGGAAATCTGCAATATCTGAGCCCCACTGACATCTGACCAATATGAGAAAACAAGGGAAGAAAATGTCCCAAACAAACCTACATACTATATCAATAAATCCCAATGACAGCACAGCAGAAGAAATGTCAGAAAGGGAGTTCAGAATGTTCATAATTAAAACAATCAGGGAAGCAAACAAGGAGATGAAAGAGCAAATGCAGACATTGAAGGAGGAGATGAAAGAGCAAATGCAGGCATTAAATGATTGCAACAATCAAGAGTTAAAAGAGCAAATACGGGAAGCAAGAGATCATTTCAATAAAGAGAGATACGGAAAAAAAAAAAAAAAACCAGAAATCCTTGAAATCAAGTAAACAATAAACCAAGTTAAAAACACCATAGAAAGCATTACCAATAGGATAGAACACCTGGAAGACAGAACCTCAGACATTGAAGACAAAATATTTAATCTTGAAAACAAAGTTGAACAAACAGAGAAGATGGTAAGAAATCATGAACAGAATCTACAAGAATTATGGGATATCATGAAAAGGCCAAATTTAAGAATTATTGGGATTGAGGAAGGCCTAGAGAAATAAGCCAAAGGAATGAACAACCTATTCAATGAAATAATATCAGAAAATTTCCCAAATCTGAAGAATGAAATGGAAAATCAAGTTCAAGAGGCTTATAGGACTCCAAATACACAAAATTACAACAGACCCACACCAAGGCACATTGTTATGAAAATACCTAACATACAAAATAAATGCAGAATTTTAAAGGCTGTGAGAGAAAAGAACCAAATTACATTCAGGGGGAAACCAACACGGATATCAGCAGATTTTTCATTCCAGACCCTAAAAGCTAGAAGGGCCTGCAACAACATTTTTCAAGCTCTGAAAGAAAATGGATGCCAATGAAGAATCTTATACCCAGCAAAACTTACCTTCAAATTTGATGATGAAATAAAGTCCTTCCATGATAAACAAAAGCTAAATTTACAAAAAGAAAGCCAACATTACAAAACATTCTTACCAAAATATTCCATGAGGAAGAGATGAAAAACAAAGAAGCAAATTAGCAAAGGGAGGAATTATCCTAATGGAATTGTCAAATAAAGGAGGAACCAAGTCGTGTCAAGTAAATAAATAAAATTTAAAAAATGAACCAAATGACCAAGAAACTAAATCATATCTCAATAATAACCCTGAATGTTAATGGTCTGAATTCATCAATCAAAAGACATAGAATGGCAGATGGATTAAAAAGAAAGCTCTAACAATATGTTGCCTGCAAGGAACTCACCTCATAGAAAATGATACTCATAGACTAAAGGTGAAAGGATGGGGAAAAAAATACCATGCACATGGATTCAGCAAAAAAGCTGGAGTATCCATCCTCATTTCAGATAATATGGACTTCAAGCCAAAGTTAGAAGGAATAAAGGAGGACATTTCATACTGCTTAAGGGGAGCATAAATCAGCAAGATATAACAATCATAAACATCTATGCCCCAAACAGTGGCTCATCCATGTATGTCAAAGAAATCCTTCTCAATTTCACAAACCAAATAGACCATAACACAATAATACTAGGTGATTATTTCAACACACCTCTCTCACCACTGGACAGATCTTCAAAACAAAAATTGAACAAAGAAACCATAGATCTCAATAACACAATCAATAATTTAGACTTAACGGACATTTATAGAAGATACCATCCAACCAAGAGCGAATACACTTTCTTCTCAGCGACACATGGATCCTTCTCTAAAATAGACCATATATTATGCCACAAAGCTAATGTTAGCAAATACAAGAAGATAGAGACACTACCTTGTATTCTATCAGATCATAATGGAGTGAAATAAGAAATAAATGAAAGACAAAAAAACAGAAACTATTCCAACATCTGGAGATTAAACAATATGCTATTATATGATGAATGGATAACAGAAGATAATAGGAAGGAAATTAAAAAATTCTTAGAGGTAAATGAGAACAAAGAAACATCATATCAAAATCTCTGGGACACTATGAAAGCAGTACTTAGAGGGAAATTTATTTCATGGAGCGCATTTAATAAAAGAAGTAAAACTCAACAAATAAACGACCTAACACTACAGCTCAAAGTCCTAGAAAAAGAAGAACAGACCAGCACCAAAAGTAGTAGAAGACAGGAAATAGTTAAACTCAGAACTGAAATCAACAAAATTGAAACAAAAGAAACAATACAAAAAATTGACAAAATAAATAGTTGGTTCTTTGAAAAAATAAACAAAATTGATAAACCTTTAGCCACACTAACAAAGAGAAGACGAGAGAAAACCTAAATCACTAAAATTCGGAATGAACAAGGAAATATCACAACAGACACGATTGAAATACAAAACATAATTAGAAGCTATTTTGGAAATCTATACTCCAACAAAATAGAAAATTTCGAAGACGTCAACAGGTTTTAGAGACATATGAATTGCCTAAACTGAACGAGGAGGACATACACCATTTAAATAGACCAATTTCAAGTAATGAAATAGAAGAGGTCATCAAAAGCCTACCAACAAAGAAAAGTCCGGGACCAGATGGATTCTCAGCCGAGTTCTACAAAACCTTTAAAGAACAGCTCATTCCAATACTTCTCAAAGTATTCCATAAAATAGAAGAGGAGGGAACCCTCCCAAACTCATTCTATGAAGCCAATATCACCCTGATACCTAAACCAGACAGAGACACTTCGAGGAAAGAAAATTTCAGACCAATATCCTTAATGAACATCCATGCAAAAATTCTCAACAAAATTTTAGCAAATCGCATACAAAAACATATTAAAAAGATAGTGCACCATGATCAAGTGGGTTTCATCCCAGGAATGCAAGGTTGGTTCAACATCAGGAAATCAATAAATGCAATTCACCATATCAATAGACTTAAAGTCAAGAATCACATGATTATTTCAATTGATGGAGAAAAAGCATGTGATAAAATACAGCATCCCTTCATGCTCAAAACACTAGAAAAAATAGGGATAGTGGGAACATTCCTTAATATTATAAAGGCCATTTATGCTAAGCCCATGGCTAATATCATTCTAAATGGTGAAAAACTGAAAGCGTTCCACCTAAAAACTGGAACAAGGCAGGGATGCCCACTTTTACCACTTCTATTCAATATCCTCCTTGAAACTCTAGCCAGAGCAATTAGACAGACCAAAGAAATTAAAGGGATATGAATAGGAAAAGAACTCAAACTATCCCTATTTGCGGATGATATGATTATATACTTAGAAGAACCAGGAAATTCCACCAGAAAATTTTTAGAATTCATAAGTGAATTCAGTAAAGGAGCGGGATATAAGATCAATGCACATAAATCTAATGCATTTTTATGCATAAGTGATGAATCTTTGGAAAGAATAATCAGGAAAACTACCCCATTCACAATAGCCTCGAAAAAAATAAAATACTTGGGAATCAATCTCACAAAAGTGGTGAAAGACCTCTACAATGAGAACTACAGTACACTAAAGAAAGAAATTAAAGAAAACCTTAGAAGATAGAAAGATCTCCAATGTTCTTGGATAGGAAGAATTAATATTGCCAAAATGGCCATACTACCTAAAGTGCTATACAGATTCATTGCAATTTCAATTAAAATTCCAATGACGTACCTTACAGAAATAGAGCAAGCAATTATGAAATTCATCTGGAAGAATAAGAAACCCAGAATAACTAAAGCAATCCTTAGCAGGAAGAGTGAAACAGGAGGTATCACAATACCAGATCTTCAACTCTACTACAAAGCAATAGTAACAAAAACAGCATGGTATTGGTACCAAAATAGACAGGTAGATCAATGGTACAGAATAGAGGACACGGACACAAACCCAAATAAATACAATTTTCTCATACTAGACAAAGGGGCCATAAATATGCAATGGAGAAAATATAGCCTCTTCAACATAAGGTGCTGGGAAAACTGGAAATCCATATGCAACAGAATGGAACTAAACCCATATCTCTCACCATGCACGAAACTCAACTCAAAATGGATTAAGGGCCTCGGAATCAGACCAGAGACCCTGCAAATTATAGAAGAAAAAGTAGGTCCAGATCTTCAACATGTTGGCTTAGGACCAGACTTCCTCAACAGGACTCCCATAGCACAAGAAATAAAAGCAAGAATCAATAACTGGGATAGATTCAAACAAAAAAGCTTTCTCTCAGCAAAGGAAACTGTCAGCAATGTGAAGAAAGAGCCAACAGAGTGGGAGAATATCATTGCCAATCATACTTCAAATACAGCACTGATCTCCAGAATCTATAAAGAACACAAAAAACTCTACACCAAGAATGCAAATAATCCAATCGACAAATGGGCTAAGGAAATGAATAGACACTTCACAAAGAAGATCTACAAGCAATCAAAATGGAAAAACGTTCAACATATCTAGTAATAAGAGAATTGCAAATCAAAACCACCCTAAGATTCCATCTCACCCCAATTAGAATGGTGATTATCAAGAATACAAGCAACAACAGGTGTTGGCGAGGATGTGGGGAGAAAGGTACACTCATACACTGCTGGAAAGCAGTGTGGAGATTCCTTAGAAATCTTGGAATGGAACCACCATTTGACCCAGCTATCCCATTCCTTGGCCTATACCCAAAGGATTTAAAATTAGCATACTACAGAGATAGAGCCACATCAATGTTCATAGCTGCTCAATTCACAATAGCCAGATTGTGGAACCAACCTAGATGTCCTTTAATTGATGAATGGATAAAGAAACTGTGGTATATATATATATATATATATATATATATATATATATATATTTATACACACACCATGGAATATTACTCAGCCATAAAGAATGATAAAATTATGGCATTTCAGGCAAATGGTTGAAATTGGAGAATATCATGCTAAGTGAGATAAGCCAATCTCAATAAACCAAAGGTCGAATGATATCGCTAATAAGTGGATGAGGACACATAATGGGGGGAGGGAGGGGTTAGGGTTAGTGTTAGAGTTAGGGTTAGGGAGGGTGGCAAGAATGGACGAAGGAAGGACTGTATAGAGGGAAAAGAGGGGTGGGTGGGGTGGGGGGAAGGGATAAATAACAATGAATCAAACAACATTACCCTATGTAAATTTATGATTACACAAATGGTATGCCTTTATGCCATGTACAAACAGAGAAACAACATGTATCCCATTTGTTTACAATTAAGAAAAAAAGAAACTGTGGTATATATATACAATGGAATATGACTCCGCCATAAAGAATGATAAAATCATGGCATTTGCAGGCAAATGGATGAAATTGGAGAATATCATGCTAAGTGAGAGAAGCCAATCTCAAAACACTAAAGGACGAATGATCTCGCTGATAAACGGATGAGGACATATAATGGGGGTGGGAGGGATTAGCTTTAGGGTGAGGGTTAGGGTTAGGTTTAGGGTTAGGTTTAAGGATGTTGGTAAGAATGGAGGAAGGAAGGACTGTATAGAGGAAAAAGAATGGTGGGAGGGGTGGGGGGAAGGAAAATATAATAACAGAATGAATCAAACATTACCCTATGTAAATTTATGATTACACTAATGGTATGCCTTGACTCCATGTACAAATGGAGAAACAACATGTATCCCATTTGTTTACAATAGAAAAAAGAATACAAAAAAAATTTAATCCCTTTTAGAAATGCAAATAAAAAAAAAACAAATTGAAGAAAAATACTCTGAATTAAAAGGGACAGGAACAGCAAAGACAGTGGAGGAGGACACACAATGAAGTCCATATTGTTGATGGAAAGCTGTGCTGGGAAGGGCAGCTATATTGTCATGTCTATAGTTAGTCAGCAACTTAGTATAAATTAAATCAATATAGCTTCTCCCTACCTATAGATAGTAACAAATAAAACCATAGGGAATGACTCTGTAACAGGTGGTTTCAGTAAACTCTCTATAAAGAACTTGTAGAGGAATCACTGCTAGCTGAAGATTAGTGAAACTCCCTCCACCTCCCTTTGGACAAAGGGAGTAGAATAGAGATGACTGGAGAGCAAATTACTCGTGGGGAATGCTAACTGCAACCCAATACTCCCCACAGCTTCCACAGGAGCTCAAATGAAGACAAGTCAACTGACATCCTACTCTCATGATCTGCAGGAGCCAGAGTGGAGGCTTCTGTACCAAACTACCATACAGAACCTGCAGCCACAAGCTGCACAGTTGCAGATAACCACCAAGTGCTTAGGTAGGACCACTATGAGCAAATCTCAGCAGAGAGGAATGGGCATGCAATGCTTCACAGTAACATAGGATGCCCTGCTCCCTATGTCCTCCACCCCCACAAGCAGCAAAAACAGCCAGAAAGTGGAGCACCCTGTACACATGCAGACTTGGGCCTTTGGGCTGAATAACAAGCACTGACTGTTCAGAGATCTGTAGCAAACAAGGAAGTAGCTCCTATGCCCCAGTCCAGCACATCTCAAAGTATCTGCAGCTATTAGTCCCAGAGTTGCCAGTCAACTCAGTTCTTATTCAGATTCATGGATGCAAAGAAAGCTCTTCCTGAGTATAACCCCAAGGGACCGGAAAAGAACTTTACACATACTCAATACACACCTGACGAAGGGGATTACATAGGAGCATTTCACAGACATCAGTCAATGCCCACTTGGCCTACATACAAGCCCATTCACCAGTGAATTCACCAGTGTAGGCAGTAGCCCTACACCTTGCACTTGTCACTCATTGCCACTTCAACCAGACCACACTACCTCTACCTTAGACAGTCATACCCCACACACTTTAAAATGTACCCTGGGGAACCCACACTGGATCTGACAGCACTGAATACACAGAACTTTTCTTCAGGAAGGAACATAAGACTGCAGTCCCTTATACGGAGTAAGCTTACTGCTAAGTCACAGATAATTAGGGACTATTTTCTCTGATACACTAAAAAGCTAGTAGGTACCTAGACACACCAAAAATTTGCGGGAGTCTCATAGAATTGTAGCAGAGGTAATCTGATGTGATCACTACCTCCACACCCAGGGAAATGGAGGTAAAGCAAAAGATTGGTGGGTATCTTGAAGATTCCAAATCCTGATGAAATCCAAACAAGAAGACTCAGTAAGATATCTCTTCAGCTCAAATAGCTTGGTATGGAATAACATAAACAGCTGTAATAACAGTTTTGATTTTATAGTTATTACTTTTCATATTAAATCAAGAGATAGTCCCTCATTATTTGATATTGCAGTTCTCCACCCAATTGATTATATTTCTTCTAATGTTTTAAAATATTAACTGAAATTTTTCTTTGTTTTACTAGCTCCAGTTAACACTTGTTCCTCTTGTTTTGTCATTTTTCTCTTGCATTACTTCCCCTTGTCTCAAATAACCCCCATTCCATTTTTATTATAGATCAAGGGCTTCTTACAAAGCTGAGGCAGTGAGAATCACCCCACCATCATCACACGGATTCTTACAATCAGTTGAGAAATATTTTAGACATGTCACTCATATTAAAGGCATGGATTTACTAGAAGGGGTAAGAAATGAGAAAAAGGGATACTTAAGAGAGAGAGAGGGTCCTCTCAAAGAGGAAAGTAATGGCACGTCTCTCCTAACCTCCATTTTTATTGGGGTTTCCAAGGAAGTTTCTAGGTGTGCCAGATAGATCCACCTCTTGACTCCTGATTGACAGTAAGATAACATCAGGCTATCAAGTCCCTATAGCACATGACATCTCTAGGTTATTTTGACTCATGCTGACCAGTTCTGACTGGAGCCTGTTTTTATAGACTTTATGGTTAGGAGAAATTATCTTTATCCCCCTGAGTTCTGGGATCAGGTCTATGTAAGGGTCATAAAAGACACCACCCCTCAGGGTAACTCATGTTCTTCTTATCAGCATTTTGGGCCTGCATTTCTCCTTCAGATAACAGGTTATTTGCTGAGAAATATAACATATCCTGTTGACTTAAGTCAGGCAGGGCTGCAGGCAAATTGCTTTTTAAAAGAAAAAGTATGTGGAAATTAGAATAGTGGGCCCAGTTTATAGAATTATTCCCTTACTTCATGTTTCTTCCACTCATGCGTGTCTGTACCCTATCATTTTTTTCTGCTTTTTATCTTAGTTTGTACAATTTTCTCTCTTTTCCCATTTTTTGCCATATTTTTCTCTTCCCATTTGAATCCCCATACAGATTAATAGTAAATTTACAGTCTTCAATAAGCAATTTCTCAACTTATGCAAGAACATTATTTCCATTTTATATGTGGATTTCAGGAATGTGGAGAACATTTACAAAACATTTCCCCCTTATAGTTTACATGACTTTTCTCTGAAGTGATTATAGTTAATAGGGTTTAGTATCTTCTCTCAAAGTGATACTTGATATTGAACATATCAGCAGTCACACACGGAATAGGAGTATCATTACTGACATATTTCCCAACCCAATACACAAGAGAAAGAAGGTCACCCTTTCATAAAAGTAGAAGAGTGAATCATCCAGCAAAAGGGTAGAGATGCAAAAAAAAAAATATGAAAAAGCAAGAGAATCAGCCACCTAAAATTCCCAGAGCACTTCAGCAACTGCTCCCAATGACACCAAAGTGGAGGAAATTTTAGAAAAAGAATGAAGAAAATTCATAGTTTAAATAGTAAATGAAATAAAATATGACATAAAGAATGAACTAAGACAGAAAATATAGAAAGGAAAACAACATTTCAATAAAGAGATAGAGGTTCTGAAAAATAACAAGACAAATTCTAGAAATGGATGATGTAAAAACTCTAATTTAAAATTTAGTTGAAAGCATTACCAATGGATTAGAGCACATAGAAGACATATTTTCAGGCCTCAAAGACAAAATATAATCTTGAAAATAGAGTTGATAATAGAAAAAAGATGAGAGACCATGACCAGAATATTCAAGACATCTAGGATAACATTAAGAGAACAAATCTAGGAATCATTGACATAAGAAGTCCTTGAGATATGAACTGAGGAAATTCACAAACTGTTCAATGAAATAATTTCAGAAATTTTTCCAAATCGTAAGAATAAGGTGGAAATCCAAATACAATAGTAATTTAGAACACCAAATAAACAAGGTTAAAAAGAATAAGATCTCATCCAAGACACATAAATAAAATGTCTAATATATAGAACACAGGTCAAATTTTAAAAACCACAAGAAAAAAGTGGCAGATCACATTTAGAGGTGAGCCAATTAGACTTTATACTGATTTCTCAGGCTAGATTTTAAAAGACATGAGGGATTATCTGGTAAGCCTTAAAGATGATAGGATCCAACCAAGATTGCTTCATCCAACAAACCTATCCTTCAGAATTGAAGATGGAATAAAAACCTTCCATGATAAACAGAAACTAAAAGAATTTATAACCATAAAACCAGCAGTATAAAACAGACTCAACAAAATAATGCATGCAGCAGGAATGAAAAACAAATAACAGAGTCAGCATGATGATATGGTGATGAATCTCATTAGCAGAATAGTTAATTAAGGAAAATAAAGTCTTGATTAAACATTAGAAATAAATTAAAATGGCAAGATATAAAAATAATCTTTTTTAATAGCAAACTCTCCATTCAAAAGATATAGATTGACAGAGTGGATCAGAAAATGAGATCCAACCACATGTTGTTTTTAAGAGGCTCATCTTATAGGCAAAATTTTCTGCAGGCTGAGGTGAGAGAATAAAAAAGATATAACTTGCAAATGGAGATAAAAATAAGTAGGAGTAGCTACTCTCATATCTGACAAAGCACACTTCAAGAAAAAATTAATCAGATAAGACAGAGGTTACTTTGTACTCATGTTAGTAAACTTTTTTTTTGCCCCTGTGACTAAAAGACTCAACAAGAACAATTTTAGAAGAGGAAAATTTACTTTGAGGTTCATAGACAGCCAGTTCCATTCCTTGGGGCTTGAGGTGAAGTAGAACATCATGGCAGATGAGTATGGTGGAGAAAAGTGGCTCAAGACATGGTCAGAAAGCAGAGAGAAATTCCACTTACTAGATACTAACTATGTACCCCAAAGACACATCCCAAATGCCCACCTTCACCAGCTATACCCTACCCACCTTCACTTAGTTAATCCCCATCAGGAGATTAATCACCAATTGGGTTAAAGCTTTCATAACCCAATCACTTAACTTCTGAATATTCTTGTGTTTTTTCACAAATGAGCTTTTGTGGGACACCTAATATCTAAACCATAGCAATACTGGTTAAGTGAAACAACCAATAAGATATAATGACTATAAATATGTATGCCCCAGACATTGGTGTACCTCCATACATAAAACAAACTCTACTCAATATGAAGAATCAACAGACCCCATACAATAATATAGAGTGATTTCAACAGAACCCTCTTACCAATGAATTGGTCATCCTGATAAAAACAAAGTAGACTCATAAGAACTAAAAAAAATACTGCTAATCAAATGGATCTAACAGATATCTATGGAGTGTTTCATCCATCAACAACTGAATTTACTTCCTTCTCTGCACATGGAATCTTCTCTAAAATAGACCATATTTTAGGATACATGACAAGTCTTAGCAGATACAAAAAATAGATAATTCCTCGCATCCTATAAAATCATAATAAAATAAGTTAGAAATCAACACAATAAAATCAGAAACCTTTTTAATATGTGGACATTGAATGATATACTTTTGAATGAGGAATTAATCATGGAAGAAATTACAGGAAAATTTTTAAAAATTCATAGAAATAAATGAGACTAGAGATTCAGCATATCAAAATCTCTGGAACAGAAAGTATGAAGACTGGTCCAAGAGGAAATTTTGTAGCATTAAGTCCCTACATAATAATAAACAGAGAGATCACAAATACATAATCTAATGTTATACTTAAATACCCTGCAAAAGCAAGAACAATCTAATTCCAAAATCAGTGGTAGACAAGAAATAATTAAGATCAGGACTGAAATTAATAAAATTAAGAATAAAACAATACAGAGAATCAATGAAAGGAAGAGTAGGTTTTTGGAAAAGATAAACTGGATTTATAAACCCTTAGTTAAACAAGCCAAAGGAAAGAAAGCAAAGATCCCAGTCAACAAAATTAGAGATGAAAAAAGAGGTATTAGCACAGACATTTTTGAAATCCAGAGGGTCATTAGAAACTATCTTGAAAAATTTTATAATCCAATAAGATGGAATATTTAGAAGATATTGACAAATGTATAGACACATATGACCTCCCAAGTTGAACTAAGAGGACACAGAAATCAATCAGACCAATATCAAACAATTAGATTGAAGCAGCAATTAAATAATTTTCAACATGGAAAAGCCCAGTACCAGATGGATTCTCAGTCAAGTTCTATCAGACATTTAAAGAAGTAATAAATTTTTTCTTAAATTATTGCATGAAATAGGAAGAAGGAAAAAAATCTCCAACTCATTATGAGGCTAGTATCACCCTGATACCAAAACCAAAAAAGACACATCTAGAAAAGAAAACTATAGGCCAAGATCCTGATGAACATAGACATCAAAAATCCTTAAGAAATATTAGCAAACTATATTCAAAAACATATTAAGAAGATTATATATCATGATTAAGTGAATTTCACCTCACAGATGCAAGGTTGGTTTAACCTACACAAATCAATAAATGTATTTTCCTATACTCCAAATATATATATATATATATATATATATATATATATATATATGTAAAACACCACACAACACACACACACACACACACACACATAAATACACACTTAGGAGTAAATCTAACCAAGGATATGAAAGACCTTTAAAATGAAAACTATAGAACACTGAAGATATAAAATGAAGAACTTAGAAGATGGAAATATCCACTATTTTCTTGGGAGGGCAGTCATAATATTGTCAAAATGGTCATACTACCAAAAGTGACATACAGATTCATTGAAATCTCCATCAAAATATTAATGACACTCTTTACAGAACTAGAAAAAAAAACAGTCTTAAAATTCATTTGGAAGAATAAATAAAATTTTTTGCAGGATTGCCAAAGCAATCCTCAGCTTGAAGAGTAATGCTGGAGGCATCAGAATACCCGGCCTCAAATTATACTACAGAACTTTACCAACGAAAACAGCATGGTTCTGGCATCAAAGCATCCATGAAGACCAATGGAATGGAATAGAAGACACAGAGACATACCCAAATAGATACAGTTATCCAACAGCTGAAAAAAGTACCAAAAACATATGTTGGTGAAAACTTAGCTCTTTTAACAAATTGAACTAGTAAAATTGGGTATCCATACGTGGAGAATGAAAAACTAGATCCCTAACTCTCACCCTGCATGAAAGTCCAGTTAAAGTTCTAAAAGAATTCTATGAACTAGACCAAAATCATTGGAACTTCTGGAAGAAAATATAGTTTCAACACTTTGAACATTGGCACAGGCATCAACTTCATTAATAAGACCCCTAAAGCTCAAGAAGTTAAAAAAAGAATCTGTAAGTGGAACTGCATCAAATTAAAAGCTTTTGCATGACAATGGAAACAACTGTTGGAATGTTAATTGTTGGAATGTTAATGGAATGTTAATGGTGAACCTATAGGGTGGGAGAAAATATTTGCCAGCTGTTCCTTGGACAGTGATTAATATCAATAATAATGAAGAACTCAAAAAAAAAAAAAAAACAAAATCAAACAACAAATAAGCAAATAAACAAAAAATCAAATAACCCAATCAAGAAATGGGCAAAAGAACTTAACAGACATTTCTCAAAAAATAAAAGAAATACAAATATCAACAAATATATGAAAAAAATGTTCAGTTTCTTTAGCAATCAGTGAAATGCAAATAAAAACCACATTAGTATTTCACCTCACCCCACTTAGAATGACAATTATCATTAATACAAATAATAATAAATGCTGGTGAGGATGAGGGGGGAAAGGTGCATCATACATTTCTGGTGGGACTACAAATTAATACAACTACTATGCAAATAAGTATGGAAGTTCAGAAAAAGACTATGAATGGAAACACTAAATGACTCAGCTTTCCTACTCTTTGGTATTCGTCCAGAAAACTAAAATCAGCATACTAAAGTGATATAGGTAAATCAATGCTCATAGAAATGCTATTCACAATAGTCAAGTTATGGAACCAGTCCAGGTGTTCATCCACAGAAAAATAGATATATTTACTGGCATTTATACACAATGTAGTTTTACTCAGCCATAAAGAATCTTGAAATTATGTCATTTTCTGTTAAATGGATAGAACAGGAGAACATAATGCTAAGTGAACTAAGTCAGACTCAGAAATTCAAGAGCTGAATGTTTTCTCTCATATTGCAGATGCTAGAGTAAAGTAAGGAGAAAATTGGGGAAAGAGATTCCATGAAATAGAAGGGAAATCAGTAGAGTAGAGGAAAAGGAATTAGGGATATGGAAGAGGGATAGAAAGAGGGTAGTAGACTGAAATTGACTAAATTATGCTATTTACATATGTGAATATACCACAATGAAATCTATCTTTATGTATATCTGTCAAGAACCAATTAAATATACAATAAAGAATTTGAAATAAGATCAGTAGGGTAGAGGAAGGGAAATAAGGATAGAGGAGAGGAAGAAAGTGGAAGTGCTAGGAACAGAATTGGAGCAAATTGTATTCTATGTATGCATGAATATGTCAAAGTGATCTTCACTACTATGTAAATATAATGCAATAATAAAAGCTTAATATAGAATATAGATGCAAAAATCTCTGAAATATAAATAATAGACTCAAGAATATATACTAACACATGACCAGAGTTTATAAATTCATGTTGTCATTTGAAAATCTGTATTAGTAAAGATATTAATGGAGTAATGGAAAAAACTATCTTTATGAGATGCAGAAAATTCAGTGAAGATCACTTTGACATATTCATGCAGTCAAGGAAATTGCATACATTCAAAATTGAAAAGTATTTATATATAAACTGTTAGGATTAGTAAATATTTTCAGAAAAGTCTATGAAAATAAGATCAATACTTCAAACTTAATTGCATTTCTAATTACTAGCAACAAATAGTTGCAAAGTATAATATTAAGAAAGGATGCCACTTAAAATAGTAACCAAGTCCATTAGGTACCTAGTAATGAGTTCAGTAGATGTGCTAATCACTTTTAAAAGATTATTTTAAAACATAATTGATAGATATTACAGAAAATCTACACCATTGCAAAGAAACTCCATGTCCTTGATTTGTGAGATATCATATAGACGTCAATTTATCTTGTAATTCCATGAATTTAATTCAGTTCCACTCAAAATTTTATTTATTGCACAACATTGCAAATTTATTTTTAAATTTTTAATGCAGCACTCTCCATAAAAACAGAACCAAAAGGATATTTCAAAATTGGCTCACTTGATTATGGAAGTCAAAACGTCACAAGACGATTGTCTTCAAACTGGAGAACTTGGAAAGCTAATGGTGTGATTCAGTTCAAAATCCTGAAGATCAGGAAAGCTGGTGATATAAGTATCAGTTGGAGTCCAAACCAGGAAGCAGGAGTGCTGTTATATGAGGGCAGGAAATAATGAATATTGCAGCTCAGACAGAATCAAATTCACACTTTCACTTTTTTATTGTTTTTGAGGTTTCAATGAATTGGTGCATTGGTGAGGACAATCTTCTCTATTCAGTCCACCAATCAAATGCTAGTCTCTTCTAGAAACACTCTCACAAACATGTTTAATGAGATATTTGGGAATGCTTTAGTCCAGTCAATTTGATATATAAAATTGAGCATTACATGTGGAAATAAAATGGGCCAACAGTAAGTGATGCACACTTGAAAAAGTAGAACAAAGTAAAATTCCCCTAATACATATCAAGATACCATAAACCTACTTTAGTAATGCCACTGTCTTGTTGGCTCAGAGATAGGCAAATACACTAACAGAATAAAATACAATGCCCATAAATATATCTACAATAGAAACTTATTAAGTGAATATTTCAATAAATGGTGCCTAGAAAATGAATATTCATATAAAATATGTAGTAAGACCCCACATCAAACAATACACAAAAAGAAATTTCAGTTAATTTTAGACTTAAGAATAAAACATTAAAACTTCTAAAATATTGATATATGCATATTATATATACATATACAATATACATATACATACACTCATGAAATAACTTGAGGAGAGAAAGATTTCTTTAAAAGACATGTGAGAACATTTTCACAACCTTGCACAATATGTTGATTAATTTAATCAAATAAAACATAGGTTTAAAAAAGTGCACATAATTAAAATGTTGTAAATGAAACTATTGCAAAACAGACAAGTAGGAAATATATGCAAAACATATCCTTAATGAAGAACTAATATACAAAATTACAAATACTCCAAAATAAAAATAATTCAACACTAACTATATATAATATATATAAATGTACAGTTCAAAAAAGGAACTCTAAACAGTCTGTAACATATAAAATGTTATTCATCTTCACTAATATTCAGGGAAATGCAAAACAAAGCCTGAGAACATACATGCTAATTTCTATTCACTAAAATTCAAAAATTCAAATCTGACTCAACCAATAATTATGGAAGTTGTAGTGTATTGAGAACACAAAGACATATGCAGTCAATCTGGAAAATAATTGGTCAGTATATGATATATTTAAAGATGAGTATAATCTATGGTCCAGTAAATTCATTCCTAACGTATTCTTTTCGTTTTTAGAAATTTTGAGTGTGAAAGCATTTCAGAACTTTTAATTTCAATGAGACTGTTTTGCTATCTTCACAAATTAATTTGGCCTATTCTTGAACTTTATGTAAAAAATTAGCATATTTTTAATGAAATCTGTGAACATGTGTGCAAGGATATTTATACAATAATGTTCACAGAATATTGTAAAATTAAAACAATGGAGATTACATTAAAGTGCACTGCAAAAATAATGGAAATTGTATTATGCTTTATTAATCTAATGAAATACAACCCTAAAGTGAAAATGAATGACATATGACACAGATCTACGTGTGTCACCATTGCAAAATATCTTAAAAATATTATATAGCAAAGAATACCTTGTTAAGTTATATCACTTACATAAAATTATAAAATATCCAAAACAGTATTACATTATTATGAGTTATCCTTAAGCAACATATTCTGTAAAAGCATCGGTAGAAATATACATATCAAAAACAAGAGTAATTTTTCTAGAATAGAAGGAGGAGGATCTGGTGAAAATATACAAAGAATTTCATTTTATCTGTTTATTAAACTGGAGAGGTGTGTATGTATGCTTGCTTTATTTTGTTTTTTTCTTTATTATATGTTTTATTTTGCATAAACTTGCTCTAATGAATTTAGAAAAGGAAGTAAGGTCTTTGAACTCTTGGCACATTTATATCTTTACATGGATTAAATAAATATTGGTTGCAGTTAAGAAGGAAAGGCCTTGGCTTGCTCTACCATTTTGCTTGCTTAAGTTGTAAGTGAAAAATCTCTGGAGCTCATCACTTAAATTTGTCAGAATATATTCTCTTTGGTTTCATTGCATCTGATGATTTTTAATGTTGGGCTTAGTTATTTGTAGCAAAAAGTAAATAGATACTTTTTCAAAGTCTATTTTAAAGATTTATAAAATTCATCTGTAAATAATTAACAGTTCATTTAAAAGATAAAAATCCAAGAGTCTATGATCAAATATTAGGAACATTCTTTAATAAAACCTGACCCAAAATTATTTGCTCTTAGCCAAGTCAGAAATATTTCCAAAATATTAATAAAATAGAAAGTTATCTTTCTATTTAAAATGGTACAGGAGTTCTAAATATGGGATAAGTTTATGTGTTTATAAACATTTATATTGTAATGTCCAGCAAACCAAATCATGGCTAAAAATCATGTTTTAACATCTTTCAATTATTCACCTTGTTCATTATGATAAATAAATTCTTCATTAGGTATGTAATATTCATATGAGAATAGCCATTGGATATACAATGGACTTGTTTAAAAAATATATTGTTTGTTTATGAAATACACTATTTTGACCAGAAGGTTCCAATTCACTAAAACCTGAAATCTCTTATGTGTTATGAGGTTTGAAGTTCCAACTTGCAAATTTAATTAAAGAGACTATATGAACCTTCTATACTGTATTTTAAAAGCATAATGGAAACAGTAATATTAAAAATGCAAAACCATTTTTGTGTGCAATATGATTTTTATCATTCTAAAGTGTTAAATTAACTTTGGAGAATATATTCATAAAAATAATCTTGGCAGAAATACAACCAGATTACTCTGATTTTCTATATATAGCAGCCATCCAGAATTTATACAAAAGTTCTTACTCCAAATAACGTTAATTCTATATAAATAAGTGTCTTAGTCAGTCTGGGCTTCTATAACAGAATAGTATAGACTGTGTAACTTAAACAATAAACATTTATTTCTCACTGTCCTACAGGCTGGAAAAGTCCAAGCACAAGGTGTCTTAATGGAAGCCTGTTCCTCATTCACACATAACCACCTTTTCTCTGTGTTTTCACATGATGGAAAGAGGGTTTAAGAACACTAAATTCTCCTTTGTACTAATCTCTTACAAAAGGACTCCACCCTCTTGACTTAATCTTCCAAAGGTCCCACTTTCTAATACTATCATATTGGTAGTTAGGATTTCAACATATGAATCTTGGGGAGACACAAATATTCAGTCTATAACAACAAGATACTCCAAAATATGAAGTTAGGCACCAACTTTTAGGCAAAATCTCTCCCATATTATTCCATGACTGTAGTAAATAAAGAACTCACTGGCCTGAAAGACTGAATACACTGTTAAAAGATGAACATACTTAGGAAGTAAGCTTAGTCATCTGGCAAGTTCTTTCTTTTGCTACCTAATATAAATTGCAACAATAAAAGGAAAATAGTTTAAGACTTTCTAATTCTATTTGGCAAGGTGCCCTATCTTTTTGTATCTAAAAACTAATCAAAATTCAGTGACTATTAAACATAAACAAATTGAAAACGTAAGCTTGCTATTGAAAAGAAGACATTGGGAACCTGCATTATTGCCAGTGTTGAGAAAAGGAAATGATGCGTAAACACACAAGTGAGTGTGCACACACAGAGCTGGGATCACAGAGTTCCATTATACAATGCTGTTTAATAACATCTTTGCATCCATACCTTTTGTAAACATAATTAAACTAAAAATACAAAAGAAATATACTAAGTACTTCAAGTTTTTCCTGTTCTGATAAGGTTTTCAATAAATAGTGTTGTCAAATTTGGATTTACAATTTTGAATGTCTCTATAAGTGCTCCTTAACTCCCCTCCAACACTACGCCCTTCAATCACTTTATACTCATTTGTTATTTACATACAAGGATTGTCCAGTTCATAATATGAACTGAAACCTCTTTTCAGTAAGTAGTGGGAACTTTGGTAAACACAATCATAGTTTTCTCTTGACAAGTAGATTGAAATCTTCACTGGAATATCAAACTTGAGATCTGCATCAAAAGGGTTGACCAAGCTGGAAGCAAATAATAACTTCATCAGGACAAAGAATCTCATTTTCTTGGTGCCTGCAACAAAGGAAATTTGCTGCCTTGATCAAGAAGAAACCACTGATGTTGATCTTTTGGAAAGGGGTTAAGAAGAATCTTACCCCTGGGAAATAGGTGTTCTCAAACTGTGTTGTTCAAGAAGCAAAAAAAAAAAAAAAAAAAAAAAGGAAAAAGATGTAGAATTTAAAACAGGTGTACATAGTTTCTATATAGTTGCTATTATAAGGAAATCAACTATCCTGAGAGAATAATTGGACTCAAAGGAACAAATCAATGTTCAATATATTCAAATGTATTGCCTAAAACTGCCTCTCTAAGGTTTTATGAATATGTTCCACTGCACACTTGCACACATATTCTTTGCACATTAAACAGTGATGGGGAAAATTATGTTAACTCAAAGTTTTAGTGAGGATTTCAGTGCATCCTCATTGTTCCCAGGTTGGAAAATTCTGTTGGGTATATCCATTTTCCAAACATAGAAGTAAGTTTGATCCATTGTATGTATTTTTTCAACCACATTCTAAATCTATCTCAGGTTCCATGTAGGTCCATTGCAACAATCAATAGAGGTTGGGATTCATTGGTTTTGGCTTATTCCTAATAATCTATTTAACAAACATTTCCTGAATACATAGTATGATAAAATATTGAGAGGTTTTGACTTGGAGCTATCCAATAATTTTTTTCTTTGCTCCTATCAATCTGCCAAGTCTTCAGTGGAGGATTTTCCTTAAAAAACTTTTTATTTTGGTGTTCAATACTTTCTATAAATTGATGGTACACCAACAGGAACTCATGGAATATAAACTTTACTTGGTTTAAAGTGGATAGCAAATATACTTCTTATAGATGTGTCAAAAAAAGGATAAAAAATAAATTCTAATCCTAATTACAAACTTCATAACAATAGATTTTTAAAATTTTTTTTATTCATTGATGGGCCTTCATTTTATTCATTTATTTATACACTGTGCTGAGAATCGAACCCAGTGCCTCACACATGCTAAGCAAGTGCTCTACCACTGAGCCACAACCCCAGCCCTATAACAATAGATTTTTAAATGTATATTTTATTTGTAGATGGAGACAATACCTTTATTTTATTTATTTATTTTTATGAGGTGCTGAGGATCAAACTCAGTGCCTCATATGTGCTAAGCAAGCACTCTACCGCTGAGCTACAACCTCAGTCCCATAACAATACATTTTAAAGTCATTTTATCATGTTAAGAATTTTTTAAAATGTAATGTCAAAATTATAAGACAAGTCTAGATAATCAATAATCAAGACTCCTTAATCTATATTCGTGGGACATCCTGGTATTAGTTATGTCAAACAATTTCTTAAGAATGTATTATTATAGAAGAGGCAGAAAAAAGTGGATCAGAGGAATGCATAGTGTCATAGCAGGGATAATTAAAACAGCAGATCTGCTGTGGCAAACTGAGGTAGGAAGATGGTGAGAAAATGCCAGTAGGCAATTCAGTAGCTAGCAACTAGATGAAAACCATAAATATTGCCTTCTAGACTAGAAAGAGAATTAGTAAAGGCAACAGATGGTAGCAATGTGGGACATGCTGTGGCTCAGTGAGGGAAGGGAAGCTCCCCTTCAATGAGCCAAAAGAAATTCTCCTATCAAGTTTAAGAAAACAGATGCTCACCAACATATTACCAATCTGAGGCAAAAAAAAAAAAAGAAAAGTAAAGAAAAAAAAAACTCAGAAACAATTATCTGAATTTTTATGAGAAAAAATCCTGGTGCTCTCTTGCAGGAGTGAGACATGGTTCTCCCCAGAAGAGATGATTGGGCCAAGGAAGCAGGGACAGATTGTAGGGACTCTGTTTGGAATTCCTAAGCCAGCAGAGTAGGGATCTCTGCAGTTTACCTTTTCTTTTCAGATTTTGCTCTACATATTTACCTTTTTATTTCTTTCGATTTCTTCTTGCCCTGTTCTTTGTATACTTGCTGTTTGAATACCCAAGACCAAACAGCCACTTACTCTCTATTTTTCACTGGATTGAGGATGCCTATATCATAAATCAATCTAGGCATAGGAATGAGATTGTGATTCAGGCTAGGGAGAAACTCAGAGTGGCCAAGTTGATCAGTCTGTAGATCAGAGAAGAACAAATGGCATTTTTATTTAAAATTGGCAATCTAATCGCTGGGATAAGTAACATGACTGACGGAGGCTGAAATTGGAACAGATCAGAGTCAGGAAGAAAGTGGTGACCCTCCTCCCCACTTGTGCCACCTTCTACAATCCCAGTAAGGACTGGAGAATAAAATGACAAATCCTACACACCTCTCCCCAGCACACGGATTGGGGTTTCTGAAACAAGGTTTGTATGACACAGATCAGTCTATAGATGGAGAAGGTAAAGGAGATGACCAACAATGCTACCTGACTTATAGTCCCCATCACCTGACAGAAGAACAAAACCATATTGAGAGTGAAGTCTGTTCTGATGCCGACACCACAACACCCTTGTCCCCCAAGGTATAGTGCCTAGGCAAGGAGCGGGCGACGAACGAAGCTCAGCACACAGACTCTCCTAACCAGTTTGGCCAGTGTGAGTCAGAAATGAAAGCAACAGCATGATATTTACATCACAGAAACTTCCTAATAATTGGGAGATTCAAAAATTGAAAGGCCGTGAAGAATGATTTCTATTTCAAAAAACTTCAGTAATAAAATTTATGACATATGATGATATATGGCATGCTCTTAAATTACCAGTTACTTGTGGTTACCTTAGTCTTTCAAAGAGGTACTAAGAGTTGAAATTAACACATTGATTATGCTGAGAAGATAAAGGAGATGACTCTTGAAAAGATATATCCGAAGCTTGGAATTTATTATAAAGAGATAAATACCAAAGGATCACCACAGAACAAAGAGGAGTCCATTTCAATATATGTGAAAAATAGGATCTCAAAATGATCACAATGTGCAGTAAACCAATAAATATAACTGCTGAATTCTCAGAAAAAAAACTTTAAAATCCAGGAGGGCTTGAAACAAGGTATTCTAAGCACTGAAAGAAAATAACTCTCATCAGAGATTATTATATCCAGCAAAGCTGTCATTCAGAAAAGAAGATTTAAAAACTTTCCAAGATAAGCATAAACTAAAAGAATTCATAACTCACTAGCCAGCATAACCTAAAATAATTAAAGAAATGATACACAGAGAAGATCTTAAAAACAAACTCCAGAAGCTCTACAGGATGAATCTCATTAGAAGAACAGTTAAATGAACATGAATTAGGACAGATTTAAACCTCAGAAACAAATCAAAATGGCAGGAAATAATAAGGCATCTCTTTATTAGAATGTAAGTGGTCTCAACAATTTAACTAAAAGATATAGACTGGAAGAATGGATTAAAAACAAGACTGTGTTGTTTACACAAGATTCATGTCACAAACAAATACCCATGCTGAAAATAAAAGGGATATTCCCACACAAGTGGAGATTAAAGCAAGAAGGACTAGTGACTATCCTATCCAACAAAGCAGATTTCAAGGAAAAATTAATCAGAAGAGACAAAGAATGTACTATCATACTGTAAAAGTGAAAAATCCAACAAGAAGAAATAATGATAATAAATATACCTGTCCCCAACATCTAATTACATAATTACATTTATATAATTAGTATTTCTAATTACATAAAACAAACACTACTTCACATAAAGGCATAAATAGATTCCCATGCAATAACACACACCTCTCCTCAATAGAGAGGTTATCCAGACAAAAAATCACTAGACACATCAGATCTAAAAGATACTATATAAATTAAATGCACCTAACAAATAACTATAGAATTCATTTAGACAATTGAATTTATTTTGTTCTCAGCATCTCATGGAACCTTCTCCAAAATAGACCATAGTTTGCATCACAAAGCAAGTCTTAGGAAATATCAAAAAAGTTGATATAATCCCTTGCATCTTAAGAGATAGCAATGGGATAAAATTATAAATCAAGAGCATTGATTATAAATCAAAGAAAAAACTATAAAAACCACATAAATACGGGGAGATTGAATAATATTCTCTTGAGTGATGAATGGACCATAGAAGAAATTTTGCATGAAACTTTAAAATTTCTAAAATCAAATAAGAATAGAGATTCAATATAAAAAATACATGGGGCAATATGAAGGTGGTTCTAAGAGAAAAGTTTATAGCATCGATTGCCTACTTTTAAAAATCAGAATAATCCCAAATATACAACCCTAAAGATGTATCCCAAGTTCTTAGGAAAAAGAGAACAGAAAACAAAAACAAACAAATTCAAAAATTCAAACCCATAGAAGGAAGGAATTAATTAAGATGAGGAATGAAATTAATAAAATAGAAAATAAAAAACAAAAGATCAACCAAAAATAGATGACTCTATGGAAAGGTAATCAAGGTTGATAAACCATTAGCCAAGCTAACCAAAAAAGAGAATGCACAAATTAATATTAGAGATGAAAAAGGAGATATTAACACAGACATCTTTGAAATCCAGAGGATCATTAGGGAATACTTTGGATGTGAGGGCGATCTGGCTGCGACATCTGTCACCCCATTGATCGCCAGGGTTGATTCGGCTGATCTGGCTGGCGAGGCGGGTGTCCCCTTCCTCCCTCACTGCTCCATGTGTGTCCCTCCCGAAGCTGCGCGCTCGGTCGGTCGAAGAGGACGACCTTCCCCGATAAGGAGGACCGTTCTTCGGTCAAGGGTATACGAGTAGCTGCGCTCCCCTGCTAGAACCTCCAAACATTAGGGAATACTTTGAAAACTTATATTCCAATACATTGGAAAATTGAAGAAAAATTGACATATTTCTAGACACATAAAACTCACTCAAATTGAACCAAGAAGACATAGAAAACCTAAACAGACCAATAACAATCAATAAGATCGAATCAGTAATAAAAAGCCTTCCAATAAACAAAGCCCAGAGCCAGATGGATTCTCAGTCAAAATTCTACCAGATCTTCAAGTAAAAACTAATGCTAAAGCTCCTGCAATTATTCCATGAAATATAGTGGTAAGTGGAACACTCTCAAATTCATTCTGTGAAGTATCTGTTTAGTATCAGGATGATAAGGACACATCAAAAGATAAAAAATTACAGAACAATATCCCTGATGAAAATTAATGTAAAAATCCTTAATAAAATATTAAAATACATACTGAAAAAGGCATTAAGAAGATTGTATATCATTTTCAATCAGTTTCATTCCAAAGATGTAAGGTTGGTTCAACATAAATCAATGTGTTCATCACATGAATAGAATTAAGGGACTGGGGTTGTGGCTCAGTGGAAGAGCACTAGCCTACCATGTGTGAGGCACAGGGTTTGATCGTTATCACCATGTATAAGTAAAATGAAGGTCCCTTGACAACTGAAAAATATTTAAAATAAGTAAATAAATAAATAGAATTAAGGTAAAAAGTACATGATCATCTCAGTAGATGCAGAAAACAAATTAGGCATAATTCAGCACCAATTCATGTTAAAAGCCCTACAGAAATTAGGAACTTGCCTCATCATCATAAAGGCTCTATATATACCACCAGTTTAAAACCAATATCATATTGAACATGGAAAAATTGGAAGTATTTCCTCTAAAATCAGGAACAAGACAAGGATGTCTCTAGTTCCATACTCCTATTCAATATAGTGCCTGAAATTTTATGCAGAGCAATTTGGCAAAAGAAGGAAATAAAAGGGATATAAACAGGGAAATATGAAGTCAAATTAACCTTGCTTGCAGAGGAGATGATCCTATTCTTAGAAAACACTTCCCCCTAAAAAAATGAGCAAAAGAAACAAACACTCTGCAAGAAGACTTCTAGAGCTGATAACCAAATTCAGCAAAGTAGCAGGGTATAAAATCAACTTACAAAAATTAATAGCTTCTCTGTACACCAACAATGAATTCTCCACAAAATAAATCATAGAACTATCCATTCAAAATACAAAATACAAAATTACAAAGAAATAAATCTAACCAAGGAGGTGAAAGATTTGTAGAATGATAATTATCAAACACTGAAGAAATTAAAGAATACACTAGAATAATGAAAGACCTCCCATGCTCTTGGATAGAAAGAATTAAAATTGTTAAAGTGTGATATTAACAAAAGCAATATACAGATTCAAAGCAATCCCCATGAACATACCAGTGAAATCCTTTATGAAATTAGAACAAAAAATAGTTCTAAACTTTATATGGAAGAATTAGAGAACAATTCTGAGCAACAAAGCAATGCTGGAATTATCACAATACCTGATCTCAAATTATACTACAGAGTTAAAGTAACAAAAACAGCATGGTATTAGCATAAAAATAAACATATGGACAAATGGAATAAAACAGAAGGCTCAGAGATAAACCCACATACAGTCAGCTGAACTTTGATAAAGGTATCAAGAACACATATTGGAAAAACACAGCCTTTTTAGCAAATGGTATTTGTAAAGCTGTATATACATAAGGGTGAAAATGGATCCTATCTCTTGCTTTGCACAAAAGTCAACTAAAAATGGATTTGAGACCTAAGAATGAGACCATAAACTTTGCAACAACTAGAAGAAAACATAGGGTCAACTCTCCAACATATAGGTGCAGGCATAAACTTCATTTATAATATACCCCTATTGCTCAGGACACAAAATCAAGAATAAATTAAAGGGATAACATCAAATTGAAAAGCTTCTATACAGCAAAGGACACAATTAAGACCATGAAGAGAGAACCTATAGAATTGGAGAAAATCTTTGCCAGCTACCCTTCTTAGAGAGGATTAACATTCAAAATATATAAGAATTCAAGAATCTTAACAATGACAACAAAAAGTCATGAACCCAGTCAATATATTGTAAACGAATTAAACATTTTTCAAAAGAAGAGATGCAAATGGTCAAAAACTATATTTTTTCATATAAGGTGTTCAACACCTTTACCGATCAGGGAAATGCAAATCAAAACCACACTCAGATTTCATGTCTCTCCAGTCAGAATGGCAATAATCAAAAATAGAAATAAATGCTGGTGAAGATGCAAGAAAAAATGAACATTTATCATTCTCCACTTATCAAGGAAAACATTTGGCCTTTGGTTTTTTGGGATTGGCTTATTTCACTTAGCATGATATTCTCCAATTCCATCCATTTATTTACAAATGCCATAATATTATTATTCTTTACGGCTGAATAATATTCCATTGTGTATATATACCAGAATTTATTTATCCATTCATCTTTTGAAGGGCATCTAGGTTGGTTCCACAATCTAGCTATTGTGAACTGAGCTGCTATAAATATTGATGTGATTGTGTTACTGTACTATGCTGATTTTAAGTTCTTTGGGTGTGGGGAGTGAGAGAAGAATGGAGGAACTTTACATTACATAGAAGAAAATGAGAGGGAGGGGGTAGGAAATATGGTAGAATGAGACAGACATCATTACCCTGTGTACATGTATGCTTACACAAATGGTATGAATCTACATTGTGTACAACCATAGAAATGAAATGATGTACCCTATTTGTGTACAATGAATCAAAATGCAGACTGTAAAAAATTTAAAAATAAATAAACAATTTAAAAAATGAACATTTATTCTTGTACATTTTTTGTTGGATTATAAATTAGTATAAGCACTATGGAAATCAGTATGGAGGTTCCTCAAAATGCTAGGAATGTACCCACCATATGACCCAGTTATACCATGCCTATTTATTCAAAATATTTAAAGTCAACATACTATAATGATACATGCATACCCTCGTTTAAGCACCACAATTCAAAATAGCTAAGTTATGGAACCATTTTAGGTGTCTTTCAACAGATGAATGGATAAAGTGATGCAGTTTTACTCAGGTTATAATTTTCAGAAAATGAATAGAACTGGAGAACATCATCTTAAGTGAAATAAACCAGACCCAGAAAGTCAAGGTTCATGTTTTCTCCCACAAGTGGAAGCTACAGAGGAAAGAGGAAAAAAAATAAGGTATCTCACTAAAATAGAATGGAGACCAATAAAGTAGAAGAAGGGGATTGGGGAGGGAGGCGTCAAGGGCAATGTGAAAAACTGGGAAATGAAATTTACCAAATTATGTTGTGTGCATGTACAAACACATCACAGTGAATCCTATTACTATGTATAATTAAAATTCACCAAGAAATGATGCATCATTATATACTTATGACTATTAGTCATATAAAATATTGAAGGATTTTTCTTTCATGCATTAAAATCTAATTTTTAAATAACAGCTTTAAGGAGGTATTATTCACATACTATATAATTCATCCATTTAAAGTTTATGAATCATTGTTTTTAAATATAGTCATAGAGTTGTGAAGCCATCACTGGTATCTGATTCCAGGATATCTATCATCCAGAAAAGAAACCTACTCAATAGCATTTATTTCCTATTGTCTCCACAGCCCAACCTTAGGCAAATATTGTTTTTTTTTTAATTCCACACGAATTAGTTCATTTCATATATTTAATTTAAATTAAATCATATACTATTTATCTATTTCTGATTTAAGATAATGCTTTCAAGGTTCATCCATTCTGTGAAATATTATCAGTACCCTATTCCTTTTTATTGCTAAATAATATGCCATCGTATTGATATATACCATGTTTAGTGTATCCATGCATCAGAATATGGATATAGAGGCTGTTTTCTTATTTTGATTACTATGAGTAATGCTTCTATGAACATTCATGTACAAGTTTTTATGTGAACACATGTTTTCAGTGCTCTTGGGTATACATCTAGGAGTAGAATTTCCGGGTCCTGTGGTAATTCTACATTTAACTTTTTGAAGAATTGCCAAACTGTTTTCTAAAGTAGTTGTACCATTTTATTAAAATACTTCATTTAAAAAGTAGAACTATTGCCAGGTGCAATGGTGCCTGTCTGTAATCCTAGCAGCTCAGAAGGCTGAGGCAGGAGGCTAGAGAATTCAAAGCCAGCCTCAGCAAAAGTGAGACACTAAGCCATTGAGTGAGACTCTGTCTCTGAATAAAATACAAAATAGGGCTGGGGATATGGCTCAGTGGTTGAGTGCCCCTGAGTTCAATCCCTGATACTTCTCCCACCAAAAAAAATGTAGAACTATCAATAGAATTCTTTTGTTCAGGTTACCTTTAATGTCTCACTAGTACCTGAGGAATTAAGTTTAGAACACCTAGCTAAGCCTCTATCCCATATTCAACTCAGTACATAGTTCATTATCCCTGAAGTATATTTGTATACTTTGTAATATTTATAATATTTGTATATTTGTAATATTTGTGTGCTTTGTAAGGGATGGCGGTAACAATTGGAGCATTGCACCATAATGTCTGTAGTGTCTATTCATGCACTTAAAATAATGTTAACTCTCAAATGGAAATTCTCCTCATAGAAAGCATTTTATGTTCATGAGATTTCACAATAAAAGTATTTTTAAATATTTTTCTTTCATTTAAGGCAATAAGATCAATTTTTGGTAGGTGGAAATAAAAAACAATTGGGATTTTGAAATCCCATTGAGACACTTAGTAATTTATTTAATTTAGTATTTTGAGTTACTCCTCCATGTTTGACTGGCCTAGTTCTCAGAGGTACCAGAAAACGTTGTTAATCTCACAAAACACTGGAAAAGCTTCAATGAAACAGACTTATGTAAATCTTGTGCTGTGTCGTACAATGTGACCAAAAGGATTTTACTACCTATTTCTTTGTTTAAAAATTGGTTGATGGACTGAGGTTGTAGCTCAATGGTAGAGCGCTTGTCTAGCATGTGTGAGGTAGTGGGTTCAATCCTCAGAACCACATAAAAATCAATAAATAAAATAAAGGTATTGTGTCCATCTACAACTAAAATTTTTTTAAAAACTGGTGATTCTCCTATAAACATGCAATTTTATCTTTGGCTCTTACTTTTTCTGGGACTGTTGTCATATCATTGTTCTTATCACTGCCTTTAGTCACGGTATTGTTGAAACACTAAGCCTAAGGGTTCTTTAAACACTTGCACATATTCAGTTTTTCCCACTAGTTTGTGTTGAAGGAGAATCTCATCATATTTTTTTAAGGAACATACTGTACTATCTGGGAAACTGAATTCCCTCTCAAAGAGATCAAATATCTTGCTTATGAAACAGCAAAGGATTGTTAGAGGTTGAGGCAGTCAAATGACTAGAGGCAGAAAAAAAAATTAGCTATTTTGTCCCTTTCATGTGATGAAACTCAGACTAAACTCATTCCAATACATACCTACTTTGGAGAACTTTGAAGTTAGAGGGCAAAGTTGAAGATGAGTACAGACAGAAAAAAAATGATAGAGACGGAACAGAGAGCTGACATGGAGTGGCTGGAATCATATTTTTTTTCCCTAGAGAGTATATAGACAAGTGATGAGAGCATGAGGAAGAGAGGAAGCAAAGTAAAACACCAGTGATTGGGGGTTGCCCCCTACTTCACACTCTTCCACCCATCTTCCGTAAAGCACTGATTAATTTACAAATGAACTTCTTTGAGTGAAAAGCTTACCAAAATACTAGCTCAAGCATTAGCTAGTCCCCTGTGCTATACATTCTCAGGGTGTCCAAAGAAGTCATTCAGTTGCAAGGAATTGATAATAAGACCTCGATATCATAATTGAATTGTAAAATACTGGTGTATTCTAATATTGTTCAGGAACCCTTTGGTGTTAAGTTTTTATTGCCACAAACCAAATTGCCATAAACTTAGTGGACTAGAACAACATACATTTATTATCTCAGACTGTCAGTAGGTCAGAAGTCTAGGAATTGCTTACCTGGATTTTCCACTTTGGAGTCTCACCAGGCAGTAATGTAGGTGTCAAATGGGGTTTCAAGTTCACCAGGGAAAGGTCTGTTCTATGCTCCCTCATGTTATTGCAGAATTCATATCCTTACTGCTTCAGGACTAAGGGTTTGTCTTTTTCTAGAGGCTTTCCTTAGTTCCTAGATAAAGGAACCTACAATACCTTGCTACATGAATTTTGCTATCATAACCAGTTACTTCATGGAAGCTTGCTCCTTCAAAACTAGCAAGGGATAGAAAGCAAACATGGTAGTAAGATTAAGTTTTTATATACTGTAACTTATTCAGGGGAGTGACATTCCATCACTTTGTCATATTCAATTTCTCAGAAGCAAATCACTGTTCCCATCTACACGTAAGAAAAAAGTATACAAGGGTGTGAACCCCAGGAGACAGTGATCATAGAGTGTATACTTAAGAATCTGTTGATCATACTTTATATGTTATCAAAGGTGAAACTCAATAGTAACAGTGCCAATCACCTTTCTTTTTGTTCTAGGATAAGCCCTCAGGGCAAGAAATTTCTCAGTTATATTTTTATTAAATAGGGACATGGGAGATGTATCAGAGAAGCCTAGCCAACTCAAGTATGGAGAGAGAATGAACATTTAGAAACCTAAGGAACTCAAACTTTGGAAAGACTACAAAGACCAACATGTGGTAGCATTGATGATGATGACTTTATTCATTATCTCTTACATCTAGACCTAGACTGTACCTGTCAATACTCAATGAAAGATTGGCAATGTGGAACCCACACAACTGCTAAAGAGTCATACAGCTATCCTTGTATTTTTGTACTGGGTGGACTTGCATACTTTCTCACAATGTAAGAAAACCCAAATGAATTGGAAAGAAAATATTTGATTTTCCAGCTTCCATAAAACTAAAGTAAAAACTAACTCACAGGAACCTTTTGGATTTTCCTTCATGCTTTATAGCACTGTGGATGTCAGGAACCCAATTTATTTTCTTTTCAATTACATACATCCTAAGTCCATTTTCACCTGGCCTTGTCAATCTACACCAATCTATCACATTTTGACTCAGTTTGATTACATAGTGCAGGGATGTGTTAATAAAGTCATGCAGTTGTTTGATTACTCATTAAATCCCCTCAACTCTCATTTGTGAAGAATTTTGATAATAGGTAAAATTGAAATTTTCTCAAGACCTTTCCATTAAACAACATGGTAGAACACATTCTACTAGTGGAAAGGGAGTAAAAAGGAATTTAACATCACTGCTTTAAGGGTAATATTTAAGTTTATTTCTGAAATTATTACTGTCACTTATAGGACTACACCTCTGGTGTTATTTCCTATTAGCTTATAGGGAGACTTGTGAGATATCTGATCTGGAAGAAACAGTAGGAGTAATCTGCAAACTGGTAAGGCTTTTGATGTTGTTATCGTTAAAACTAGGAAACATGAGTTCAATAGAGCATCTGTTAAATTGATGGTTAAACATTCATGGATAGAACCAACACATTGCACAAGTCTAGAAGGCCACATTCAGCTTCTATGTTTGTTTTGGGAGTTGCAATTTACATAGGCCACAATTCACTGTGAATTATCCCCTTTAGATTTGTGCAATTTGGAAGCCCTGGTCATGGGATCATAATTAAAGAAATACTATAAAAATGAACTTCAGCTTTACCTGTTGGCCTAGAGTGGTTGCTTGATAGCATTTTACATTTATAGTTAATGATCCTGAGTGTGGGTCTGAAAGCAAACTCATTGAGTTTATAAATTATGTCAATTGTATGAGTGTGTATTTCTACTGTAGCAATTGTTCTTCCTCTGCCCTAAAATTCAACACTGGTTTAGGCCATGGGAAGCTTTGGAAAATACCTCCTGACTTTCTAGCAATGGGGATTTCATTAATGTTGATGTTTCATTTCCTTTTTCAATCTCAAAGGCATTATTAACATCTCTTACTGGTTTAATTTGCTATCAAGATCCTGAAAAGTCTACCCAGAAAGAGAGATTGCCCCAGTAAATGCATCTGCAATTCCCTGTTAAATTAGTTTGCCTAACAATATGGACTTTCAAAAAAGACTATTTTACTTCCCCAAACTGATATTTTTCATATATCAGGGAGGTAGTCATAGCCTTCAAACAACTTTCTGCACAAATTGGATACTGTGTATGAAGAATGAACTGCCCTTTTGCTGTGTTTGCTTACTCTGGAATGTCTTTGATAAGAAAGGTGCTATGCTTATCTGCAAATGTAGAAAACAGCAGAGGAAAGATTGAAGTGAAGATTTCATTAAAAATAATGAGAGTATAGACTAGAAGTTTCATATCTCTTGATTATTTGATCTTTCATTTGATAGACTTAACTTCCAAGCTACTACAGTACCATAAAAGAAAACTGTCCCGGCACTGATTCATTGTACTTCCCTTCCCAATACAACACACACTCACACACAAACACACACACACACTTCAAGTCAGTAGTAGTTAAATGTTTCACCAAACCAATTCCTATCACAAGATTCATGCACCAGTTATTAGGTCAAAAACTACTTAAGGGGTAGGGAAAATGTTTGAGCCAGAAGACCTTCTAAAGGTTGATTAACATGCATTTCATTTTACAGATGAGGAAATATACTCAGGGAGGACATATAATTTATCCAAACTGCAATTTGGGCACAGAAGCAAGGTGGATCAAGTCCTTTTTCTTTCAGCTCCTGATTTAGGCAGCATACCCTTGCACTCATAATCAAGCACCTTAGTACTGTGGCTACTTTGATGGTTATCAAAAATGCCTAACTTAAATTCAATTTTTCAGTGAAATTCCTAGATACATGTTCTTCTACATTATTTATTCTGAATTTAAATTTATTCTTCCTTTACTATATTGCTCTGTACTTTTTCCTTTATTTCAAGGAGTATCATACCCTCACAAATACCACCACAACAATAGATAGCACATTTAGTGCTTTTGAGATGTTGAATCCTACTTCAAGGACTTTACGTAGATGAACCCATTTAATCCACAGAATTAATCTACCAGGCACAGACTATGATAATACCCATTTCCAACTGAGAAAATTGAGGCACAGGGATTCTAAGTCACTTACCCAAGGTAACATAATTATTAAGTGATATCCTGGTATTTGACCTCAAACACTATAGAAATTCTAAGTTCATACTCAATAGAGTTAGTTATCAAGTACTTTTCTATAAATCATATCATTCTACAATTTATTTCAGACTAAAATGTATCTCTAAGAAAGAATCTGGCATCCCAAGACATGAGGAAAATTAGACATAACTGCTGAAAACACTTTAAAACCATATTTAAAGAAAATTTGATAAAAATATTAAATAAGTCTCTACAAATGCTATGACAAAAATATGCTATTTACTTAAAATGTATTCTTTTTAGATCAAATTTATCTCAAGAGATTAAATTTTCTATTAATTGCCTCAGTTTAGGCAATATAAACATGTTCTTAAGATGACTAAAATTGTATGCATCTACAATTTTATGCTGCACTTAAACTGATTTATTAAGGGAAATCATTCAACATACTTTAACATGATCTTTTGAACAAATCTGTGGTAAAATCAAAGTAAAACAAAACCTTTTCTATCAATATAGCAGTTTTGTGAACCTGTTTTTCATAAACCAGTTTATTTCGCAATCATGTACCGTAACCCCTTTTAACACAAGTGTGATACTCAGTCTATACACTTAAACTAGATTCAGTTTTATAACTGGGAAACATATTGCATAATTGTACCACCTGTGACATTTACAAAACATGCTACATGCCCAGTGCCACAAAATTTAAACAGCATAGGTAGATACAATGAAAGTGAAAGATTCTCTTCTTTCTAGTGTAAAGGTGAATGTTTTTAATATTTGAACATTCTCCCAAATTAAACACACATACACACACACACACACACAGGAATATACATACAATTTAAATGCACATAATGCAGTTCCTTTTTATTTTGGGAAAAGGTATTGTACTTTGCATATTGTACTTTGGATTTTTTCATATTCCTTTAGTTTAATGTCTTTTCACATCTGTACATACAGCTCTGCCATCCTTCTTAATGTATTCGTGTTATTCCATGTTCTCTAAGTAGTTTTTTGTACCAAGAATTGAACCCAAGAGTGCTTAACTCTGAACTATATTCCCAATCCATTTTATTATTTATTTTGAGAAAGAGTCTCAATACGTTGCTTAGGGCCTCACTAAGTTGCTTAGGCTGGCTTTGAACTTGCAATTCTTCTGCCTTAGCCTCCAGAGTTGCTGAGATTACAGGCATATACCACCATGCCCAGCTCTATATATTTTTATAAAATACACACACTCTCAAAATCTCTCTAAACAGAATTACATACAGTCTATGTATCTATCATCTACCTGCTGCATGGGCGGGTGGGTATACACTTTGTTAGTCCCAATTTTTTTTATCATAAACAATATTGTTCAGAAAATTAATGCCCCTATATCCTTGCATATTTTGGCTAATTAATATGAAAGGTAAATCTAAAGCAGTTGAATTTTGCCAAACAGTATGTGAGTTTACTCTTTGTATTGATATTACTAAATTGTCCTTCATAGAATTCAACCAGATTAGCTTTTCATCAAATATGTTTGAGAGTGGTTCATTTCCTTAACTCTAGGCAATACCGGGGTTCCATTTATTTTCATTTTAACCTTGCAGATAATGTAAAATACAGTCTCATGTGGACATGAATTTTATTCAATTATAAAGGAGTTTGGTCTGAAATACCAGAATTGGTTCATTTTAAGTACTTCCTTTACAGTTAAACTAAGTTTAATGAAGATAGCATCAAAATTTTTGCTTCACCCATCTCTCCTTATCTTCCAGATCTTGGTACCAACCATATTGGAGCACAAGCAAAAGAAAAAGTCAATGATGATAATGCATTTTTACTTAAAATTTTTGCATTTAGTTCATGAAGGGTTTTTAAGTTTATTTTGATTTTTTAAAAGATGTTCCATTAAAACATTTTTTTTGATTACTGAGTGTTTTGACACCTTCTTAAATTATGTACCCAAGGTAAGTGCATTATTCGCTTTACTCTAATCCCAACCCTGCTCCAAGCATTTGTTTCTCAGGGCTCAGTACATAAGTCCATGGATCTCTTCTTTGCTATATCTGAACCTACTTCCTTAATGATCTCATAACTTGATTTTAAATTTTGCCTTTATTCTTATATGCTCCTGATGTATACCTTCAACCTAGACCTCACCCCTGAACTTCACATTCATATTTCTAACCTCTTACTCTACAATTCCATGATGTGGATGTCTAATAACTACCTTAAACACAGTATGTGGAAAATTCAACCCTTAATTTCTATACCTATTTGTTCTTTCTCTACTCTTTCCTGTCTGTAAATGGCAGCACTAGCTACTTATTGGCTTAAGTTAAAAGCTTTACTATCATCCCTTTTTTTTATGTTTTATCTCTCACCTAACCCAATCTACCAGTAAGTACTAGTCCCCCTATCTCTGGAATGAATCCTGAAACTTTCCACTTCTATTTATCTTCATCACCATGATCCTAGTCAAATTTCCATATACTTTTGCCTGAATTATTACAACACTGGCTGCTTCCACTCTTGCTTCTTCCATGATGACTTGTTTCCTTCTTGTCTCATGTCTACACAACATGTCTCATCTCTACACAACAATTGTAGTGATTTCAAAATAGCAGAACCCTTCAATGACCTGCAACCTCACTTAGAGTGAAATGTGTCTATAATAGCCTTCAACAACCTTACCTTCACCTTCAGAAATTCATCTCCTACTCTGTCCTCTTTACTGTTCTGTCACATTCTAATTTTTTTTCCATGTATATAAAGTATGTGCTCACTTTGGGGATATTGTACTTTCTGCTTTCTGCCTGGAATGTCATATCCCCCTTATATCTACATGATTCATGGCTTCACTTCTGTCAGATCTATGCTCAAATTTCATTTTATCAAAACTATGACCCCCCTTTTAAAATAAAATTCTTTTCCCATAACAGACACTTTCTAAACTAAACTTATTACTTTGCTTTATTTTTCCTTTTAACACTTTTCACCAATGGGCATATATATATACATATATATATATATATATATATATATATATATAGTGTGTGTGTGTGTGTGTGTGTGTGTGTGTGTATTTATGTCATTAAAAATTTTTGGTCTTTTTTTGTATCTTACCCTCTAGAATATTTTATGCAGGCAGGAATTTGCATGTGCATGTGTATTTACTGCTAGATTCCCAGCACTTTCAAACACAGCTTGGTACATAGTCAGGCCTCAATAAATATTTGATAAATGAAAAACTAAATTGAATCCATGACTCATTCCTTATAATATTCATTCAGTACTTTTTTCTTGTTCCTTAAACTCTAGTGTTCTGCCTAATCCTCTACATAGCTCACTTAGATAAGAATTGCCATCAAACTTTGCTTAGACTATCAGGTGTAAAATTAGCAAACCATCCCTTTTCTATTTCAAATTTTCCTGATGTCTGCATTAACTTTTAAATGTATCTTGCTGTTTTAGAAATATCACTTCAATTATCTAATCAACTTTCTTTAACCAGAGACAGATTGGTGCACTTGATAAAAGAATATTTCCTTAATTCAACTGCTTGCTTCTACATACTGTGAGATTTTAACGATTCTACTTCATTTTTTCCCATAAGATGGCAAGCAATAATAATACTTCATATAAACATGTAATCATATTCATCTTCATCATCATAACAAAAAGTCATACAGCACATGGTATCTGTAAGGTACTAGTCTAATCACTTTAAATACATTATGTATCTTATTTTAATCTGATCTTTGTAATATCTCTATGATTGTTGATGATCTTTTATCATCCTTCTTTGTTTTATTGTATTCATCATAGTTGGACATTCCACTCTAAAGTACTTTGGCTTATATAAAATTTTCTTCTTAGTGTCAATATAATCTCCTTCAATATAATCTTATTTATCTCATAGTGTGAGATGCCTAACATTCATGCAATAGATATTGTATGTTCATTCTCTCTGTAGAATTCACTGTTCTTGGTACTAAAGAGATCATAGTTTTATATAATATGTTATCAACATATAAATATCATAATGCACAGTGCTATCAAGATTATCATATACCATTTCAAATTGGGAAGGAATATGAAATATGTAACAAGGCCAGTGAAGACCAGAATTTCCTTTAATTGAGCATTATTTGTTAAAGAAATTCATCCCAAGATTATATTTTATAATATGCAATACTATGTATCAATGAACATGTTCATTGTAACGTCAAGTATGAAACCAAGCAAGCAACTTGAAACATTATACATGTTAAAAAAAATAGGTTAAAAGTATATGGTGATTAACCAAAAATATGATATTTAGTAAAATTATATTAACAGAAAGGAATATTTTGGCACTACTAAAACTTGTAGTTATCAAAATTATATAGAAACATGGAAATAAATTGTTTTAAACTTATATATTATGTAAAAATTATTATTTCATGGGCAAAATTAGAAAATAATATACAAAGAAGTTATTATGAGGTGGTGATATTTGCATTAATTTTGTTATTTTTCTAAAATTGTCCTTAATATGACTGAGTATATTGATGTTCTCTGATAACAGGGAAAAATGAGAAGATATATAGTGTGCATGGCCTCTGTCCTGGGTGATCTTATAATCATAGCACATTCATAAAACAATTACATAAGATTATTTAATATTCATTCATTCAGTGAGTTTTAATTACTATTCCCAGCACAATATATATTTATTACATATACATAAGTGATGTATATTATTAAGTATACATTTGTATAGGAAACAAATGAGCACAAGGCTTTTAAGGGACAGTCAGTAAATAAGTCTCAAGTTCTAGGTACAGTTTTTGATTCTCTACCATTTTATTCCACAATTTCTAATCTTTTGTTTTGGATCATATTCTAATTTGGTATACACAGCAATAGCAGTTCTTATTTTCTGATGGCTAGAAGGAGTAGACTTGGATATTAAACAGCATCAGACCAGTTTAAATTCCTCTTTGATTTGCAATAGTGAGACTAATAACTTTTGATGTCTTTTTTTTGTAGGTGGTTTGTTACATTTGCTATTTACATAAAATCTTAGCAATTTAACAGTAGAGAGGGATATTAAATTAGTTGAAGGATTATAAAGGGCTAATGAAAAATGAGGGAATGTGAATCTACAAATCTAAGGACAAAAGAATTTTCAATAAACAGTGATTATCCTCTAAATTAACTATATTTACTATAGCATGCTGAGCTATTATCTAACACTCCATAATATTAATATTTCAAGTAATTGATTGTCATCTGAATTTCTTCATTTAAAAAATAGGCCTCATAGTCTAACTAAAAATAGTTCCTCATTTTTATTTGCCTTCAATCCATTGGACATTTTTAGTACTTCTTAAATTGGAGACTAGGACAAAAATAACAAGGGCTCATATTATAATATTTAGTTATTTCTGAATCTCAGAACTCTTTAAGTGTTCAAAGTAAATGTTTCATAAGCTAAATAGTTACATTTTCTAGGATTACCAAGTATATAACTACATAATATACATAAAAATCATATTCCTCTTAATTAAAATAAATAATAAACATGTCATATTATTCAAGATTGTTCCAACAAATGTTGAGACAATATATTTGCTTTTCTCTCACTTTTATTATAATCTGTAGTCTGTGGTTAACAACTGGCTTAATGAATGAATTCAGCTGGTCCTTTGGGCTGGTTCAAAATGTTAGAACAGGTATTCTCATGATACAACATCTACTTCTTTTTGAAGTTCATATCAAACATTACTTTCACATAAACGTTCCTCATACCCATTCTTCCCTTTCCTCTCCCAGAGATAATGTATCATCCTCTTTTTCTGCACCAACCCCTGTCCCATGTTTAAATGTCTACTTGAACATATTGAAATGTGACCACACTTATTTGTTTACACATCTATCTCCATAACTCTAGATTTTGAGCCCTGTTCACTGAGGAAAGGGATGGTATTTCATACCCTTTTGTTTTCCTAGCATTTAATATTGAGTGTGAGAGTTTGATTGTATTAGTGGTCCTGATTTTTATACCTTACAAATTTGCACCATTCATATGTCAACTGGTAGGTAGTATTCTCCCATACTAACTCTGGACTTGACTTAATTTTGCCATTGAGATGCTAACAAATATGTTGCAAAAATAGGCTTTAAAAATTTCTTAGGTATTGGACCTCTTTACTCTTGCATTCTGCCCCTTGAGAACATGCCCAATGTAACATGCTAGAGGTTGAGAGTATATGGTCACTCAAGTTTTCCTAAATAAGATCAACCCAAATCATCTAATAGCCAGTCAAACACCACCCACATGAAAAAAATTCTAACTGAAAACAGAAGCCAACCCAACCAACCCAGCAAATATCAACTGAACTGCTACTAAACCACTCTAGATTCATAAAAATGATTTCTTATAATTATGCAGAATTTCAATTTTGTGTTAATGCTTACAATTATCTTGACATTAGATAACTGATACAAAAAGAGCAGCACATAGTATGGGCTTAATAGTTGAAGAATGAATGATGTTTCTAGGGGGAAGAAAAAAGGGGGAAAAAGATATATGAAAGAGAAAAGGCAAAAATGTATTTGTCCCCTAAAATCCTGTTGTTTAAAACTTCCAAATTCACACATATTAAAGGAGTCTAGATAAGATAAAGAAGGAAATTATTCCTAGCTCTCATCATTGAGCCTAGAAAAAAATAAAATCAATGCTAATTGGGCACTTGTTATGCCCCAGACATTTTCACATTATTTAATTTAATCTTCATGTCAACTCAGCACTATAGGAATTGCTCCCTTTGAGATGAGAAAAATAAGATTCAGTCAAATAACTTGCTAAGGTGACAGAAAGTTGAGGAGTTAATAAAGGAAGGCTCAATTATGAGAGTGCATTCAGGAGATGGGGGAAAAAGAAATAGAAAGAATGGATTTAGGAATCTTCATACCAAAGGAGGATTACTATGAAAATGTATTGGTCTCTTACCATGTGTCAAATACCTTGCTAGGCACTCAACTATAGCAAACATTGAAGAATTTTATTATCTAAATATAGAATCAAATAAAATGAAGACATATATTGTAAATTCTAGAGCAACCACTGCAATTTTAAAGCAAAGTGGTATAGCTAATGAAAAAAGAGAGGAGGAAAAATAGAGTTAATTTTTAAAATTTTTATTTATATCAATGAAAGTAATAAGACAAAAAAACAGGGAAGACAAATAGCAGATAGTACAAAATGAAGATTAATGTCAAGATGATTGACATAAACCTAATCAGTTATATAAATGGTACAAAAATTCTAATTTAAAGTCACAGATTTATAATATATTTAAAATAATAGTACCAGACCTCTATATATGCAGACTATAAAAATTCACTTTGTTCATTTATTATGTGTTCTTTTTAGTTATACATGACAGTGGTCTATTTGACATATTTATACAAACATGGAGTACATCTTATTCTAATTAGGATACCAGTCTTTTTCTGAGATTGACTGTGGTGTATTCATATATGAACATAGGAAATTTATGTCAGATTCATTCATTCCACTGTTTTTCCTATTCCCATCCCTTCTCCCTTCCCTTCATTCCCCTTTGTCTAATTCCCTGAACTTCTATTCTTCCCCTCTCCTTCCTCTTGTTATGTGTTAGTATCCGCATATCAGAGAGACCATTTGACCTTTGTTTTTATGGGATTGGCTTTTTTCACTTAGCATGATAGTCTCCAACTCCATCCATTTACCTGCAAATGCCATAATTTCATTCTTCTTTAAGGTTGAGTAATGTTCCATTGTGTATATAGATCAGTTTTTTTAATCCATTTATCTGTTGAAGGGCACCTAGCTTGGTTCCATAGCTTAGCTGTCGACATTGATGTGGCTGCATCACTGTAGGATGCCAATTTTAACCCCTTTGAATACATACTGATGAGCGGTATAATGGTTAAACCAGAAACCTTGCATCTATTAGAAGAAAATGTAGGCCCAACACTTCAACATGTTGGCTTAGGGACTGACTTCCTCAATAAGGCTCTTAGAGCACAGGAAGTAAAAATCAATAAATGGATGGTATCTGACTAAAAAGTTTGTTCATAGTAAAGGAAAAAACAATCAAGAGTGTGAAAAGGGAGCCTACAGAATGGGAGAATATCTTTGCCACCTAAACCTCATATAAAATACAAAGAACTCAGAAAGCTTAACACCAAAAAAAAAAAAAAAAAAAAAAACAACAACAACAACAAAGAAACAAAAACAAAAACAAAAACAACTCAAATAATCCAATCAATAAATGGGCAAAGGAACTAAGCAGACATTTCTCCAAAGAAGAAATATGGTCAACAAATATTAGACAAAATGTTCAACATCTCTAGCAATTATAGAATGCAAATTTAGACTACACTAGGATTTCACCTCCCTCCAGTCAGAATGACAATTATCAAGAATACAAGTAATAATAATGTTGGCAAGGATGTGGGGGAAAGGGTTCACTCATACATTGCTGGTGGAATTATAAATTGATAATTGATACTGGAAAGCAGTATGGTGATTCCTCAAAAAATTCACTTTAAAGTTAATGGCAGAGGTTAACATAAAAATAGAGAAAAACATATCATGCAATCAGTGGTATCTGTAGTGCTGTACTGATAAAGTCAGACAAAGTAGACTTCAAAGCAAGAAGTATAATGAGGTATATAAATGAAAATTTCATAAGAATAAAGAGATTAACTAAAGTTCATGTCCTTAATAACAGACTTTCAACACACACACACACACACAAGTAAACCTAATAACAATGAATAGAGATATAGATCTATAACTACAGTTGGAGAGTAGATTTTTTCTTTCTTAATTTGAGGTAATATGACAAAGAAAGAAAATTTAGTTGTTTAGTCATGTCATATTTTATTTTTTTGCTTCAGGTATATTGTATATATCACTATAGACTAGAGAACAATGAGGAATAGATGCTTCTTCTTTTTAGACTTCAGTTTGTTCCATTGCTCCCTCCTTTCTTATGGAATCAATTGCTCAAGTTAAATGGGTAGTTTCATCAAAGAAGCAAGAAATACTAATTATGTTTTATTTAGTATTATTGCCTCCAGACTTCTACTAAGTATTATAAACACAAACACTTTCTCTTCAAAATCTAAAGCCAAAGAAGTTAATGCCGTCAAAAGTTATACCTATAAAAAGCTTGGTTTTGCTGTTATCTTATTGATGTTTGTTGGAAGTAAAAATATTTGTGTATATATGGCTTTTTCTTAGCCAGGGATTACTTTATTGAAGCATATTATTTTGAAATAGTAAATAACATTGGTAGTGTTTTGTCAAACTGTACACAATTTTGTAACTTCTTTGGTCTGATATTTTATTTATGCTAAATATTGAACACGCATTCAGTCTAAGGGTTAGAGAACGAAAGCCTGCAAGTCAAACATGGCCCACAACCTTTTTTTAAAATAAAGTTTTATTGTCACATGGCAATGCTTATTTGTCCATGTATTGTTCTGGCTGCTTGCGCATTACAATGGTAGAAACGAATTGTTACAAGAGATACCTAGTGACAAGCAAAGGCAAAATTATTTATTATTTGTCACTTTACAAAAAGCTTTTGCCTATCTATGATCTAGACTACCAAATTCTAATCAAGATATTAATATAAAGACATTTACTCAATAAAGAAATATTATAGCTACAGATGTAAAACTTTAATTAGAAAACTTTAGGAACAATGTACATATGAGTAAATCATTCTGATTTTCTATGGATTTATTAATTATGAATTTTCATTCACCAGTAAATCACAGACATCTATATGCACATGTAATTATATGCATACATGAGTCTTACAAAGAAACTTCATAGTTACTATATTCAATTCATAATATCCAGCTTTCATCTCATAAAGAATGAAGGTAGCCTTTAAAATGCTTAAAATTGAAAATGATACAGTTCTTTACTCATATATATAAATTATACACATAGTTTGAATATGTATGTGTATAATTTACACACACATATATGTAATGGATCATTCAACAGGTCTCCAGCATTAGGTTACTTTAAGAGTTGTTTGAGAATCTATTGTTCATCTTGATTGATTTGCCCAGTTTGATTAATTGATGCCCAGAAAAAACTGATACCTGGCAAGATAAGAAAGTGATCATGGAATGAGAGTCATATGATCAATAAATATGTACAGCTTGTTAAGAACACTTGAGTTATTATGTACAAGTCTCAGAAAGAAAAATTGTTTAAAAAGCCTGCATGAAATCTTTTGATCTTATGGAAATGAAGATCTCAATTGTATTCTGACATTATGTGGATCAACTTTGATCTTGGTGATGAATGTTATCAATCCAAATAGCCTTCAACCAATATCTGCAAGCAAATCAAATCTATAGATTTGCTCTCTTGCCTTTTGTCCCCCTCATCTCCTTAGTTAAGCCCCTTTTCTATTTCTTACCTCAGATATCAACATAAAATAATGTTTACAGGGACATCATTATACTTCAAAAACAGAATGATTACTTACAAGGTTTTTTTCTACTACTATCATGTTTTTTTCATTATTCTTCATAACGAGTGCTACTACATTAGTCATTGATATAATTATCCATATCTTATAGCCTCTTTCATGTTCGCCCTATTTATAGGTTGAAAATTCTATCTTGATGTTCAAAGCTTACCATAAAACCAGAAGTTCTGGCAAAGAGATGAACATCCATGCTTTGAAGTTCTTAATGTTAGAAAAACTTTTGACCATATGTAAATTTTCTAAGTCATAAGTTCTCAAAAAGAATTTAGATAATTGTTTTCATTTCTTTTCATTGAAATAGATGCATTTTCTTTTATCACTTCTCCACAAGAGATTCCAGCATGGAGTTGATGGGCTAGTAGTTTTGAGACTTGCAAAGCAAAGCTTCTCTTCTTCTCTGTCACAGAAAATAGTTTCTGCCCATACATTTGTTTTTCTGCATGACACTTTGTGTTGGCATATCTTCAGAAAAAATTTCTTTCCTAAGAGAAAAATAGAAACTTTTGTAATGTCAAAAGTTATATAATGTTTAATTAAAAATCACAAAATAGAAAATAAAATCAAGCTGTGCATTGAGGAGCATATTAAATATGAACAATTTATATTTATCATCAAAATTTAGAAATCATATAGCATTAGAAGATTCTATTAGCAAATTACAGAACAACGAAAAACAAATAATTATCTTATAGTTTAATAGATACAGAAAAAGCATTTCATAAGAACACATAATTTTGATATTAAAATAAATGAAATTTTAGCAAATTAAGAAGAGAATTCCATAGCTTTATATACAGTGTAATAAATAAAGCCACAGTAAACATTTTAATTAATGAAGTATAATGCATTTGATTAAAATCAGAAATAAGAAAAGATACCATTGCCTGACACAGTGGCACATGCCTGTAATCTTAGCCACTTGGAAGGCAGAGAGGAGAATCACAAATTTGATATCAGCCTCAGCAACTTAGTGAGACCCTGTCTCAAATTTAAAAAAAATAAAAAGGATTAGGGATGCTGCTCAGTGGTAAAGTCCTCCTGGATTAGGCAACCCCTACAAAAAAGAAGATGCTATTACTACTAATAGTTCAACATCATTATTTACTTGGTACCCGTGAAATAAGACAAAAAATTCTGATCCATTTTAATTTTTGAAAAGCATATTGGTCAGATTTTATTTGTTTCATAAAGTAGAAATTGCAGTAGATAGAAGATAGAATAAAGACAACAGTATTTATTAATCATCATGGAAAAGCTAAAGAATTGTAATTTACCCGGAATGACACTTTAAACCACATCCAAGAACTGGGCCATGAAAGAAGCTGCTGTCTCTGTCATTAATAAGTTTTCATTCATATCAGAAGGTTGTCTGACAATAAAAAAGACCACCAAACTAGATGCTGCCTGCAGAATCACAATGTTTTTGCTATAATATGTACAGGAAAAATGGATGACTTACACATGCCTTTCTCTCCATATAACTCATTTCTGGATTAAGGTAGATTTGAATGCATATGATTTTGTTAACATATATCAGATACAGAAAACTATTTGTAAGAGATGTTCGGAAATACAGTTCTTAGATTCCATTCTTGGCAGTCAAAAGAAGGTTCAAATAGAAGTTGGGAAGTCAACCCATTATATCTATCACAAAAAGGAACAAAACTGCCATTCTTTACAGATGGTATGGTGGTTGACACAGAAAATTTAAGAGAGGAAATTATAAAAATTGAAAAAAATGTCTACAACCATTCACAGAGTTTATTAATCACTGACAAATCACACTGTTAACCAATTGAAAAAATGGAATAAAATCATCATATTCATAATTGCAGCAAAATTTTAATATTAAGGAATAATATTTAAAGGTATTTGCAAGACCAAAGGAAAATTAGATATAAAAATGTGTTTAAATAATAAATGAATATAGTCAATTTTCATAGATGGAAATATTGAATAGCATAAAGTCATTCTCATCTCTTAATATGATAAACCCAATGCAGCTGAATCAAAATTTCAAGAGGATTTTTATAATATTTGAAATTTTGATTCTAATATTTTTCTGAAAAAGAAAATGCACAGCCATAATTATGATATTAAAAAAATAATTGGTAGTGGGATTTATAGTGATAGATTTTAAACATGCTAAAATGCTATAATAGTTAAAGTAGTGCATTATGGCAATAAATTCTGTGAATAGAAAAATATATAATAAAAATACAGTTCAGAAACAGACTCATTTATTTATGAGGATTTAATCCTCAGTAAAGGTGACATTTCAAATTAGCAGGGAAAAGATGGTAAGTTCAATAAAAGATGTATGGGTTAAATAACTATTTGGCAAAAATGATCAGGTCCACCTATCGTGCCACAAATAGAAATACTTTTTAGGCATAGTAAGAAATTGAAACATGAAAAAAAATTAAAAGAATTAGAATAAAATAAAGTACTTTTTGAAATGAAGAACATTTTTAAGTAAGATACAAAACCCAAAAAGTACAAAAGTTAGACAGATAATACTGCAAAATAATTAAATATCTGGACTCTAAAAATATTACATAGTTGAAAGAAAAGTGATGGATGGGCAATTTTTTTTGTTATATATATTAGACAAAGATTTGAAATCCAGAATAGAGTAAATACTATAAATATAAGGGATGTGGCAGGGGAGAAGCCAAAGAACCAAACATAAATTAATGGATGGAGGATACCAACAGATAGTTCACACAAAAGGAAGAAAAATTGCAAACAAACATATGGAAAAATCTTTCATCTCATGAAAATTTAGAAAAGTTTAAACTAAAACAATGATGGCATATGTTTACCATCAGAGAGGAAAAAAAGAAGAAAGAAGAATACAGCACACAACAAACCAAAAATGAATACCCAGTGTTCCAATATTGCTAAGAATGTACGGACACATATAATACTGTACACAGTGGATAATATAAATTATAACAGCTCTTTGAAGGCAAATTTTAAAATACCCAACTTCTAAAGTGCATGCTCTTTAATATAGCAATTATATATCTATGACTGTGTCCCATATAGATATTTCTTTGCATATATTTATAATGACCATTTCATACATGGATGCTCACTGCATCATTATTTATACTAGAGAAAAAAGGAGACAAGTTAAAAGTTCATCATTATGGACATAGTTAAATATAGTAGCATGCATTCATATTACAGATAATTATGCAATGGTTAACAAAAAAATTGAGGTAGATCTTTATGTACTAATATGGAATGATCTGTGCCAGACATATTGTTAAGGAACAAAGTTAGCTATAGAATAACACATCAAATATGATCACAGTCACATATATTTTCATTTATATGCATATAAAAGGGAAAATGATAGAAATGGTAATTCTCTGGAGGCTACTAAGTAGCATTGAGACTGAGGCTGAAAGGGGATACATTACAATTTTTATCTGATACATTTCTATGATATTTGATACATTTATTTTCCTATTCATTCATCACTTGTGTCATTTAAAATGTTAACTCTAAATTTGCAAACTTTTATATTTTCCCCTCAGCTCCAAATTATTTTCTATGGTTATAGGTAAAATTTTAATAAAATTATCATTATGATTATTTTTATTATTGTTATTTTTCTTATAATAGCAACTAACATTTGTTAAGACTACTACATTTAAACAAGTGAAGTACTAATTGTCTCAGTTGTAATGTGTTAATTCTTTCAAAGGCCACCTCAGCTTAATATCATTGCTATGTGCCAGAGACTTTCTAAGTACTTTACTAATTTTTTTCTCCTTTATACTTTCAATAACCCAAGGATTTGGATGCTACGTTATCCTCATTTTCAGGTCAGTACAGAGGATTTGAGAAGTTAAATACCTTTTCCAAGGTGACACAACTTCTCAGTGGTGGAGTCAGGATTTGAGGCTAGGTTGTCTGATGCCAGAAACTACACTGTTACTCACCAGGTGATATTTGTCATTCTCCAAGGTTTTAAATATCTTGAGTCCTTCTAGGAAAATGCAAGCAATAATCATACAGACCTAAAAGGGTTTGCTATTAAATTTTGATTTCTAAACTTAACAGGTACAATTTTAGTGAAGAGGCCAGATTTGGTAGTCAAGAGTGAAGTTCTGATTGGTAACAGAATACAATATTTTTCATTGGTTATCATATTTTAATGTTCCTATACTGACTTATCCATTCTGTCTTCAAAGGGCAGCTTTTTCATTAATGACTGGCCACTTTGGACTCATTGTAATTTTACTTAGAATTTAGTTCTCTAAACCTTGAACTTTATCAGTATTAAATCATTCTAGTACTGTTGTTACCTGGTTTGGCATGAATATAATTACCTTGGCTTGGACATTTCATGTTCCACAGTAGGAATCTCTGAAAAATGACTTTTATCTCTTGTAATCTGGAGTACAGAAAATGTGAAGGAGCTGTGTAAAACATCAACCTCATGTGTCAGTAGTACTCTCCTTTGTCCTTTTATATTGTTGTGTTGAACTCCTTGATAACTACTATTTTATGAACTTAAACAACTTTTATTGATTATAGCTTATTTCTGTTCACTATATTCTCATTCCAATCAATTCTTGCTAATACTTCTTTGTATCATGATTTGAATTTCTTTCTCATTTTTTTCCTTAATATACCAATTCCCCATCATTTCATTCTATTTTCTGGATAATGTTTTAATTCTAATACAATGACATTTTTACCTTAATCATTTGATGAGTTTCCTCATTAATCTTAATCAATTCTCATGCAACAGGCCATTTTTATATTTGCCTTGCATATTACTGATTTGGCAACATAAGCAGTAAGCTTTGTGGCATAGGTGGGTGCATTTGTTGCCCTTTATTTCTCCTAGGGGTCTTTTTATCCTTCATAAATCTCATCGACAGACCTGATTTCCTTATTTATCAAGGTTTGTCATTTCACAGGTAAATGTTTTTGTCCTTTCAATCATTGACGTTCATATTTGTCACAACATTATCAGTCAACATAATTTTTCTTAACAAATCTTTATATATTATGTACATGAATCAGATAAGTTCATAAATATTCACCAAACTAATACATACCCCAGAAAATATGTCAATGGAACTATAAGCAGTAAGTTTAATCAGAAGCAAAAGGAGTTTAACTGCATCACAAAAACAAAAGATTTTAGGTATAAATGCAAATATGTGAGTAAAGACTATCTCTCTATAAAGAAAAATTCAGCAAATTATGAGACACCCTATTAAACCTAGGCCCAGTTTTAAGATATGGGCTATTTTCAACTGCTAAGAAATTATATCCATATAACAGAACTTGAAATTATTAATCTGAAATATTATGAAAGATATTAGCTCTGGAAGATTGATGAGACTGGTTTTCTTCAGCCTCAGGAAGGTGATACTATTGTATATAAAGTAGGCCTTATTTGGATTTCAGAGTGATTTATATTAATTGTATGTTCAGAGCTGATATGTTACCTTAGGAGTGATGGGAAAAACTACTGATGTCTCACCAAATTTATATGAAATAAATAATGTGAAAAAGTATTTTTAAAAACTATATGGAAAGTATATGATCTGCCAACTCAACTGAGTACCTTGCCCAAAAAGTTACATGAAGTTATCAAAATTTCAGAGTCTCTGTTCATGATTTATCCCCTTGGAAATTAAGGATTGGACTGAAAAAGCAATAATGAATTTCATAACTTCATTTTTCTCTACTGATTAAATCATTAACTCAGAATGATTTGCTCCCTCCTTTTGATTGACCTCATTGGTATCTCCAAAGCCTAAAAGAGCTCTCTTTTGGAAGTTGTATCCTTATAGAAGTGAGGAATTTCCAGTTTTTAAATGTGTAATAAAATATCTGGCAATCAGAACCTCTTCAAATTTTCAGTTTTTATTTATTCATAAGTTTCATAGAGACAATTTAAAATGTTCTGTTTTAGAAGAACAAGTCAAGTTTAGAAATATGTACACTTAATACTAAAGTTCACCAAATCAAAATAATCTTAATAATTACAACACTGAAACTGTTAAAATATTTATAAATTCATTTGTAGACATGTAATGGATGTTTGGAGGGCTTATGGCCCTTTAATCCAGTGGCAAGATTTTTGCCATATATTCAATGGTCCCTGTCTCCAGATATTCATGTTCTTGTGTAATCCTCTCTTCTTGCATGAGGGCCACAACTAGTAACTTGCCTTTAAACAATGGAGTACAGTAAACATGATGGGACCATACTCATGAGAATAGATTATCAAGAGCTTGTATGCTTGGGAGCCCCCATTCTCTTGCTGTCTTGCTCACTTACTTTGAGAGAAGATAGTTGCCATGCTTTGAGCTCTTGACCTATGGAAAATCTCACATAACCTGAAAATGATGTATCTATTCAATAGCCAGTGAAACCCTGCAGTCTTCCAACAGTTTTGTAGGTTTGGAAGAGGATCCTCCCTTAGTAGAACCTTGAGATGATTACAACTCCTGCTGACATCTTAATTGTAGCCTTCAAGACCTCCTTCCCCCAACAAAAACACAACTGGATTCCTGACTCAGAAAATGTGAGATAACAAACGTTTGTTGTCTTAAGCCATATGTATTGGAGTAATTTGCTAGACCATAATAGATAACTAATATACCATAGTATCATCATTTATGATTTTTTTATGTAATATGACTAAGAATCTTATTCATGGGCTGGGGTTGTGGCTTAGTGGTAGCATGACTGCCTAGCATGTGTGGTACTGGGTTTGATCCTCAACACCACATAAAAATAAATAAAATAAAATAAAGGTATTAATGTCTAAAAAAGCTTTTAAGAAAAAAATCTTATTCACTAGTAATGTAGACAAATAGTGATGAAGCAAAATGTTTTAAATTGAAAACTGTTGTTAACTTAAGAAGATACTTTAGACACAAATGACTGAAGGTTCTAGCTCCCTCTAAAAAGTTACATTCTATAGTCATTTGATAATATTAGCCTGATCTTACTATTCATGTGGAACTTACATCATAGAAAGTTTTGGACTATTAATATGATGATTTTCAACAAGGTGTGAAAGTAGAGTGGAAATAATATTAAAATCTTGCCTGACCCTGGCATTAAGACAAGATTCTTTTTAAATTTATCCATTGAAAAATACTTCTCACCAGGCACAGTGGAACATGGAAAGTAGGATCCAGCTGGGCACTGGGGCGCATATCTGTAATCACAGTGCCTTGGGAGGCTGAGCAGGAGGATCAAGAGTTCAATCCCAGCATCAGCAATATAGTGAGACCCTAAGCAACTAAATGAGACTTCGTCTCTAAATAAAATATAAAAAAGGACTGGATGTGGTTCAGTGGTTAAGCGCACCTGGGTTCAATCCCTGGTTAAAAAATACCTGTCATCATTAAGTATTATATATATTTATCTAATCATACCAGTGTCCACTACATGCCTGACCCTAGGTAAATACTGGGGATATTGTTGTGCTTTTCTCTTTTCACACAAAACTTAGTGAAATTGAAAAAATGAACAATATGAAAAAGAACTCATTTCACAGATGTGCCAAAATTGGCATAGAACATGTCTTTGTAATTTCACTGTTGAAAGGGTAGTTTTTTTTCTTTTTCATTTCCTTTTGTTTTGTATGAAACATAAAGCTTTGATTTTAGCATTAAAGCTGAGACAATTCAAATGTGTGCAACCCAAATATTCATTGACAGAACAGAGTTAAATTGTTAACTCTACCGCTGGTTAGCTGGGTGCAGTGGTGCATGCCTACTGACTCAGGAGGCTAAGGCAGGAGGATTGCAAGTTTGGGACAGCCTGAGCAATTTAACAAGGCCATCTCAAAAAGAAAAGAAAAAGAAAGAAACAAAGAAATAAAGAAAGAAAGAAAGAAAGAAAGAAAGAAAGAAAGAAAGAAAGGAAGGAAGGAAGGAAGGAAGGAAGGAAGGAAGGAAGGAAGGAAGGAAGGAAGAAAGAAAGAAAGAAAGAAAGAAAGAAAGAAAGAAAGAAAGAAAGAAAGAAAGAAAGAAAGAAAGAGAAAAAAGAAAAAAAAAGCAAACAAGTGATCTACTGTTGGTTATTGCAGACCATCCTCAAGAGATAGATCAATGGAGAATATGAAAATCTTAAAGCAAAGACAGAGGGGTTTAACCCAAATGAATTACTGTAACTGTTGAAATAGTAGCTTACTAAATGTATTAGTTTCATGTGGTTGCTATGACAACAACAATGTACCACCAACTGGGTAGCTTAAAATAATAGAAATTTATTCTCATATTTCAAATGACCAGAAATGAAAATCAAAGCATTGGTATAGATGGTTACTTGTAGATACTCTGTAAAACTATTCCATGCTTCTATCAATCCTTGAAAGAAACTGAAACACAAATTGATAAAGAAACAGTTTATTTGGGCTTATTATAGATTGTAACTTGGGAGACACAAATTTTAGGTAGACTAAATGTATGTTCTGTGATTTTGCAGATTTCAAAGTTTTAAAGACAAAAACCATTAAATTTACATCAGTTCTTTGTTACAAATTTTAATCAGTGCAGAATTGAGCTGCCACAGGGAGGACCCTAAGATGTCTGGTAAGAAAAGGATTAGGTAATGTACAGAATATATACAGACACACACACACACACAGAGACAATGGTTAGACAATGGTTTGAGTTTCCTGAATTTCTAAATTATTCATAATCATGTATAGGATAGACTCCTACAAAAAGATTTTGGAGACTTGTTTTTTGGGGGAGATTAAAATCAGACTTACTTGAATGCCATTGACAGATAGTATTTAAAAAGGTAAAAGTCACAAATGTCCCATCAAAAAACATATTTGATAAGTATATTAGACGCTTTGCCAAAAAAATAAAAAAAACAAAAAAACAAAAAATCCCACAAAACATTACAAACTATAGAAAGGTAAAGATCCTCAGCAATGGGCAACTCCTACAGTCTATGCATTTTAGAATATGTAATTCAGGTGTGGATGACACTAAATCAATACCTGATCTAATGTCAAGGCAGACACTTGGAAGCTTCCAGAGCCATGCTATTCCTATTTGAACTCCCTAACATTGAGTGGAATCAGATTGAACTGAACTACTCCCTACAACTTTCTATATGCTGCTCCACGTTTTTTTTTTTTTTCATCTCATTTCATATATTTACCTGAACAATGATTGCTATTTGTGCATATTTCACATACCTGGCCCATAACAAATTAGTGGTTAAAATTACTAGTGCCTCTTTGAATGCCACATTCCAGTGTTAGGGAGCAAAAAATGAAATAGGTACTCCAACATATTGTTGGTAAGAATTTTAATTCATAGAGACTTTCTAGAGAGAAGTCTGGGATGTGCCAAAAGACTTAAGTTTATTTTCCTTCACTCAGCAATTTATCTTAGATCAGTACACACATGCACACACACATACACAATTAGAATCTTTATTGCAGTATTGTTTATAACAGTGTATGTGCGCGCGTGTGTGTGTGTGTGTGTGTGTGTGTAAAATTACTGCAAATAAGTGTTTTTGGTTAAACACATTTTAAGACATATAGAAAATTTGACAGTATACTATACAGTTATTAAAAGTGATTTGGGAACTGGGGTTGTGGCTCAGTGGTAGAGCGCTTGCCTAGCATGTGTGAGGCACTGGGTTCGATTATCTGCACCACATAAACAAATAAAATAAAGGTATTAAGTCCATCTACAACTAATAAAAAATATTTTTAAAAAAGTGATTTGGGAGAAAAAATATTTAATGAAGTAATTGATCTTTATGATTCATGATGAATTGAAAACAGTAAGTCACAACAATATGAAAAATGTGGTCTCATTTATGTAACAAATGTTAATAAGAAGGCCCAGAAAGTCCACAATTGAAACAATGCATCACTTATCTCAAAAGATGAGATTACAGGAACTTATTAGTTTTTTTTCACTATTTTGTATTTTTTAATCTAAAAAGCACATTTTTTTTTTTTTTTTTTTTGGGTGCTGGGGATTGAACCCAGGGCCTTGTACTTACAAGGCAAACACTCTACCGACTGAGCTATCTCCCCAGCCCCTAAAAAGCACATTTTTATAAGAAAAATATAAATAAATATAAACAAAAATCTTAGTCTAAGACGTGTTTCTATCAAGGCCTACCTTCCCAATTATTTTGCTTTTATTTATATTATGCACTGATTCAATATCTGAATTTTTAGAAAGTAAAGCAAAAGAAGGTTTATTTCAAAACTATAGTTGAACAGAAATCAATTTATTTCATTGAGAGTTGTCTTCTTAGGACTTTCATATTTAGGAGACTATGTTTTCTTAAACAAACTTAAAAACAAATGCAACTATTAGAAGAAAGCTTTATAAATGTTTTTATATTGCTATTTGCCAAATTCTCCTTAGGAGCAACTAGAAAATCTTGGGCCAGACCACTGGGCTGTATAAGATTCCTCTCTTGTTTACACCCCAATGTTGTGTCATTGATTTCTTCTTTATTGTAAGTTATTATTGTAATTCATGCTACTGTAAGATCCCTGGTACACACAATCATTTTCTATTTGCTGCTCAGACATTTTCTTCCTGCATAAAGAGAGCTATTCTGAATGTAAAGCATTTGACAACAATGCATCAACAGTCTGGAATGCTAATTTATATTTCGTATGATTTGATTTTTATGACGTTATCAGATGACAAGAATAAATTTGAATTACTAATAGAAATATAAATCAGGCTACTGGAGAGCAATTAACCTACTTGAAAAATAGCCAGTTACTATGGAAAAACGGTATAATAGTCTCATCTTCAGCAAAAGTCATATTTTAATAGACATTTTACTGCAATTATTATATGTGTTCTTTGAATCCTTTCTAAATGCTGAAGCCATTCTTTATAAAAAATTGGAAGGACATCTACATTAAAGATTTGGAGGGATATTTTAATTTTTTCACCAGGAAGGTGTGTAGTGAAGCAGTAAAAAAAATCAGTAGAAAAACAACAGCTCTAATATTTAAATCATAATTAATGTCACTGTTGTAACTTTTCCAAATACAATTGTTATTCTCAAAATAATTAAAATATTCAGATTAACACCAGACTAATTTTGTGGTTCTGTTCCAGGACCCAGCAGGCATGAGTTCAAATTCTTAACAACTTTTCAGTACATAAAGAAGTGATTTAGTTTCTCACAGGAGAATGAAAGTTTCTTGTGTTTAAAATAAGGAACCTCAAAGTTGTCTCCTGATACAAATTCCTCAACTATCACATGGAAGGTGTGAAGAACTATAATGGACAACCCAGAAAGTATTCTCAAACATTAACAAGAAACCAAAGGAAGAAAGCAGAATGTTAGAAGGGAAAGAACTCTTTCTCTGTGATCATGAGGAAGTTACTTAACATTCATGAAAATATTTCCTCATCTGTAAAACTTACATGAGAGTCTCTGTGACAATTACACAAGATAATGTATGCATGTTTAGTTGCAGGCAAATAGGAATATCTTCTAGCCTGAAGGTGGTTAAAATAGCAAGGGCAGTCAGTATTATATTCATTTTGTGATTTTTGACAGCTCAGGAGCCAATCTGCTCTATGAATTCTGTTCAACAGCAAAGCTGTACCCTACTCCTGTTTCTGACTCTTTTAAATCCTAGATTGTGACCGCATTTAGCTATTACTTTTACAGTAGGAAAAGAGAGTATTGGGGGGGGGGAGCTGAGCATACTAGTGAATTAAGGTCACACTGTAAATTAGGACTATTTTTTCCTATTCCACAAGTTCAATTTCTGTTGCTGCTTCTTAGATTGCTTCCATCAAAGCACCCTTAGAAGCAGTAGATGATACATCTAACATGGTGAGGGTAGCAATCAAGTGTGGTAGCTTAAGACTGTGGTAAGGTGAAGATTTCTTTTAAGTCAAATGTTTTATCTAAATAATCATACAAATTTTTCATTTCTTTCCACACAGTATTTATTCTTGTTATAAAAATATTTATCACTGAGTAGAACTGATTCTTTATACAAGTACCTCCTCCCACACACCACTTTATATCCTTGTTTGAAAGGTAGCTAGTGTTTCTAGGAATTTATAAATGATATTTGTGAAGATTGCATAAGATTCAATGAGTTATCAGAAGTGATTGGTTGCTCTTCAATAGGAGGAGGTCTGTTGTTACCTAAATCATGACCAATAACTTCTTAGTATAGCCATACAAAATATGTAGACAAAAAATTCATTGAGTGTAATGCAGTGTACCATGTTTATTAATAATTATAGTGAAGTATTTAGAGATAATTCTAAGCATACTGTGACAAGACAATCTGAAAGATTAAAGAATGCAGGGGACATGCTAACCTATTCAGGAAAAAATGTAAATAGAACAAATGTGTTTCTCTTTTCACCTTCAAATAATTTCTGTAACTAGTCAAGATTATAAGTCTCTATATTCTGATTCATTTCTCTTGAATCACATTTCTTTGAGGAAATTAAAATCTCATAACATTTCTTGAACCTTCATAAATTGTGTCACCACATTTATTTTATTATGTGTAGTCACCAATTAGGGTGTTTCTCTCTTAGAAATTATGTGGTACCTTACAAATCAGTAGCGTATAGTCAATAGGAACATATGGCATTTGCTGGGGTACAAGATTATATCTGGAGGGATAATCTTCCTTTGAAAACATAAACTTTCCCACTAGGAAAGAGTTGAGATTTGAAAAATCTTTAAAGTGAAGTTATTTTATGGTGTTTGATGTAAGGACTTAAAGCTATTCTTATTAATATTTCACCCTTTTCAACTATTCAGTTTTTTCTTCGTTCTCACTCAAGTTGAAGTGACTGGTGCTTGCATGGGATAACACCCATAAGGGGCCTGTGTTGGAAGAGAGACATGTTCAGGTTGAAATATAATTATCATTTGGGAAATAGAGATTTTAACCACAAAAACATAATGACTGCAATAGTTTCATAGCTTAAAAATGACCTTGGCTGTAATGTGTCTATTTAAAAATTACCATGTTATAAGAATTAAAGAATTTACTCACCAAGCTTACAGGAAGATTGTCAATTGCCACATTTGTAAAGCAGTAGCATTTGACCTGCTAAATTATGTTTCATCATACAGCAACCTGATTTTCACTCCATAAAGGGAGAGGGAGAGGGAGAGAGAATTTGAATTATGGTATTCAAAGATAAGTATATGTGCATTGTCTATTCTAGAAATAAAGCAGAAATTAAAGACCTGAGCTTTACTCAGGGACTACAAACTCTTTTCTCTGATCTTTATCCTATCTTGCTCTGCTTTTTAAGATTTTAGGTAGATGTTGTTTTTCATAATAGATAACAAGTTTCTTGAATGTGTGTGCTATATTATCACATTATATCCCTCAGAGAACCTACCTCAGAGTCTTGCACATGGTAACAAAGAGCCTCAGTAAATAGTTTTTGAATGAATGCAACATTTTTCCCTCAAGAGCTACCAAATATGTGCATGTATTCAAAGGCGTTCTCAGAACATATGCTAATGACACAGTTTACTTACACACGTACAAGTCATCTGCAACTGTTCAGACTGAATGAACAAAATTTCCAAAAATTACCGAGTAGTTAGAGGGTAATCAAGTTACACCGAATCTCAAGAAAACAATTACAATTTCATTTGCTTATAGTCAGACTTGATAAAAAAAAAGGCACTTCTTAGAAATTAATGTTAATGGTACTGTACTTTACCCTACTTTAAAACATTAGCTTAACAATGTATCTGGGTGTAAGAGTAAAACCAAATTCAGTCATTCAAAGATCATTTAGCAGGTCTAATTGGGGAAGTAGCATCAAAATGGATTTTTCCAGACTTGTTAGACAGTGTTTATCACACAAAGCAGCAGAGGAAGCTTGCATTACATTGATTCTGTCCCACTTTAACTATGGAAAGACAACCTAAGTCAATGTTCAAACAAAAAGTTTAAGATAAACTGTAACACTTAGGAAAATATCTACCTAGGTGAAGTATGGTGAACAACAGTTGTAAAAGAAAAATACCTTCACCACAACGTCGCTGAAATTAATCTATTTCCTTTTAAGGATGAAAACAGTGATGCCAAAATTCCTGGCTTTAGTTGAAAAAACAAATTAAGAAATTAAAGTGTTAACAGTCTTCCCAGCAGCAATGGCTTTTGTATCAAAAATATCTCAACATTTTAGTTATACCTGACTTCAAAAATAGAGATTGGTGGTACCTAAAATCACCTGTGATATACATATGTACAATTGGACTCATTAGACTAACATTGGAATATTCTTTGAGACAGAATTCTATCTAAGTTAGTAATTTAGATGCCAAGTTTTAGCCACATACAATTTAGAATAGCTGTGAAATAGCTCAGAGGGAAAAAAGAAATGCTGATAATAAAAATGCTGACAAACTTTAACCACATAAAGCTATCCATTGCCACCCAGAAAATTTAAACCTCTAAGCACAGAAAAGACTGATTTCATAATATAAATGACCATAATGAATCATTCACTTTATACTAAAAAATAACTTAATAAAAATAAAGTACTGTGTGCACTGTACAGATTGTTAGTAAATAAATTGTTAATGTATTAGAGAAACCATTTCAGGTTTAAAATATTTGAAAAACCCTATCTCTACTTTTTGGCATATTCTCTGGAATAACTCCCAGATTTTATTTTATACATAATGTATGATTTTCTACATGATGGAGCTGACTGGTTGCAATGGGCCTGTTCAATATTTCTGTGGTTGATTGTGATTTGTTCTCCAATGAGATAGTCTTAAGCATTAACTTCCATGGTAAAGGAACATTTACCAAAAACAGTTTTCAAAGATAATGTAATGCTTTCTACTCACATTATAGGCAGCATCAATGATGAGAGCAATATTTAATTTCCAGGGTACAGTTATCTTGAAATCAAAGGGTGGAATGATGAGATCAAGGATGTTCTGGGATGTTAATGTGGTTAGTGCTGTCAACAGTCTTGTCAAATGAGAAAATCTATTCTGCTCTGTTTCCAACATAGAATACTGTTTTTACTATTGTCAGATTTCAAGGCACTATTTCAATTCTTATTTAGATTGCATTCAAGTCATCCTAACTTCTAAGTATCAACATATAATATTTTACCCATTTATATAAATTTGTATAGAGGCAAGCACAATATAAATCAGGAGTGATTTCAATGTAAAGGAAAAAGTTCAGTCTTTCAGGTTATACAAACATGATTTTGAGTCCTGGCTTAGATTCTTTCTAACTAGTTATGTGCTTATGAGTAAATTATTCAGCTCCCTGGGCCTTAGTTTTTTGTGTGAAAAATAGGGTTAATACAACCTACCTTGGTTTGTGACATTTGCAAATAACAAGTAAAAAAATACTTCACTTCACCTTTAGTTGCTTGGAATCCATATATGTATTTTTCTTTGCCATCTGCCTTCACCTCAGACAACTGTTCAGGGTAGACCAATGGTAAAGAGTAGAAGACACAGAGACAAACCCTCACAAATTCAGTTACCTCATACTAGAAAAAGGTGCCAAAAAACATGGGAAAAAGATAGCCCATATAACAAATGGTGCTGGGAAAATTGGAAATCCATATGTAACAAAATGAAATTAAACCCCTCTCTCTCACCATGCACAAAACTCAATTCATAGTGGATCAAAGACTCAGGCACCAGACCAGAGAATGTGTACTTAATAGAAGAAAAAGCAGACCCAAATCTTCACCAAGTTGGCTTAGGATCTGACTTTCTTAACAAAAATCCTAAAGCACAATAAGTAAAATCAAGAATCAGTAAATGGGATGGATTGAAACTAAATAGCTGCTTCTCAGCAAAGGAAACAATCAATAATAGGAAGAGAGAGCCTACAGAATACACGAAAAACTTTTACCACATTCAACTCAGATAGAGCATTAATCTCTAGGATACATAAAGAACTAAAAACAAAAAACAAAAATAATAATCCAATCAATATATGGGCTAAGGAACTGAACAGACGCTTCACAAAAGAAATACAAGCAACAAATATATGAAAAACTATTCAACATCTCTAGCAATTAGAAATGCAAATCAAAACTACTCTAAGATTTCATCTCACTCAAATTAGAATGGCAATTATCAAGAATACAAGCAACAATAAATGTTGGTCAGGATGTCGGGAAAAAGGTACACTCATACATTGTTGGTGGAATTGCAAATTGGTGAAACCACTCTGGAATGCAGTATGGAGATTATTCAGAAAACTTGGAATGCAACCACCATTTGACCCAGTTATCCCACTCCTTGGTTTATACCCAAAGGACTTAAAAATCAGTATGCTACAGTGACACAGTCACATCAATGTTTATAGCAGCTCAATTCACAATAGCTAAACTATGTAACCAACCTAGGTGTCCTTTAACAACCTAGGTGTCCTGGAATTATTCACCCCTAAAGAAGAATGAAATTATGGCATTTGCAAGTAAATGGATGGAGCTGGAGGATATCATGGTAAGTGAAATAACCCAATCCCGTAAAACTGAAAACTGAATGTTTTCTCTGATATATGGATGCTAATTCAGAATAAGGGACAGGTAGGGAAGAATAGAGTTACTTTGGATTAGGCAAAGGGGAAGGGAGGGAATGGGATCTGGAGGTAGGAAGGATTGTAGAATGAATTGAACATTATTACCCTATGTGCATATACAACTACACAATCATTGTGTTTCTACATCATGTACAACAAGAAGAAGGAGAAATTATACTTCTTTTATGTATGATGTGTCAAGGAAATATAACTAATTAGAAGAAATTTAAAGAAAAGAAGAAAAAAATCTTTTCAGGTTTTTTCTCCAATTCTTGTCTGTCTAGGATTCCCAGCTTCAACAGCTCCCCAGTCTCAATGGAACTCCAGATTTCTCTCCTATCACTCTCAGTTTTTTGAAGGGAAGTTGGACAATCATAGTGCCTGGCATAGTGGAGAAATATTAGCATTATTATTACATTTGCATTGTATGCACTTTTACATGTATATAAAAAAAATCAACATTTACACAGAATATTCATGGCGAAACTGAAATTAAACATTATTCATTTTTTACTGGGCTAGCACCTTTATTCATATATCCTTCTTTGAGCATTACTGTCCTTTTCCTGTGAGGGACTACCAGCCTTCCATTTTCTGAGTCCATGGGTCTTAAGTGGACCTATTGGTACAGGAACATAAGGTAGGAACATGACCCAGGTGTGATCATTGTCAAAAATATTTATTTACCCACATGGACATGATCCAAAGCAAATAGGACTGAGATCTAGGATTTTCACTAAGGTACTTTTTTATGTTAGATTTGCTAACTTATAGATATAATCCTGGGGCTTTGCCATGATGTGGGGGGAATTTGCCTTCATAGAGAAAAGCCACTACAGAGAAAAGAATATAAACCAAGTACAGACAAAGCTGAGCCAAGAGATGTTGGGAAACCAAGTCTGGATGAAAATGTTTAAGCCCCTGAATTTAGCCTATTTGTAGCTAAATACTCTTGGACATTTTAGTTTTGAGTCAAAATGCTTCAAAATTTATTATCATTATCATCATTAAACACTAAATGGTTTCTGAAGTTTTGTCAACACAAATAATGTTAAAAATACAAAAAAAAAAGTCGAAACTCACCACACCAAAAATAAACATGTTTCTCTACCATTCCTGAAAACCCTATTTAAGAAGACCTCAATTCTGAAAATTTAGTGAGAAAAGTAGCTTTATAATACTGTTGGACTGGATCATTTATTCCTAGTCTGCTTTGAAATTGTGATACTTTAAGTATTTGAGTTCATGACTTCCAATAACTTTACTGTAGGATATTTTTGTGATTTGAAATGAATTTAAAGTAATTCTATTTTGAGAATTTTTTTGACAGCCCCTGACATTCTTGTAGACAACTTGAATTGTTATACAACTAGGATTAGGAATCATGGCCTTAGGCTTCCTTTACACAATGGCAATTCAATTGTCAAAAAGAAAAAACAAATCTGTCAAATGCTTTTTGGGCTCCAAAAATGACTATCTTATTTCTTTGATTTTTTTTATTTTTCATTTATTAATTTTTTTAAACACTGAGTTTACTAGATGAATGATTGATCTGACTAACTTAACCTATGGTTTTGGAAACATGTAGATATGTGTTAGTTAAATCTATCATAAGAAAGAGCTTGCTTTTCCTTATTCAGTTGTAAGGTACCAAGTTCATAGAAGCCAAGTTTAAAAGTTTTAATCTTGCCCAATTTGTTTCCCAGACTGGAAGTCTCCTCAGAGTGTAGTTTTACACTGTGGTACTAAGATCATAATTCTCTGGTAGTTCAGATACCTTATTGATTTGTGTGTTTGCAATATTATTATTTTCTAATATACTAATAGAAGCAAATTGACTTAAGAAACTAAGCCTTATTTCTCCAAGAAACAATTGCAACTCTCTATCAGGTGACATGGATCTACCCTTGGGAATTATAATAGCTAGCACTCTATTTCTAACAATGATTCAAATGTTTATAAACCCATGGAATTTTTACTTTGCAAATGGCTAAGTGACAAAATGGGGAAAAAATCAACTATCACATCGACAAACAGTTCATCATTAAACTGTTATTGAGTGCCATTAGTAGAGGAGCTAACACTGCAGGAGGTTTGATGTCTTCCAATTGGCATTTCTCTAACAGCCATAGATAAATCAGACACTTTAACCTGTAGGAAATAGATTTCTCAGAGAATGAAAATATTTTGGCCAATAACCACTTAAATTTTAAAGTATTTTCTTAGATTTTCTTTTTGCTTTTGCCTTGACAACAGGAAGTCTCTAATAGAAATGTGTTTTCTCACAGTAGAAACTAATACTAAAAAAGATATACTTCTCACATTTCAATTTAAAAAACCTTATTATGCTTTATTCTGCATGTACCTCAAAGTGACAGTCTCCCATGGTCCTAATCACAGGAGCCTGGCACAGGAGATAACACAGCCTGGTGCTACTGTAGGATGTCAGCCAAAACATTTTGTCCAAACTCCTACTGGTGATAGTTTGCATAGGCAGACAACCTCGCCTCTGGCCCTAGTTTGGTTAAAGCTTAGCAACCAAACATCTAGCTACTTGTTTTTTCTTTCCTCCAAGGACAGTTCCGTTATCCTAAGTCAAAGATATAATTTTTAAATAAAAATGATTCACTTTTCATACTACCTTATAGCCCAAAGCTATCAGCAGTAGAAAGGAGAAGAGAGAAGCAGAGGATCCAGTCTGGGAGAGGTGATGAGAGCCAAAGAGAAGCCAAAGATGGCAACTCAGGACTAAATTCCTATCATGTAAGCTTGTACAATGGTGGAATTACTTTAGGAAATGGTAATAAAGTAAATTTTGAGTGTGTAAATAAGTCAAGAAGAGGTAGTGATAGGGAAAAGAGAAGGAAGAGAAGGAAAAGATGGCAGGAAAAGACCCAATGGGGATTAAAACTGGCCAGCATATGTGTCAGAGGAAGCCTTAGCTATAGATCTGCTCTTTCCTAGTATGGAATGTCTGATCAATTCATACTTAAGTTTTTATTGTGAAGTTTATTTATTTAACCAATTAGTAATTCTATGCTTAATTTAAACTCCATATTGCTTTTGATGTTTTTCTTTCTTTAAATCACAAATGACTTACAAACATTAACTTCTTTTTCACTTTTCTATTTTAAATTTCATAAACTTTGCAAATATACATATATATTTAGATTTATGTATTCTTTTTTGGGTGTGTATACTTTTTTTCTGGCTCAGTTTTCTAAGAGCAGACTTGAGTCTTTTGCTATGCACTCAGCTCGAGATATTTTATACTCTTCACTATATGCTGCTATTGTGGTAATTCTTCCAACTTCATAATACACTGTTTAAAAAATGAAAGTGGACAGTTTGGGGCTTTGATTCACAGCAGGGATGTTTTTCTTAATCTTTTATACTTTACAAGGCAAAGGACCTTTTTGAAGGGCTGATGTGGGGTAGAGAGAAGAAAGGTCTGAGGAAGAAAGCTTTTGGTTTATAATGGGCAAGAAGTATAGCAGTCAGAAAAGTCAGCACGGCACCAACTTGCTTCTATCTTCCTTTCGTGTATGAAATGACCAATAGCACCATCAGGGGGAGAAATGGCAGCTTTTTTGACAAGGGCCTTTGTAGAGAAAAATGTCAGTAGATGGAATAGTCTGAGGGAAAACACCAATATATACATAATCTATTCTTACTATTATTGCTGAGTCCAGATGCTTATATTTTATGAGGCTATTCATACAGAATCTAGTAGAGAAGGTGTGAGTATGGGAGTACCATAGCTTCTCTGGGAAATAGTGCCTATACAGCAGTTAAAAACATCTAACTGCTTTTGAAACATTAACAACACTACACATGCAAGGACTTCAATAGGTCTTGTATTGTTGGAATAGGTATAGGAGAGCACAAAATTAATTCTGCCAATGAGTGAGAGAAAAAAAACTTTCAAGTATTCTGAGAAAGATCTTGCTCATGATGAGAAGAATGTGTGTTTATTTATTCCTGGATATTCAGACAATACCTGAAATAAAGCACATTATGTAACAGTGGCCTTGATAGGATAAAGGCTCTTAGAGACATTCCCTCCTCACCAAATCATAATCTAAGAGTCCACTGCCAGCCAAATTACAGCAGGGAGCTTTTTTAATACAGCATGGAGAGTGCCTGGATTACCTTTCAAAAAAGTAGAATGCAGAGTTATTGGTTTCATCAGGACTAGTTTGAAGATAAGAGTCAGAAAGACAGAAAATTTGCACTTAAGTTTTCTTTAATTTTTTAATAATGTAGCATATTATTTTTGAAAAAATCAAACAATAAAGAAATATGAATATGGGCTTGAATTGTGGCTCAGTGGTAGAACTCTTGTGTGACACATGTGAGGCACTGGATTCAATCCTCAGCACAACATAAAAATAAATCACTAAAATAAAGTTCAATCTACAACTAAAAAAAATTTTTAAAAGAAATATAAATAGTTAAAAGTAAAGGTGCATTCTCCTTTCCCTTTATGTGTATTTTTAATAAGTGACTATCAACATTTTAATTTGTATCTTTTAGCAATTTTTCTAAAAAAAAATATGCATAAACACACATCTTACACAGACAAATATACACATATATGTGTACACATATATATATAAAGAGTTTTGTTCCACAAAATTTGGAATAAATTAAATTATGAACCTATGCAATCTGCCTTTTTGGTAATCAACATATCAAAGATAAACTTGGATTTTAGCACCTGCAAATGTCCCACAATCTTTGTAATTGATGCAGAACACTTCATTTTATATGTACCATAATGTATTTATTTACTCTCCTGATGTGAACATTTGGGTTGTTTCAAATCTGATGCTATGAAAATGATGCTGCAATGAATGTTACTTGACATGTGTCCTTACACAATTGTCCAACAAATTTTGTATAATAGATTTGAATCAATCATTAATTGTTATATTAATCATTACTTTTATCAATTATTAGATATAATCAAAATAACTATATATATGCCAAAAGAAAGCACGATAATAAAATTGATAAGCATAACATCACCATTCTACTTAAGAAGTAGTGCATTATCATTTTGCTGCTTAAAAGGTATTCACCCATTGCTGAATGCCTGAGTAATGTATTTGATTTGCGTGTTTTTGACATTTATAAGTATTTTATTTATTCTGTGTGCTCCGCAACTAGCTTTTTCCATCAATATTATATTAGGAGTTTATGAACATTGTTGTGTGTGGCTATAGTTCATTCATTTTCCCTCTTACAAAACATCCCAATTCATAACTCTCCTAGAATTTATTAATCTGTTCTCCTTCATTGTTATATCATATAATACAGATATGTTCAAATTCCCAAGACAGTGAACATCTTTTTCCAGAATGATTGTAGAAATTCAAATCTTCATAAGTCTAGTATTAAAATATAAGTATTATGCTTAGTCCACCTCTTGACATCATTGCACTTCTTAATTTCATCAGATTTTCTAAATTTGAGGGTGTTTCTCATTTTGTTTATAATGTCAATTTCCCTCATTATTTGTAAAGTTAAACACTTTTTAATACATTCAGGTACCTTTTGATTTCCCTACTCCATGAAAGAGTTATCCATGACTCTTCTCAGTAGTTTATTGAGTTAGTTGTCTTTTTCTTATTGATTAGTGAGAGTTCTTTGCATATTCTAGACAGTAAAATTTTGTCAGTTTTATGTTTTTCAAATATTTCCTCCCAGTTTTTGTCTTTCCAAGTTCTTTATTGTATCTTTTCATGAACATTCTTATTTTAAGGTAACTAAATTTATTGTTCTTGTATTTTATAGTTAGAGCTTTCTTTAAAAAAATCCTTTTCCATTTTGAGGTCAAAAAACTACTCTTCTGTAAGTTTCCATGTTTTGCCTTTTCCATTTGTCCTTAATCAATCAGAAATTGAGTATGGAGTTGGGGAGATAAAGATACAATCTCTTTCCTTTTATATATATTCAGTTGTCTCAACACGACTTATGAAATAGTTCAGTGTTTGCCCACTAATCTTGGTGGCACTTCAGAGTTATTTTTTCCACATATGCTATAATACCCAAAATAGCTATAGGAACAGAGCCCACCTAACACACACTCCGTACAAAATGACATGGACACTTTTGTAGAGTTTGTTTCTTCCATTGAATCTGGCTGTGACAACAATGTAGTAACACTACCTGATTTCTGAGACTTGTTATCAAAAAAAGAAAAAAATTAGGATATATAAAAGTAGGATGCACACATATTTTCAGTCTTCATTACTAAACAAGGATTCAGTAATTCTCCATGGTGAAGTGACCAGCTTCTTAGGTCAACTCATGGTTTATTGTGAGTAAATGAAGTCTCATGAAACTTGTTCATCATTTTGAGATGGAATGAGGATTGATAGGTATCATTTGTTCTGTACAAACAACTAAATGATAAAGTAAATACCATGCCTATTCCCCAGTACAGTTACATTCTCCCTCTGGCACTGTGACCTTGAGGAAATTATATCTGTTACACCTTAGTTTAAATGTTTGGAGGGAAAACAGGGGAAAATATATTCTGATGTGCACTCTAATCTGTTAACTGTACTGAAAGTTATTTAGAAGGGTATTATATAAGTCAGGCATACATTTATTTTACTTTATTTTATTGGTACTGGGAATTTAACCCAGAGGTGCTTAACCACTGAGTCACATCCCCAACCCATTTTCATTTTTTATTTTGAGACAGGGTCGTGCTAAGTTTGTTTAGGGCCTTGCTAAATTGCTGAGGCTGGCCTTGAACTTGCAAGCCTCAGCCTTCCAAGTCACTGGTATTACAGGTGTGCACCACCAGCTACCATTAGAATGTAAATTCTAATGTATGTTCAGAGATTCTAAGGAGAAAACAGTATCCAAATACTTCTACTAAGAGAAGATTTTCAGTTCTTTTAATTCATGTTTAGTCTAGCAACCCAATAAAATAATTACACTTAGTGAGCACAGAATTATTCTCATACAAAGGGAAACATGAGAAAAATCTTTATTAAAAAAATTGAGCACAATATCCCTCTAAGTGTCCTGGGTCCCAGGTTCCATTAGGGAGACAGTCTAAATGCACATATGTCCTGAGATGGAGTTTTCATATTAAACCAAACTTAACAGGAAGGCTGATGGATACCCCAGTAGATATCTGAAATTCCTTTCAACAAGTATATACTCTCCAACACATTTTCATGCTAAGAAATTATGCCAAGGGAAAAATTTGCCCTCCCAACAACCAATCAAGAGTCATTTAGTATTTGAGAGGCAATGTGAATTGACACTTCTATTTGCATAAGAGTGTTTTAGAATGTCAGGGAGACCACAATGTGACCATTAATACTGCATTAAGTCCAATTATATTTCTTAGCTTGAAAAGTCATTTTCTAAAATAATAGTATTCAGAATCTTCCTCAAAATTCTGCAATTCAAATAAGACAGCATTGCTTTTAATTTGATTGACCAAAATTTAAGCTAATACACATTCCCAGAGGCTATGCATTACTTTTTATTAAATTATGATAGCAAATGACATATTTGTATCCTATTTTAATCTCAGAGTTTACTCAACTTCAAAATCAATTAAGACTATTATAAATGACCTTAGTCTTTTCAGTTGATAAATGCTATCTGAGAAAAATTTAAAATTATATTTTAATGTTCTAATATTTTTAAAAATGATTTCCTAGAGGAAAAGACTTAACATGTATTTTAAGGCTGGCCCAAATGTTTTAAAAAGAAATTCATCATTTTCCCCTCACCCTTTTTGTCAATAACCAAGACCCACCCCACTCCCTACCCAGAATTACTTGATTTAGTCTCTACTGGTCATCTTGAAACAAAATATAAATGTAATGATCTGCGATTTCAGGAGAGGTATAAAAATGGTAATCCTTTTATGGGGGTATGACAGTTTGAAACTTCTTGATTATTGGAGCTTCATGATACTTTTCAGCATTAGAGATAGTTGCTGAATCAGAGGTGAAGAAGCCAATGCCAGAGAAGCAGGTAGTAAATAAGGGTCATATAATGAGGTGGCCTATCTAGGCCTGTTAGAACTTAGTAGAAGGCTGACCTCATGCCAAATAGAGGCAATGAAACTTTTTCCCATAGAGCAAATGCAAATTTTTTTCTTTTTACTTCTGAATGAAACAAACAAATAAATAAGGTGGATTTAAGCAGCAAAAGGAGAAGCTGCTGTAGCAATATATAAGGTGGCTTGGATGGAGGCACAGATCAGATTAATACAGGGCAACACATCTCTGGAGAACAAGGTTTAATTCCAGCTCTTGTCACAAATGAAATGAGTTTGACGGTCTGTAGTGAGCAGTAATGCATGACACTCCAAACTGCTGCACTCCTTGGCAGAGAAAATCAAGAGTGTTCCATCTAGAACAAAGTTAATCCTATTTGATGGAAAATAACTCATAGTGCAATTCCTTTAAGTATCTGGGGAGGAAAATCCCTTACAGATAGTGAGCATTGTTGATTGCAAGATCTAGGAAATAGTCATCCTCCATCTCATTACTCTGCTTGGTCGGTTGATCAGAAAGGAGTTTCAGGCACCAGAAATATTAATCTTTCACATTTTTATTAGTAGCAAAGAATATTGGTGTATCATTAACCCAAGTGCCCTCTCCAAAATAGATATCTGTACACTGAGAGAAAATTGTCCAAGGGTGTATTTTGTCACCAACATATCACTGTGTGACTCACCTGAGGTTGAGGGACCCCGAATTATTGATTTAAGGCTCATATAAGAAATCCCAAATGCAGTATGATGTATTTTTGAAGTATGTTTCTGGCTACCAATTTCACAGTTATAATTTTAACCAATTGCTCCATGTTTCATTTCACAACTATTTATCCTTTGAAAATAATGCATTAATAATGGCTTTCAGATTGCTTTTCTTATACATAGACTGGATAATTTACTGGATAAAACATTGTTCACAGTGTCCAATGACTGCACTTCCAATCCCTCTTTCTAGACCAGCTTAATAAGCTATGTGATTTTGTTCCTGTGTAAGTTCCATCATTTGAGTCTAGACACTGCATCACAATGATAAAATCTTGCAAAGACTTCAGGGATTAACCATGTTTCCTATTTTAACACCAGAATGTTATGAGGACTTGTGATTCAAGGCATGTATTAATACAAAAGCCTCTCGGACCAGTCATTTCATCCCGGAAGACATGAAACATATTTGTTTGTTCACTGAGCTATCATAGCCATGACATGTAGATCTGCAAAAAATCAAAAAGTCTGTTTAAATGATTTTCTCTTGCCAAGTGCCTATATTCTTAAAATGACTCCAGAAATGTCAAAATCTATTTTAAAAGTGAAAAATACAATGGTGTACAACAGTGGACATTGACTAGATTAATTAAATTCTAATAAATAAGGATTAATGTTGTTAGGGAAAATATTAAATGAAAAATATCAGTTCAACAATAAAGCAGGGAACATTTCTCTGACACATATGATAAAAGGACTATGGCAACACACTAATTAAGCACCACACTGTATTTCAGGAACCATGCAAGGTGACATACACTGATTGTCTCCTTGAATCCTCCAACATCACTGTGAGTGGATAGTAGTACTATTATTTGGCAGATGAGGAAATGAGTTCATGGAGTTTAAGCAACTTAACCAATGTCACCTAAAACAATAGGAAAAAGAACTAGAATTCCTATGTCTGGCTGACATGTCAAGCCATTATATCTACATTAGAGAATATTATGCTAATTTAATAATTAGGGTAACAAACTACTGAAATAAAGAGACACCAAAATGCCATGACTTAAATGAGATATTTATTTATGAAATAAGTTTACTTGTCCCTCATCTAATGGTCTAGTCCTCTGCAGACTCTTCCAAAGAGGCATTCATGGTTCCAAATTCCTTCTACCTCTATGCTCAGACCTCCTTTAGGGTGTTTTCTTCATTTGTGTTGTCAAAGCTGAGTTGTTGTCATGTCATATTCAAGCATAAGGAAGCAAAGAAAACAAAAATCCAGAGAAAGTAACATGACTTACAAATGGCAATGACCCATGAGTTGCACATTCCATTGGCCCAAACATAATCTACTGAGAGGTAAAAGAATCTGGGAAATGTAGTTTCAAGCTTGGTGTCTATGTGCCTGTCAAAGAAAGTGAAAATTAATTTGGAGGGAAAGCAGACTGTCCACTGTTAAAGATTCTAAAGAAGCGTCAGGTTTATGCAGTATGTAGTATAGGAATCCCATGGGAGAGTTAAGAAATCATGGTAAGAATATAGAGAACATTGAATGAAGATGATACGGGAGGAATACACTTTGTTCTAACAGTGAAAAAAATGAGAGGTATTTGGGGTTTGAGATATATTTTGACTAAATCATTTCTAAAATGTAAAAGGTCAGTTATGATAAATATCACATCATGATATATTATAAATATGGATTAAGTAAAACTATTATATAATATCTAGACTATAATTAAGTTTACTTATTATATTCAAAGCCTAGTCTATCATCAATAGATCTTAAAATATTATTTAAAAGTAGTAAAATAAAGTAAAGCTGATATGGCAAAATCTTGAATATTGCTGATTCGGGGAGTTGAGTATATGAATATTCACTATATACTGCTTTCTGTTTTTATATGTTTAAATATTTTCATAATAAAAGTTTTAAACCAGATTATTAAAAATAAAAAAAGAAAACCCCAAGCGGAAAAGAATCAATGTTAATTGAATATAGACTTACCAGTGGTAGCAAAGAAGAGAAGTTAAAATCAACTGCTTCATTTTTTAAAGTGATTTTGTGTAGTAGTTTCAGATGGCATATATGCACAGTAATAATCCCATATTTAAACTACCATAACAACTTTTGCTTCAAATGCCATAGTCTTACATTGTCTTCAGATGGAAAGTCTCTTTTGTGTCTCTACTCTTCTTCACAAAACATTGCCTGATACTCAAACTTAAAGGGATTTCTCTGCTGTCTTTTTCAGTAGTGGTAGATCATGACACTCATTTTATTGCTCCAATGGTGTTTGCCAGATAGTAGTAATTGATGCTTTATAATTGTAGGAACCTTCTATCAAAGTATTCCTCATTATCAAATTATCAGTACTTTAAAACACAACTCTACTCCAGATTTCAGATTCCTCTAACTCTGAAATACATGAATTTGCCACCATTTATTACTTAAATGACCTTAGGTAAGTAACTCAAACTCTCCCTCTTTTTTTCCTATTTGTAAAAAGGATGCAACAATGCTTGGTGTCTATGTGCCTGTCAAAGAAAGTGAAAATTAGGATATAGGATTCTGTGAGTATAAAATGGGACAATTTAAGGTAAAATATGTAGCATAGTGATTGACATATTTAAGTGCTTAATAGAATTCAGTTCTCAATGTGTCTTCCTTTAATTATGACACAGGAGTTGGCTTTAATTCTAACAACTTACTCATGTTTTTAATAACTTTATTGATACATTTTACATATCAAGAAATTCATGGATTTCAGTTGTACAGTTCAATTATTTTTTTGTAACTTTACTGAGTAGTATAATCATCACCAAAACTAAGTTTTAGAACATTTTCATCTTGTCCAGTAAGATCCCTAATATTACCATGTGCTATAATTCTTACACACACCTTTTTTCATTGGGCTTTGCATAGAATGAGAACTGAATTTTTTGTGTAAATTTGTAATGTCTTTCAAAATTATTTTTGAGGCTTACAGTGCCAAGATCTTCAAGATCTTAACAGTTCCAAGGCTGTTTTTGTTGTTTCGTTTTGCTGTCTTTGTTGCTGTAGTGGCCAATAAAATTGAACCTGAGCAATTTGAGCAAGAGAGTCACTAATAGTGATGATGCTTGACTCCTAAGTAGCTAAGCAGAGCCATTCAAATCACAGCAACATTGGATATATGCTTTTCTTCGAATCTCTCTTTCAAGTTAGTACAAACAGCACATAATCACTATTCAGTTTCTTTGCCTTACCAATTTGTAAGAAATTGGTATTATGCAATAAAATTGATTATGTATGTTCATGTCTGTTTTAGCTTCAATCTATCTTCTGAGAAGTTTCTTGCTAAGTACATTTTCCAATTATTATTATTATCATTATTGAGTACTTGTTATATGCCAGACATCATGCTAAATACTTATTCGTCATCTTGATTGATCTTAATAACAACCATAATAAATACCTATTTTGAAGGTGTGGAAATATTTCCCATTTTACAGATAAAAATCTAAGGATCAGAGATATTCTTTCCTAATATCACATAACAAGCAAGTAATAAAACCTGACTACAAAGCTATTGTACCCACTGTTCCAAGAGTAAAGGTCATGAACCACATGCTCAGTAAATATCAAAAATTAATATTAATTACAATTATTTACCCATAAATACTCTGCATGCAAGACATTATTAACCCTTTTTGAGTTACTGAAGAAACTTGGGGCCAACGTGTTTAAGTGGTATGCTTTGGAGCAGGAGGATACTTAAGAGGCAAATCTGGGAATTAAACCGAGTACTCTTGAACTTCCCTGTCTGAGTTCAAGTTCTAATTATATTACTTCCTAACATTTTGACCATGGGTGAATTATTCAATCTTTCTGTGTCTCAGTTTTCTCATCTGTAATATGGGGCTGATGAGAATAACAATTTAATAGATTATTATAAAGATTGAATTAGTTAAGAGATATAAAGCACTTAGAATCAGGTCTGGTATATAAGTGTTATATCAAAGCTAGTCATTAGTAGTAGCAGTAGTAGTAATACTTGTTACTACTATTATATTAAACAGCCTCTGGGCATGCATTATTTATCATATCAAGGGTACTGGTTTCCAGCCTCATCATTTTTGCATAATCCTATTTTCTTCCTTTCTACTTCTTGCAGTTATTTTAAAAATACTTTCAGAAATACACCAAGACAATCAAAATTTATTTTAGAGATGTAGAACTAAATTTCTTTATAATGTGCATTTTTAATTAACATACTTTCTTAATGGTGTTCAAGAACAGAAATTCATTGTGTGTGTGTGTGTGTGTATGTGTGATAAGGGCAGGTTCCTACTGCTCTCAAGAATCTCTGTCTTGTTTCTCATAAACCAGTGCAGAAATAATGCTTTTATTGAAACTAATGATGTGAGAGGTCCATATCAGTATTATCAGCAGTGACTCCAATGGGAAAAGGCCCAACTTTCTTGGCCAGGGCAAATATCAGCTAGAGCCTTGGGGAGGCTTTCTACAAATTTCAAACATTACGTAGGGGGTTAGAGTCATTTCTAAAATGCATAATACCTTCTTGATAAGTAGACTTATAGCCAATATCTCTTAAAAGTGAAAAGACTAGCTGGAAAGCAAATATCTAGTTAAAATATGTTAATATTTCTCATAATCATTGTGACTTTCATGAAACCCACCAAGATGGTTACATACAATATCTGTTTCTTAAAAGGCTAAGCTTGTAGAATCATTTATTATGTAGATATGTGCCAAATATGTGATTATGACTAAATTTCGTGTATAGTTTGCCCATTTTTTCCTTCTTGTACTATAAGCTATATGCATTATGTAGGTTCTTTGATATTGGTAATGGATAATAATATTAAGCTCAGAAAATGCCCCTATTCATAATTCAAACAATTTTTTCTCTGCTATGATTCTGGGATTCCTTCACTCCATATAGATACATTCTAACTTAGCTCTGAACCCAAATCAGCAGAATTCCATAATATCTATATGCCAGAATATCTTAAATGTTTCTATGGTAGTACAATATTTGAAATTATTTTGTTTGAGAGAAAAACCATTATCATGCTTGTGACCAATGAAAGAGAGGCTGACTAATAAGGATATTTTAGTCATTTTGAAGGTTTACTTTAAATGTATATGTAGTCTGGAAAAATCCATGTTCCAAAAATTATTATAAAAATTTGAGGGACATTATTCAGTCAAGGGTCTGTTTTAGTTATCTTCAGTTCACTGTGAACAAAAGATGCAAGAAGAGCAATATAGGGGCCGGGTGAGGTGGTAAATGCCTGTAATTCCAGCTGCCCAGGATTGGAAATTGAAAACCAACCTTAGCAATCTGGTAAGGCAGGCTCTAAGCAACTTAGTGAGACTCTGTCTCAAAATAAAAAATAAAAATGGGCTTGGGATGTGGCTCAGTGGTTAAGCATCCCTGGGTTCAATTGCTGGTATAAAAGAAAAGAAAAGAAAAGAAAAAAAACAATGTAGAGAAAGAAAACTTTATCTTGACTTACTGATTTCAGAATTTAGTTTCATGATTGGTGGACCCCATAGCTCTGGATCTGAGATGAGGTATGACATCATGGCTGAAGGGCATGGCAGAGGAAAGCCTGAAGACATGGCAACCAGAAAGCAGAGAGAAAGCACTACTCACCAGGGACAAAATATAAACGCCAAAGGCACACTTTCAATGGCCTCCAGCCATACCATACTTGCTTATAGATACCACCCAGTCAATCCATATCAGTGAATTAAACCACTGATTAGGTTATAACTCTAGTAATCTAATTGTTTCACCTCTGAATGTTCTTGCATTGTCTCACACATGAACTTTTGGGGGACATCTCATATCTACATCAAACAGTACACAAGTAGCTGCACTAACCTGATAGAATCTCTAACCAAGTTCCAAGATTTAAAAAACTCTGATTACCTGGTTTGAAGAGTAGATACACATAAAGGACAAATTAATTCAATCTGTAGAGCATTGGAATCCTGTTTCTTTAATTAATCACATCTAAACCTTTTAGCACTGATTGTGATAATTGCTAAAGGATTCCATAGGAATAGTATCTTAAAAATCCTCCCAAGAAATGGACAAAAATGATTACAGTCAGATTTTTTAAAATTCTTTAATCACAAAACTAATAAGAATAAAAGTCAAAGTCTACACCATGAATTTCATGACAAATTTGAATAGGCTTGAACAGGATATATATATATGTATATATGTTTCCTCCAATATATGTATTGGAGGAAACTCGTACTGGGAAAATATATATATTCCTAACAATATTGAAAAGGTATTTATGATGTACACTACTTACATTATCAGTTCAAGATGGGAACAATGAACCATAACTGTTGTCCTTTTTATCCAAGTGACTTTAAAAAGACCTTTATGCATTGTAATTAATTGGCCAACTAGGGAAATCTGCTGTAGAAATAAATGCAGTTCAAATAGTATTCCATAGTAGATGGCATTTGTTCAGAAACCTTTTTTCTGAAGACTATTAAAACATGCATGAGAAACTACCAATTACTTAGCCCAGAGAGAGTTCCTTACAGAATAAGCTGGGGGAATTATTGTACAATAATAATAAAAACACTGAATGTGTTACCTAGGGCATGAGATCATATACTCTTGGTGAATTTAGTCACCAGGTTTTATATTTAATTAGGTCAATCAATGTGCTTCAGCATCAGTTTAAATAGTTGTCTCCTTATTGAAAAATTAAAATTTATTTGCATGAAATGTGCAGAGAACTGCAAGTCTTAAAGTGACATTGAATGTTTTACTCACAAGAATATTCTTCATCACTGTATAACATTTTTGATATTCATATTACAGTATAACAGCAGAAGGTATTAGTCTTCGCATTTCCCTAAAGATTCTAACAACCTCAATTTATTGCTGAAGAAAATGCTTGGAATACATGATATAAGTGAAATTAATTTTTTCTTTCTTTTTTGAATTGAAATTTAGAGTTGAACTTCACTTAGGAAGAATCTTTCTTATCACAAATTGGTAATTAAATGAGGTCATTTTGCAAAATGAATATCTACATGAAATGCTTTTCATTTTCTATCTCATTTGATCATCAGTTTATTCAAGTTAATTCCATTTGGATAATGGATAGTTAGATAATATTAAATAGTACAATCTATTCCAAGGTATATTTTCACCTTTTTTTTAAAATCAATTGCTAACATAAAGTGGAACATTTCTACCAAAATTTCCTTTGGTAGAACTTCAGTTTTGACCTTATATTAACCCATATTCTGGCATAAAATAAATCATGAATTAACAAAAAGTTTGAGGAGGCATTAGAAGATAATTCAATCTTCATCTTGCCTAAAGTGGAGTGACTACCGGTCTCCATGTGGGTGTGGAGTTGTACTTACTCATTATTCACAATGCTGCTGATATCAGTAGAATCAAGATGCTGATAAATCTTTGTCAGGCAAAGGAAGAAGAAAAATAAAACTCATAGTGGGAAAATAAAGTGAATACACTTTCATCACACAGACATTTTTCCTGTCTGTTGCCTTAACAAGCATGGGGGAAGATGAGCCAACAAATAATTTGGCATTGGAGAGCAAATGCTTCTGGATTTAGGATGGAGCAATTTGGCAAGATGGTAAAAATAATTGAGAGTATTATCAGTAAACATGTTAAAGTGAAAAATAAATTTCCCCTCTGTCATTCACCAAAGTTGTTCTACTTCAGCCTGATTTGATACTGAAATGTGTGGGCCCTGTCCCTGGGAAGCAGGCCTACATGGTGATCTGTCACAAGACTAAGGTGCTGGTCAGGATCTTTAGGAACTAGGGCCCCATTCCCCTGATCTGTGTTCTGTGAACAGGATGCTCTCCTGTGGTCTGTAATACAGTTCTTCTGTGGTCTGTGAAATGGCTCTTCTTTGTGTTAAGTGAACAATTGTTCATCTGTGGTTAGTAGAACTAAGGCAATGGAAATTTACTGTATAGTCTGTCCAATAGGCTAGTAACTGCTTACACAAGGCTTGACCTTTGAGATGTACGGCTAGCTTAACTGCAAGCATATAAAGGACAGTGTTATACACAGTAAAGACAGATGTGGCTTCTTTCTGACAAGTGCTCCATCTCCCCTGAATAAGGCTCTTCTCCTTGAATTTTGGTGTGTGGTCTGAGTTCCTTTGTCCCTGAAAGGTTGCTGAAGGTTAAGTCCTCCGGTGTTGTAGACCCACACAACACAAATGCACTCAAGAAAGCATTATTTTCAAGACATTATTTTTGAATTTCTGTTACTTATTTGAAAGGGGTCTGTAAACCAGGTTTACTTACTCTAAACAATTCTACTTGAAATTGAATGGCTCTAATAACAGGTCATTTTCATGTAAATAGATGAAGTATAAAAAATAAGAAATGTTAATGCTTATTAGTAAGGCTGTGACCTATATCTTCTTCATGAAAGAACAGCATTGACACAAATAATTGATTCAAGCTAGTGAGGGAGATTGACTTTTGGAAAGATTATTGACCACACTAAAATTAATCATTATAAAAACTAGAAATTACTGACGGTCACACACTGAGCAATATGTTTACTCCACTTTGGAGTATAAAAAGAATACTAAAATTTTTAAAAAAATATTGAAGAGTCAATTACTACAGAATCATTAATAACTATGGAGGCATCCTTATGTAGCAGGACTAAAAGTATGTATAAAGTTAGGAAAGTGGTAAAATGAGGAAAAGCAAAAATTCAGTTTAAAAAGAAAACACTAATAACAAATATCCAAATATCCCCTCAAGTGTGCCCCCAAACATCTATCTTCCAGAATCTTGATTGATGACTGTTTTCTGAAACTTACATTCAAATTGTTTTAATCCCTTGAGAAACTCATAGTTGTGTTTTATGTTTTTTGTTTTATATCATTGTGTTGCTGGGGATCAAATCCAGGGCCTCACACATGCTATGCAAGGGCTCTACCACTGAGATCAACCCCCAACTCTGTTATTTATTTATTTAATTTTTTGTCTTTTGACAACTACTGCATTACATTTGCTGGTTTCCAATGAACAACTTAGTGACCTCTAGGTTAGCTGTTGAACATGTCTCTATGTCAGTCCATCAGATTCTGCATGCTAGATGAAATCATTGAGCTGAATTGTGAACTGTAAAATGCACACAATTAGACTAATTGAGGAATTCCAAAGATAAATATTTGCAAGTTGTGGCTGAAGTTGTTTGCAATGCCAAAGCCCCTTGTTTTTGATAAGTAACTTATATTTGGAATTTTCTTCTTGAGAAGACCTTTTCCAATTGAAATTCTAGCAAACCTGAAAGCTCAAGTATCCTTTCCCTGAATCTTAAGGAAGGGGTGGGGGTGGGAGAAACCCAGGCCATTAACATTTGCCATTTTTAGAAATATCTTTTTACTTTCCCTGAACTCACTCACCTACAGGGAGCCATATATTTTCCACAACTCATTCAAGAAGGTGATTCAAAAGGAAATTGGGTGGTATTAGCAGCACTCTAATTTTGCAATCTAACATTATTTATTAAAAAAAAACCATCAGCAACCTCAAATTAGATATCACATATACATTAAAAGAAAAACACTTAAAAATCCATATAGAAAGAGCAGGGGAAGGTTAGAAATAATTCCTGAAAGAGGAAAAAATGTTGTTCTTGTTTGAAAAACTAAGAAATTTTGACTGTAGCACACAAAGTTGTACTTAGTTGACCCTATTATTGAAATAGAAACAATACATTGTTATTTAGTAGTAAAGTTACTTCTTCCATTTTCATTCTTGATTTATAACTCCAATTTTACATTCTGTTGTTAACAATCTTACAAAGCCAGTGCAAATCTACAGAGATAATGAAAAATAAATGATGTTATAAAGTCGAGTCAAAATTAACACACTAGACCATTAAGATGTCAACTTACAAAGGGTTGGTTTCATCAGGTATACCATTTTGTAGTACAGTATTGGGCAACTACAGGGGAAATAAATTATTCAGACTTTCTGTTCCTTTTAGGATTCTATGAACAACTTGTGCAAGCAGCTTCTGTCTCTTGGTCTACCAGAGCATGGAAAATAATTCAGGCCTTATTCTTGTAGACTCTGAATGGGTGTCTGTGCTGATTTTAATATCTCTCTTTAAAAATTTCAGTATACTTTAATGACATAGTGAATCATCAGTGTTGGTGAAAGGTTTCATTACTCATTGTATCAAGTTGAAATGCTCCATTACTCATTATACCAGGTTCAAATAAGATATAACTCCTTTGTAACATAATGCTTATTTATTAAAATGTATTTATCTTGTCTAGTACATTAATATGTGTTTTTCATAAGAGATGTAATTTTGGTAACAATTTCCCATAAAATTAGAAGAGTTATCTAAAACCTTTGAGACAATTTAGCAGAATATTAATCTTACAAAATTACTATGCTAATAATATTCTTCTAAGTAAATACAGTGAAGCTTCATTATAGCATTCCTGAAGTGATCTGTAATCCACCACTTACAGTTTTATAAAATGCATTCCTTAACACTGATGTTACCTTGACATCTATGATTCTAGTCACCTCTCAGTTTTATCTGCTGAAAATTAATTTAAAATACTTTCTGTTGAATCAGTTCTAAATGAAGGGATATGTTCATAGCAATAAAACTGTAGGTTGTATGTCTGACTTACCCTAGCTTGAAACTTGGATGAAAGCAATTAGTAGTTTATCAGCAAGAATTTTTATTTCTGCTTTAAGAAAAACAAAATGTTATGCTGACATCTTGTTTTCTCAAAGACAAAGACATGGAAGGTTAAATGAGAGTGGCAAAGTAAAAATCAGCTCAACTACTAAGGGGTAGACTGTTTTGAGAGAAGGCTGGATTTATAAATTGATAAGGAGACGTATTTTGTATCAGTCAAATAGCAAACAGTAAGAATAATATAGTTTTCAGATTTATAAAGTAAATGAAAAGGAAATGAGAAAACCGACATCTTCGTAAAAGACCTGGTTAGTAGATTGGCTTCTAATGGGCGATTGAGAAGTCAAATCAAAATAGAAAACAATGAATTGGGATGCCTTTGAAAAGCTGGTGACACACATTCTTGGGTATTTACATTACTGGTATACGTTACTTCAAATATCCAAATACCGGTGTTAGTTTAAGGTTTTGTTGCAAAAGAAAAGAAAAAGAAAGAAAGAAAGTTTAAAGGTCGAAGAAAAAAAAGGAATAACTAGGCACAGTAGCGCAAGCCTGTTATCCTAGAACTAAGGAGACTGAAACAGGAAAGTCACAAGTTTGAGGCCAGCCTCAGTGACTTAGCAAGACTCTGTCTCAAAATAAAAAATAAAAATGATTGGGGATGTATCTCAGTTGTAAAGTGGCCCTGGGTTCAAGGTTCAGTCCTGAGAAACAAATATTAACAACATTGACAACAGTGATATTAATAAATGAAAGAAAAATATGAATTAGTAAAGGGAAGGAAACTGATGAATGATGTGAAAGCTATAAATAATAACTATTATGTACATTAATAGGTGAGGAAACTGAGGCTCAGAAAACTTAAGTAATTTATTCAATGGTACTTTGGTAGTAAGTCTGGCTCTTTGGTCTGCACAAGGGCATGCCACCTGGATAAATGGAAGGAAGTTGTGAAGAACAATGAAAATTATAGTCTTTTTCCAAGAAAATAAATATATATGCATGTTGAAAATAATAGTTTCACATAGCATCAACCATATAACTCCTATCATTTTATTCCTTTTTTTAATCAACATCACATACACAAAATCATATTTCCTTTGATAATACTATGATTTGCTACAATACACTGACACTTTGTCCAAAGGCTGAAGAAGAAAAGATGTGCTTAAAAGGCATGAAGCTGTTTAGATGTAACAAATAAATTATTTACATTTAAATATATTAAGTCAGATATAAAAGTGAGTCACCAAACTCTGTGGAGGTAACACTGGGTGACAAGGTCTTCTATTTATTTAAGACTTCGTGGATTTATTTAAGCAATACCTACTTACAACCTTCTACCAAGATCATGAGAAGCCTATGTTATCTTGGATCATTTTTAAAACAAACAAGTTAAAAAAAATAAACTGAACCAAACAACAAACTAAACATAACTTGTTTCTTCTGAACATTATCTTGACTAGATATGAGGCCCAGACAGCTGTAGCCACTTCAATATCAACCCGAGAATGCAGCCAACACCCCCCAGAGGAGAGCTGAGATAAGAGAATCACAGAGCAGTGGAACCGGAGCTTCTGACATTAAATAAATTATGTCATCCCTGAAGATTGCTCTGTCTCTGGACCTCTAGTTATTTGAACACACTTATTTCCTTTATTCTTTAAGAGAAACAACACCCACAATGAAAGAAAAAACTATACTTATTAAAGAAAACATATTCATCATGTAGCATTTTATAGTCACTAGCTACTTAAATTTACCCTGAGCAGCAGGTAAAATGTAGAAAATCTGCTAAAAAAATTTGAGACAAGCACCATTTTAGTAGAAAACCTATTCTGAATTTCATTTTTCTTCCAAAATCAAATGAGTAAAAATAAAACATTCTAGTGCCAAATTTTGAGGGGAAGATAATAGGATGTCCAAATGACAGCAAAATTATTTCCTGAAATCTTTATTGAGATAAGCCCCATTAGGATGGTAAAATTCTCTAGTTTCACAGCTGATGCAATGATAGCAAAACAATATCCATCTACATTACCAGAATCATAAATAGATAGTGCTGAGGTTTTCTGGAAATATTAACATAAGTGAAATGAGCATTTGTATCATTTCATTGCACAAGGGTTCTTAATTTGTTCAAGAACAAAGAGTAATTTCTAATTATATTGTTGAAATTACAAAAGCACATGAATTATATCAAAGACACAGTGACTATGCCTTTTCTGACTATGTTCCTGGTTTAATCAAGATCATCCACATCTACAAATTCTCAGAACTGTTGAAGGGATCCACACTACACAAAATGTAAATATATGCAAATTTATAAATCCTTGCCTTATTTTTCTTGGTATACCATTGCTGCTTCTTTACTCTCCATTTAAAACAAAAATAATATTAACAAAACTTCAGTTAAAGAGAGGAGAGAACAGTGGAGAGCAGACAGGTCAAGTCATTTGTTTAAAGTCACACAGCTACTGACAGCTGGATACCAACTCAGGTCTGTCCAATCCCCAAAACACTGTCCCACAGTTGTTCTCAGAAACCAAGAGCATCCATTTTATTTATTTTATCTTTTGGTAGCAGGATTGAACCCAGGGACACTTAACCACTGAATCACAAGCCTAGCCCTTTTAATTCTTTTTAAATTTTGAGACAGGGTCTCACTAAGTTACTTAAAGCCTCACTAAGTTCCTGAGGCTGACCTCAAACTTGTTATCCTTTTGCCTCAGTTTCCTAAGTAGGTGGTATTATAGATGTATGCCACCTCATCTGCCTTCCATTTTTATGTTTGACAGGTAAAGAGGGAAGGAAGAAAAGAAGGAAGAAGAGGGAGGAGGAGAAGGAAATAAGAAGGAAGAAGGGGAGAGGAAAGCCTAGAGGTTCCTATGTAGTTTTTAGATATAATTGTATTTGAGTAGGTATGCAATTGTGGTTATTGATACATCTGCTGCAAAGTATGAGAACTTAATTAAGGAGTAATATACAAGGAGGCTTGAGGGAGCTTTAGTGACCTTGCATGACTCCAGAAGTACCTGCCAACTTACCATAAATATGTAAGCTGAGTAAAATAATATATACTGAATGCAGATGAAACTTTCTAGTCTAGAGCCCTTCCTTGTGTCTGACACTTCTTACTATATTACTACAGGTACTTTCCTTTTACATAGGAATTACAGGGCTTTAAGGCAGTCTTTTCTCTCAAAGATCATATAGAACTGTAGGGGAAAAAAAAGAGAAATTCATGAATGATGTATAGTGCAAAGTAGAGAAAACTGTTCCATAAGATAACTGAGGCCCTGATACAATTGTGTTCGAAGTGAATAATCAGAATTTATAAAATACTTAGCTCAGAGATAGCTACTTGGCTTAATGTTTCTCAAGTTAATGTCCTGGTATTAATTGTGCTTCAATGAAGAGTCACATGAACAAAGTTTACCTTGTATCTACCATGGACATAAAAAAAAATGGGATAAGTAGAAATCCTGCCAGATACTGACTATACCTGACATATAGCCCAATCTGATTGATCTTAATCTTTGGTTCCAAATGCTTATTTACATGGAGTATTTTTCTATGTGGCACTCAGATTACTTCTCCTGATCTTAGTCCTGTCTACATAAACTTTGTAGTTTTGATTTACCATTTCTCCATTATGCTTCAGAAAGGATTCTTTTAGAATTATAATTTTAGTACATCAAAATGACTTAATTAGGCAGGTATGAAAGACTTCAGAATAAAGTCAATTTGAGATGAATTTTGAAGAATGACCAGTATTTCTGCATGAAGAGAAGGACAGAAGTACAGGCTGGAGAGAAAGCACAACAAGGTAAAAGACTGATGATGAGGTAGTATAGGTCATCATCCAAAGTTTAATTGGATCACCGTTTTAAAATAGATGAATCAGCGAATTAAGTTTGGTATTACATTACAGAAGAAATTAAATACCAGTCAATAGTTGGTAATTGGTTGGCTGGCAATGGGGAGGTGTCAAAAGTCTCTGAGCATGGTGGTAACTTGATCAGAATTACCTTAAGAAAGTCTCCTCTGACAGCATGTGTACCATGCAGTGGAGTGAAGAGGAATAAGTGGTGAGAGACCAATTAGAAAGCTATTAGAGGAGCCCAGGATGAAAGGTAATGAGTGCATTAACCAGAGTGTTAGCAGTGGAAACAGAAAGGAGGGGACAGATGCAAGAGATATTGAGGAAGTAGGATCAAGAGCACTTAGAAATTGATTGCATGTGAAGGGCCAGGCAATGAAAGAAGTCTAGAGTGACTGAAGTACTCAAGCCTGAGTGAATAGGAGAGAGGTTTTGACTATTAACAGAAAAAGGAAAGAAGGATGTATGTTGAAAGGACAAGTGGGATATCCAGTTGGAGATATGAATCCTGCCTTGGGAAACATGAATTTGTAGTTCAGACTGTAGTTGAGGGTCACGTCAGTAAGAATGATTGTAAAGAAGTGATAGCCCAAGTCACTGAATTGTGTGAAACAAATGGTAAAGTATTATATACAGTGAGAAGGGAAGGTAGTAATTTATCAGATGTGTGAATGGAGGTTAGAGTAGGAAAGATGAGCTGAGGCAGGTCAAGGAAGAGTACTGTTTGGAAAAAAAAAACAAACAAAAAAACAAAACAAAACAAAAAAAAAAAAACCAAACAACTAGAGACTAAAGAGACATTCCAGTTGTTATTAGAGAGAAGTAATGATACAGACACCTGCTAAAATCCCCTGAGACTGGACAGAAGAAGATAAAGGTCTCTACAAGAGAAGAATAAGCACTGTTAAAGGCATAAGCACAACACACACAGTCTCAGCAAGTTAGAATACCTTTGAAGCCATATAGATATTTTTATTACAAACAGGTAGTTTCTGTTATGTATTATATATTAGGCTATGGATTCTTATGAAGCTACAGCAGGTTAGCCTTAAACTGAACTTGAATAATCAATGGATCAAGGTTTTGACATATGTTCCTTTTACTTTAATTCAAAGCATCATTAAATCAAATATGAGATGCATTTTTACTGTCCTTTGATCTGTGTCTTCTGGGGATTTTAAATAACATTTCCTAGTCAGTCAAAGCTGCATTTAAATTGTATATTAAGGGTCTGACTTAACTTCATAAAAACAAGGACATTCAGAGTTAATGCTGAAAACATTGACCTTAACTTACCCCATCAAAACTGTTGAAAAAATATTTTTTCTTTTTGTGTGTGTTTTCATATTTTTAGATAACATGTGAATGTAAAAAATCAAAATGTGAATTTGGTTACTTGATGAAGGTAGCCAGAAAGAAGGGCAAATGGAAAAGAATGAATGAATTACAAATTGAAAATAGGGGTGTTAACAACAGTGGCCTGAGCTAGCTTTGTGTTTCACATCTTTCGTATTATTTCAGAAGTTTTTTGGCAAGATGTAAAAGGTTGTGAAGATATAGCAAAGTTTATTAAGAATGAAATACTCTTAATAGGGAGGGAGGAATGGGTCATCATTAAGAGGAGAGAAGAAACACACCTCCTGTGTTCCGCAGGTTTATTGGGTTTCTTAGGGAAGATTCTAGAGAGATCTTCCTTACACCTTCCAACTTTTGACTGACAGTAGGATTGCACCATATTTTAAATCACTATTGTGCATGGTCTTACCCTGAGGTACCCAAGTGAAACCCTGGGGGGAATTTTACATTATAATGATATTAAAATTACATGATAAAGATCTGAAAGCAACTCGGGGTAACCTTGAACTTCCCTTACTGGTTCTAAGATTCTAATGGGAATTTCCTTAAAAAAAACAAACAAACAAAAAAAAAAAAAAAAACAAAAAAAACCTCAGATTTTATGGTCAGTGGGATTTGCTTTTAATTATCTTGTCTTTCTCAGTCTTAGAATCTTTGGTCTGTATAAAAGTCACAAAAGTCCCCCCTTTAGACTAATTTGTGCTCTTATTGGCAGGGAAGAGTCTTAAATTTCTCAGACCTGAGAATAGGTCTACAGAAAACATGTTGTTTGTGGAGGAATGTAAGACGTTCTATTCACTTAATCCAGGGCAGGGCCTGGGTGGACTGGGGTAAATTGCTTTTTAAAAGAAAGTATGTGGGGAATGAAGAAGGTAGTAGAGCATACCTAGGCAGCATTCTGTACCCCTCCACAGCCCAGAAAGGAAGCACTGAAAGAACAACTGACCAGAGAGGTGGGTAAAAGAATAAATACTCTAAAACTTCGTATTGAACAGTTTAAAACTTAGAAGGACTCGGAGTTCAGTCACTGAAGTACAAAATAAAGGCAGAATTCCTTAACTCTGAATGCTGACCAGGGAGGGGAAAATGGGGGCGGTAAAAAAGAGAGAAAGAAGGAGAGGAAAAAAACATAAACTTACTCCCTTAACAACAGCTGGAAAGATAATCAGACCCAGTTAAAACGGGACAGGGATAGCAAAGATATTGCTATGGTTTGGATGTGAGATATCCCCTAAAAGCTCATGAGTGAGACAATGCAAGAAGGTTCAGAGGAGAAATGATTGGATTGTAAGAGTCTTAACCTAATCAGTGAATCAATCCCTGATGGGACTAACTGAAGTGGTAGGGTGTGACTGGAGGTGGAAATTGGGGCGTGGCTAGGGGGTACATATTTTGTATCTGACAATTGGAGTCTCTCTCTCTGATTCCTGTTGATATGAGCTGCTTCCTTCTGCCATGCTCTTCCACCATGATGTTCTCCCTAACCTCAAGCCCCAGGGAATGAAGCCGGCCTTCTATGGACTAAGACCTCTGAAGTCATGAGCCCTCAAATAAACTTTTCCTCCTTTAAAATTGTTCTGGTCAGATCATTTAGTCACAGCAGCAAAAAAGCTGTCTAAGACAGATCTTGAGCAGATCACTCAGTTTAACCCACCTTGTGGACTGAAAGTATGCCAGACAAGGCAGCCCATTTTTAGAGCTCACAGTTCATCAGTCTCTCTAGAAGAAATTAATTCAACACAGCTTCTCCCCACCTTCTGATATTAACAAACTCAGAGGGAATACCTGTGAAATGGGTTGTCTTAGTTCTCTATCTAGAAGGCACTTGTAGAGAGATTGCTGGTAGTTGAAAGTTACTGAAACCCATTCCCCCTCACCATGGACAAAGGGAGTGGGGTTGAACTGACTGAAGAGCTAAACGCTCCTGAAGAGTGCTAACCCAGAACTCCCCATAGCTACTACAGGAGCTCAGGCAAAGTCTTGCCAACTGACACCTTATCCCCAATATCATGATGGGTAAAATCACAAACAATACAAAAAAATTCAAGGGAACAAATCACTCCAAACACCCCTCAGCACTTCAACAACTCATCCAATTGACATTGCAGTAGAAGAAATGTTGGAGGAGGAATTTAGAAAATTCATAGTTAAAATGTTCAATGAGCTATAATACAATCTAAGGAATGAACTTGGAGAATTCAAAAATGAAAGATCATTTCAATAAGGGGAGATTCTGAAAAAGAACCAAATAGAAATGGTGGAAATGAAAGAATCAAAACAAATAAAAATTCAATGAAAAGATTACCAATAGATTAGACCACTTGAAGATAAATTCTCTGGCTTTCAAGACAAAGTACATAATATTGAAAACAAGGCAAACAATAAAGAAAAGATGTTAAGAGACCCAGACCAAGAATATTCAAGAAATCTGGGATAACATTAAGAGACCAAATTTAAGAATCATGGGAAAAGACACAGAAAAAAAATAACTAAAGGAATGAACAACTTTTTCAATGAAATACTAACAGAAAAATTTTCAAACCTTGGGAATGAGATGGAAATCTAAATACAAGAGACATTTAGAATCCCAAACAGGCAAGATCAAAAAAGGTCCATCTCCATGACACATTATAATAAAAAATACCAAATGTACAGAATAAGGATATAATTTTAAAAGCTGCAAGAGGAAAACAACAGGTCACATTTATATATAGGCCAATTCGGATTTTACATGATTTCTCAGCCCAGACTCTAAAAGCCAGGTGGGCTTGGAATCATATAAAGAAAGTACTGAAAGAAAATGGGTGGCAACCAAAGTTGCAATGTCAAGTAAGGCTGTTCTTCAGAATTGAAGATAAAATAAAAACCTTCCATGGTAAATAGAAACTAAAAGAACTCATAACCCCTAGATCAGGAGTACAAAACATAATGAAATATTTCATGCAGAAGAAGTGAAAAAATAAAAATCAGCTGGGTGTGGTGGCACATGCCTGTAATCCCAGTGGCTCAGGAGATTGAGTTAGGAGGATCACAGGTTCAAAGTCAGCCTCAGCAACTTAGAGAGACCCTGTCTCAAAATTAAAAAAAAAAAAAAAAAGACTGGGAATGTGGCTCAGTGTAATTTGTCACATAAATATGGTTAAGGAAAAGCATCACATGATCATCTCAATAGATGCAGAAAACTCTCCATGAAATCCAGGACACATTCGTGTTAATAAATGTGGAAAAATGAGGATAGAAGGAACTTACCATAACATTGGAAAGGCCATAAATGACAAATGCGAGACCAACATAATATTGAATGGAGAAAAACTGAAAGCATTTTCTCTGAAATCAGAAACAAGACAGAGGTGTGCACTCTCACCACTCGTATTCAACATAATTCTTGAAACTCTAGCTAGAGTAACAAGGCAAGAGAAGGAAATGAAAGGTGTACAATTAGGAAAAGAAGAAATCAAATTATCTCTGTTTGCTGATGACATGATCGTATATATAGAAGACCTCCCAAAAAAATTCCATCAGAAGACTTCTAGAGCTGAAAAACAAATATATCAAAGTAGCAGAATACAAGATCAAACATACATAAATCAATCACTTTACTATATTCCAATAATAAATGTGCTGAGAAAAAAATTAGGAAAACCATCCCATTCTTATTAAACTCAAAATAAAATAAATACTCAGGAAATAATCGAACCAAAGAGGTGAAAGACCTCTACAATGAAAACTTTGTAACACTGAATAAGAAATTGAAGAAGAGGTTTGGGGAGATAGCTCAGTTGGTAAAGTGCCTGCCTTGCACTAAAATTAATTTGGAAGAATAAAAGACCAGAATAGCCAAAGCAATCTTGAGCAAGAAGAGTAATGTCAGATCTCAAATTATACAAAGTTATAGTAGCAGAAATAACATGGTATTGGCATCAAAATAGATATGAACACCAATGGAATTGAATGAATGTAGAGATAAACCTACATAGATACAGAAATCTGTAATACTTGACAAAGGAACCAAATACACACATTGGAGAAAAGATTGCCTTTTAAACAAATGATGCTGTGTAAACTGGATATTCGTATGTGGAAGAATGAAACTAGATCTTTATCTTTCACCCTACCCAAAAGTCAACTCAGAGTGAATCAAAGCCCTAAGAATTGCTCTTAGAAACTTTGCAACTTCTAGACGAAAACATTGGCTCAACACTACAACATATTTGTGGAGGCACCAATTTCCTTAACAAGACCCATAAAGTGAAGGAAATAAAACCAAGAATCAATGAGTGAAACAGAATCAAATGAGAAAGCTTCTGCATAGCAAAGGAAACAATTATAAGCATGAAGAGAGAGCCTACAGAATGGGAGATTTTTGTCAGCTGCTCCTCCAACTAGAGATTAATATCTAGAATATATTACAAATTCAAAAACTTAACACCAAAAAACCCCCAAATAATCTGATTTATAAATGGGCAAAAGAACTAAAGAGACACTTGTCAAAAGAAGAAATACAAATGGCCAACGGATACATGAAAAAAGTTCAACATCTCTAGCACTCAGAGAAATGCAAATCAAAACTATATTGCCTTTCATCTCTGGTTAGAATGGCAACCATCAATAATATAAATAATAATAAATGTTGGTGAGGAGTGGGGGCTGTTGTTCAGTGGTTATGCCCCTGCCTAGCATGTGTGAGGCACTGGGTTCAAACCTCAGAACCACATAAAAATAAATAAATAAAATAAAGGAATTGTGTCCATCAACAACTTAAAAATATTTTTAAAAAATAAACAAATGCTGGTGAGGATGTGGGGAATAAGATACACTCACATTGTTGATGGGACTAAAATTTAGTACAAACACTTTGGAAAGCATTATGGAGAATTTTCAGAAACTTGGAATGGAGCCATCATAGGCTATTGCTCTCCTACATATTTATAAAAAAAAAAAAAAACAAAAAAACTAAAATCAACATAGTGTAGTGATATAGCCACATCATTGGTTATAGCATGTATTTCCTTTCCTTCCTCCACAGTTTTTCACCCTGTCTCTATTATCTTATTCTGATCAGTCCATTGTGCCTGTGGGAAGTTGATTCTGTGGTGGACAGTGAACAGCATGCACAGTTATGACTGTTCAGCAAATTGAGGACTCATGCAATCAGTGGGTTTCTAATAAAGGCCAAAATGGGAACTATAGGACCTGAAATTACTTTGTTTAGTGTTTCAACTTGTATCATTTTCCTGTCACAATGATTTTTTAAAACACAATATAGAGTGTAGCTGCTTTTCGGACTGAGTTCTTTCAAAATAGTACAATTATTCCAGCTACAGATTAGCCTTTTTAAAAGGCTACTCATTTAGCAAGGTTTTCACTGCTGCCTCAGATAAAGTTTTAGAGTGATCTGCTTTGCATAGCTGTTATACTTCTCTGAGTTGCTGCTAAATGTAGTCTACAGAAGTCTTCTGTTGGTTCCTTCTACAGTAAATAAAGGTTCTTATCAGGTAAGAGGTTTTTTAGTACCATTTTGTTATCAGTCATTCAGTCATTAAGATCAGGTAAACAGAGTTGTCTTGCTATTTATAAAAGGATAAGTAGCACTCTTATTTAGATTAGAGATCAGATTCCTTACCCTATCTGAGCTTTACCTATAAATGCATTCTCAAGTCACTCTTTCTAGTAAAAATAATCCTTCCTGTTCTTTACCTAGAGAAATAACCAGATGTATTCGGGGCTTATGGTGGCAGTCAGTCAGAGTTTGGAACCATGTGAAAACAAATACAATATTCAAACCTCCCTTAATAGTCATAACCTTCTTGAGAACTTTGGTATAACTCTATGAAGACTCAGGTGATTCCAGCTCATAAAATCTGAGGAGTTATCATAAGGTTGTCAAGGACAACAGGGAAGTAGCAAATGTGAGATTTCAACTCAAGGTTTCAGATTTCACTAATTTTACATGAACATTTAATTACTAATAATTCTCATGGTTCTTTCTCTTTACAGTGCTCACATATTACTGTCCATATTTATTCTTAATTTTTCATTGTTGTAATTATTAACATATATAAATCGCACAAATAAATGGGTTTCATTGTGACATTTACATACATGCATATATCATGCCTTGATCATGTCCACATTCCTTTCAGCCTTCTCTTACACAATTCTATCCCCCCACCAAATCTCCTTCTTCTTCCCTTAAAGTCCATCTTCTACTTTCATGTCATTTTAATTTCTTTCTACACATGAAAGAAAAGATGATATTTGTTTTTGTCTGCATCTGGCTTATTTCACTTAACATTGTATATGTATTATTAACACGATGCCCTCCAGTTCTATCAATTTTCCTACAAATGACATGATTTCAGTCTTCTTTATGAATAATTCTTGACTGTATACAGACATGCCATAATTTCTCTGTTCATTCTTCTGGCCATGGAAACCTGAACTGATTACGTATCTTAGCTATTGTGAATAGTGCCACAATAAACATGGGCATGTAGGCATCTCTTTTGAATGCTGACTTAATTTCTATTGGATTTGTACTCAGAAATGAGATAACTATATCACATGGTAGCTTCCTTTTCAATTTCTTAATGAACCACCATACTGTTTTTCATAGTAGATATACTAATTTTCATTTTTAAGAGCAAAATTGAAGGATGCCTTTGTCTCTACATCCTTGTCAGTATTTGCTATTTTTTGTTTTCTTGAAAATAACTATGCTGGTGAGGGGATATGTAATCTCAATGTAATTTCGATTTGTACTTCCTTGATGGCTAAAGATATTGGGCATTTTTTTCATATATTTATTGGTCATTTATACTTTTTTTTGAGAGGTATCTGTTCATATCATTTAGTCAGTTTTTGATTAAATTAATTATTTTTTGTTAAGGTTTTTGAGTTATGTTAAGGATATTAATCCCTTTATACTAATTGTTATTTGATTGGTTTATTATAATTATGCATAATAGTGGGATTCTTTATGGCATATTTATCCATAAACATATGATAATTAGATCAATCTCTTTCCCTAGTGCCTTCCTTTTTCTTTCTCCCTCATCTCTGATTCACTTGCTTTAGTCCACTGATCTGCTTTCTGTTGCTATCAGTATTATTATTTTAATTAGTGCATTATAAATATAAACACATTATATATTATATATATACACATATAATATATATAAGCAGGGTTCATTGTGGCATATTTGTACATAAACATCACACAATTTGGTTGGTTTTGTTCAGTAATATTTCCACATTCCCTCTCTTACTCCCTCCTCCTCAATCCATTTTCTCTACTCTACAGAATTCCATTCTATTTTCATAAGATCCCTTTTTTCTCCCTCACTTACATGTGAGAGAAAACATTTGACCCTTCACCTTTTGAGACTGGTTTGTTTCACTTAGCATGATTTTTTTACTCACTCATAAAAAGGATTGAAATTATGTCATTTGTTGGTTAACTGTCTGTTTAATAAATAGCTGGCAAGAATTTTCTCCCATTCTGTATGTTGCCTCTTCACTACACAGATTGTTTCCTTTGCTGTGAAGGTTTTAAATTTCTTTTAAACCCATTTGTCAATTCTTATGTTTGTTTTCTGAGCTATTAGAATCCTATTTAGGAAATTATTATCTGAACCAATATCTTGGCGTGCTTCTCCTGCTTTCTTATAGTACTTTCAATGCTTTAGGTCTCACCTTAAGGTCTTTGATATATTTTTAGTTGTTTTTTGTACAGAGTAAGAGTTAAGGAACTATTTTCAATCTTCTACATGTGCGTATTCCGTTTTCCCATCTTTTGTTGAAGAGGCTGTCCCATTTCCAATGTATGTTTTTAGTTACAGCAAATCTGTAGATGCTATTTTATTTCTGATTTCTCTATGTTGTTCCATTGGTGCACCTGTCAATATTTAGTTCAATACCATGATAATTTTTGTTACTACTGCTTCATATTACATTTTCAAAAAAGGCATTATGATGCCTCCAGCATTGATCATTTTGCTAAGGACTGCTTTGGATATTTGTGGTCTTTTGTGCATCCATATGAATATTAGGGTTGTTTTATTAATTCTATTTCTGTGAAGAATGTCATTGGTATTTTGATAGGAATTGCATTGAATCTGTAGATCACTTTGGGTAGTAAGGACATTTTAACAATATTATTTTCCCCAATCCATGAACATGGGTGCTCTTTCATCTTCTAGTGTCTTCATTTCTTGATTCAACTTAAAAAATTTTTATTATTGTTTTTAGTTAATTTTGACATATTAATACAAACATGGAGTATATCTTATTCTAATTAGGATACCAGTCTTGTGGATATACATGATGTTAAAATTCACTCTGGCATATTCTTATATACACATAGGAAAGTTATGTCAGATTCATCACACTGTTTTTCTTATTCTAATCCTCCTCCCTTTACTTCATTCCCCTTTCTTATTCGGTGAATTTCTATTCTTCCCCTCCCCCACCCCTTGTCATGTGTTAGCATCTATATCAGAGAGAACATTCAGCCTCTGTTTTGGGCGATTGACTTATTTCACTTAGCATGATAATCTCTAGTTCCATTCATTTACCAGCAAATTTCATAAAGTCATTCTTCTTTATGGCTGAGTAATATTCCATTGTGCATATATTATATATACCATATTTTCTTTAGTCATTCATCTGTTGAGGGGCAACTAGGTTGGTTCAAGTTTAGTTATTTTGGATTGAGCTGCTGTAGACATTGATGTGACTGTGTCACTGTAGTATGCTGATTTTGCCTCCTTTGGATATCTACTGAGGAGTAGTATAACTGGGTCGAATGGTGGTTCCATTTATATTTTTTGAGGACTCTCCATACTGCCTTAAAGAGTGGTTGCACCAATTTGCAATCCCACCATCAATGCATGAGTGTACCCTTCTCTTTTCTTCTTTTTAAAATTAATTAATTAATTAATTAATTTTGATTCATTGTACACAAATGTGGTATAACTTGTTTCTCTGGTTGTACACGAAGAAGTCACACCATTTGTATAATCATACATGTACATAGGGTAATGATGTTTGTCTCATTCTGTTATTTTTCCTTCCCCCGACTCTTCCCACCCCTGTTTTTCCTCTATACAGTCCATCCTTCTTCCATTCTTGTCTCTCTCCCACCCCCTGTATGTATCATCATCCGCTTATCAGAGAGATCATTTGGCCTTTGGTTATTGGGGATTGATTTATCTCACTTAGCATGACATTCTTCAACTGCATCCATTTACCTGCAAATGCCATAATTTTATTCTTCTTTATGGCTGAGTAATATTCCATTGTGTATATATGCCACAGTTTCTTTATCCATTCACCAGTTGAAGGGCATCTAGGTTGGCTCCAAAATCTAGCTATTGTGAATTGAGCTGCTATAAACATTGATGTGGCTGCATTACTGTAGTATGTTGATTTTAAGTCCTTTGGCTATAACCAAAGGAGTGGGGTAGCTGGGTCAAATGGTGGTTCCATTCCAAGTTTTCTAAGGAATCTCCACACTGCTTTCCAGAGTGGCTACACCAATTTGGAACCCCACCAGCAATGTATGAGGGGACCTTTTCCCCAACATCCTTCCCAACACCTATTGTTGCTTGTATTCTTGATAATGGCTACTCTAGTAGAAGTGAGATGAAATATTAGGGTAGTTTTGATTTACATTTCTGTAATTACTATAATGTTGAACATTTTTTCATATATTTGAGGATTGATTGTATATCATCTGTGAAGTATCCACTCAATTCCTTAGCCCATTTATTGATTGAGCTATTTGTATTTTTGGTGTTTTTTGAGTTCTTTATAAATTCTAGAGATTAGTGCTCTATCTGAAGTGTATGTGGTAAAGATTTTCTCCCACTCTGTGGGCTCTTTCTTCACATTGTTGATTATTTCCTTTGCTATTGAATGATGAATGGATAGCAGAAGAGATGATGGAGATAATAAAAAAAATGCTTAGAAGTATATGAGAGCATTGATACAACATATCAAACTCTCTGGGATACTATAAGACAGTGCTGAGGAAAGTTCATTGCATTGAGCTCATTCATTAATAAAATAAAAAGTCAATATATAAATGACCTAATATTACATCTCAAAGGCTAGACAAAGAAGAATAAATCAAAACCTAAAACAGTTGAAGACAGGAAATAATTAAAATCAGAGCTGAAATCAATGAAATTGAAACAAAAGAAACAATTCAAAATATTGACAAAACAAAAAGTTGGTTCTTTGAAAAAGTATATAAATTTGTAAACCCATAGTTACACTAACAGAGAGAAAGAGAAACAAAACCCAAATTACTAAAATTCATGATGAAAAATGAAATATCACGATGGATACTACTGAAATACAGAAGATAATTAGAAACTATTTTGAAAATCTATACTCCAATAAAATAGAAAATCTTGAAGACATCGACAAATTTCTAGAGACATATGATCCACCCAAACTAAATCAGGAGGACACACACACACAATTTAAACAGATAAATTTCAAGCAATGAAATAGAAGATGCCATCAGAAGCCTACCAATGAAGAAAAGCCCAGGACCATATGGATTCTCAGTTGAGTTCCACAAGACCTTCAAAGAAGAATTAACACCAATAATCCTCAAAGTATTCCATGAAATAAAAAAGAAGGGAACCCTCCCGAACTTATTCTATGAGATAGTATCACCCTGATACCACAACCAGATAAAGACTCATCAAGGAAGGAAAACTTCAGACCAATATTGCTGATAAACATAGACACAAAAATTCTCTGTAAAATTCTGGTAAATTGGATACAAAAATATATTAAAAAGATAGTGCACTATGATCAAGTGGGGTTCATCCTAGGGATGCAAGGTTGGTTCAACATATGGAAATCAATAAACATAATTCATCACCTCAGTACACTTAAAGACGAGAATCATATGATAATCTCAATGGAGGTATAAAAAGCTTTTGACAAAATATGGCACATCTTCATGTTCAAAATTCTAGAAAACTAGGGATAATAGGAACATACCTCAACATTGTTAAAGCTATCTATGCTAAGCCCAAGGCCAACATCATTCTAAAGAGAGAAAAACTGAAAACATTCCCTCTAAAAACTGGTTCAAGATGGGAATACCTTCTTTCACCACTTCTATTCAACATTGTTCTTGAAACTCCAGCCAGAGCAATCAGACAGATGAAAGAATTAAAGGTATACGAATAGGGAAATAAGAACTCAAACTATCATTATTTGCTGAGGCCATGATTCTATATTCAAAAGATCCAAAAACTTCCACCAGAAAACTCCTAGAACTAATAAATGAATTCACCAAAGTAGCAGGATATAAAATCAATACCCATAAATCAAATGCTTGTCTGTACATCAGTATATACTTTCCCCACATCCTCGCCAACATTATTGTTCCTTGTGTTCTTGATAATCGCCATTCTGTCTGGAGTGTGGTGAAATCTCAGTGTAGTTTTAATTTGTATTTCTCTAATTTCTAGAGATGTTGAATATTTTTTCATATATTCATATTTATTCTTTTGAAAAGTGTGTTTTTAGTTCCCTTTAGTTTGATCAGGTTATTTGTTTTTTGGTGTTAAGCTTTTTGAATGCTTTGTATATTCTCAGTGTTTTTGTGTTTGGTTTTTTTTTTTTTTCATTTGTTTTGCTTTGTTTGTTTTTTTTTTTTTTTTTTTTTTTTTTTTTTGGTACCGGGAATTGAACCCAGTGGTGCTTAACCACTGAGCCACAACCCCAACCCTTTTTTGTATTTTACTAAGATACAGGATCTCACTAAGTTCCTTAGGACCTTGCTAAGTTCTTGAGGCTGGCTTTGAATTCTCGATCCTCTTGTTTCAACCTCCAGAGCTGCTGGGGTTCCAGGCCTGTGCCACTGAGCCTGGCTGAACTCTTTGTATATTCTGAAAATTAATTCCTTAACTCGGGTATAGGTGGCAAAGATTTTCTCCCATTCTTTAGGCTCTCTCTTTATGCTCTTGATTGTTTCCTTTGCTATGAAGAAGCTTTTAAGTTTGATACCATCCCATTTATTGATTTTTCATTTTACTTTTTGAGCTTTTGAAATTTTGGTGAAAAAGTCGGTTCCTAAGCCAACATGTTGAAGTGATGGGTCTACATTTTCTTCTTCTAGTAGCTGAGGATTTCTGGTCTAATATCTAGGTCTTTGATACATTTTAAGCTGAGTTTTGTGCAGGGTGAGAGATAGGGGTTCAATGTCATTCTACTACATATGAATTTCTAGTTTTCCCAGCATCATTTGTTGAAGGGCAATCTTTTCTCCAATATATGTTTTTGGCGCCTTTGTCTAGTATAAGATAATTGTATTTTTGTGGGTTTGTCTCTGTGTCTTCTATTCTGTAAAATTGTTCTACATACATGTTTTGGTGCAAATGCCATGCCATTTTTGTTATTATGTCTCTGTGGTATAATTTAAGGTTTGGTATTGTGATGTTTCCTGCTTCATTTTTCTCACTAAGGATTGTTTTGACTATTCTGGGCCTCTTAATTTTCTAAATGAATTTCATAACAGCTTTTTCTACTTCTGTAAAGAAGATCATTGGAAGTTTAATAGGAATTATATTAAATCTGTATAACACTTTTGGTAGTATGGTCATTTTGACAAGATTACTTCTGTCTATCCAGGATCATGGGAGATCTTTCCATCTTCTAAGGTCTTCTTCAATTTCTTTCTGCAGTGTTCTGTAGTTTTTATGGTAGAGGTCTTTCATCTCTTGTTTTTTTTTAGATTGATTCCTAAATGTTTTATTGTTTGTGAGGCTATTGTGAATGGGATAGTTTTCTTAATGTCTTCTTCAAAGTTTTCTGATCTTCATTGTACAATTTCTTCACCTCCTTGGTTGGGTTTATTCCTATTTTATTTTTTTAGACTATTGTGAATCTGAATGGTTTTCTCTTTACTTTCTCAGTGACTTCATATTATGTGGTATATAAAGGCTCATGATTTTCTTAATTTTGTATCCTGCTACTTTGTTGAATTAGTTTATGATTTCTAATCATCTTTGGGTGGAGACTTATAAGTTTTCTAATTACAGAACCATATCATTAGCAAACAGGGATAATTTGATTTTCACTTGTATAATTTTGTATGCCTTTTTTTTCCTCTTGCTTAATTACTCTGGTTAAATTTTTTAGTACTATATCAAATAAGAGCAATGAGAGTAAACATCCATGTCTTGTCCCTGATCTTGAAGGAAATGCTTTCAGTTTTTCCCTAAATCAATATGATGGTGACTAGGTATGTCATATATAGCATTTGTTACTCTCCCTTTATAAGTGAATATAGTCAGGTAATATAGGACAAATAGCTTTACATAAATAACCTTAACCCATAACTTGGAGCAGTTGATTATCACAATTCCCTCCTTATAAACATATCTTCTTCTTTTGGATTATTCATGTGCTTTGTTAAACATTCTGTCCATTGAACATTTTGGTGTTCCCATCTATATCAACTTCACCCCTTGGCTTTAGATGCTGAGAGCATTTAGCAGACCTCTACATGTCCTTGTTTATACATAGCATTAGTTGATTAGATAAGCAGCTAGATTACGAACATATCTGTAAAAGCTAATATAAGTAAAGTACAAATGTCCCAATTAGAAAGTAGATTATAGAACATTGTATAATAAATGGAATGCAGAATGAAGACATACAATGCTTTTGACCTTAATGAAATTTGGCTAATATAGGAAAGAAATATATAAATTCAAAATACCATGGTTAATAGTTACACTAAGATATCTACTCCATTTATGTATTCTTTAGTTTGGTGCCCAGCATAGCTCACCCAATTTTCTTCTGAATATCCTTAATATTAATCCTGCCCCATGGATAGTCTCAACATAAAGTAAGATTTAAAAATCACTAAATCAACATTAGTACTAATAAATTCAAAGGACAAAAGAGGCAAATTGCAAATGAAAAACACGGAAAAATTATTCAACCCTATTATTCAACCTGGCAAAGGAAATAAGGCATAATAATCCTCAATGTTTTCAGCATGTAGAAAAACAGCAAGACCAACATAATTAAAGTGGAGTGTTAATTAATACAACTTTTCTCACAGAAAATTTGGCAGAGTTTACTAGATACTTCAAAGGGATAATTCTAAACCTAGGTATTTATCCTAAGAGAAATTCAGAAAAGGAACCCAAGTTTAATTTATATGAGTGGTCATCACAGTGTTCATTTTAAATATTTTTTAAAATGACATTTATTAAATATATTGTAGTCTCTTTAAATTATAGAATGATGTGAGGCCAATAAAATTTTTTGAATCTCATATAGGAAAATATTTGCTATATGCTTTTAAATGCAAATGCAGTTAATAAATATACATGTACCCCAAATAATGTAATTTATAAAAATGAGATCTATCTATGCTTATCTATCTAGAAAAATGTTCATATCAAAATATAAACAATATTAAACAGTATTATTAAAATATTTGTAAAATGTTATTCAAGATCAAGTTTTTTATCTTTGGGCACTGGGATTGATAATTTTAATTTTTTATTTATATTTTTCTGTAATTAGTGTCTATAAGTTTGTTTCATACAATAATCAATTTACTAGAATCATTAGAGAGTTTTAAAAATTCATTTATTCTATTATAATTTTACATATGATGCTTTAAAATACACATTTACATGCTTAATATTGTAGTTTTCAGATTTTTAAGGTAGTACTTCAGATTTTTAATACTTTTAGTACAATAAGAATATATAGCTTATAAAATATTAAAATGCACTAAATTTAGAGAAAAAAGTCTTAATTTCACTATCCCATATTAATTGCAACTGTTTTGTGTGTGTATTAATTCTGCATATTTTGGGTGTATGGTGTCCACATATATAATGGACATATTTTCTTTAAAAATACTCATGATATACAATATTATCTTTTCTTTTAATTTTTGTTACAAACATTTTGTATATGATTTAATGTTTTTTGTGAATGTCTTACTTAAAGCTGGTTTTGTGTTCCTTTAGTATTGATGTGAAGTATTTATTAAGTACACCATTATTGGATATTTAATCTGTTGCCATTTTTAAATGCTATAAATAACAATGCAAAGTATTCTTGTAATAAATCCTTGGTAATATACATTACTTCCTTAGTATAAATCCATATATTTAAAAAGGGCATGCAAAATTCCATAGTTTTTGATCAATATTGAAGCATTTTCTTCTAGAAAAATGGTATTAACTTATATTTCACAAATGATGTTTGGCAGTGTATATTTTCCTGCACTTTAAAAAATACAAAATACTACTGTTTCTTAAAATATTTTGCTAATTTGATGTACAAAATATTGTCTTTTAGTGTAATGTCTTTGGGATAGTCTCTGCTAACTCTTTTTCTTAATTGGCCATTAATTTTCTTCTTTATGGTACTGTGTTTTCAGGTTATTTGCAAATTTTGTGGACTGTTCATCTGTATTTTGTTGATGCCTAAGAACCATTTACAATGAAGATAATTGTTGTTGATTCATATCTTAGGGTTTATTTGGCTACATGCCAATTGTTTTTCTATGATTGGTCATAAATAACTAGCAGAGAGGAGCTGTTATTTTTCCCTACATATTTGATTCGTATCTATAAACTCATATATATATATATATATATATATATATATATATATGCTTTGTAGTGGTATAATTTTTAAGACATTTTCTCCAAATGACATGTCTAAAACCCATTGTAGCAGCCTACATTTTCTGTTTGAAAGCATCTTTAATTCTTTCAAGCAGTTCCATAAAAAGCAATGTATCAGTCAGATGCATAGAGCAGAAATAAGAAAATTAGAGAGCTGATAGCTGACCCTTATTGCCCTTTGCTGTGGTTTCCTGAAAACCTTATATCAAATTCATAGCTAGAACTGAACCACGTGCTCTGTCCCTTGTCAGACATTTTTTTTCCAAAAAGGATATCTAATAACTTTATGAAGGAATGTTGAGAAGAATAATTGCAGGCCTTTGGGGGCTTCTCCACCTAGATTTCAATATTGAGTGTCTCACTTTCAGATTATAAATCTGCCCCTATAACTTGCACTTTGGAGGTTGCAACTGAACTGAGAAGCAATGAGAAGGATTAGTGGATTGTTTTCTCTCCTTGTGAAGTAATGTGATATCAGCTCTATCCACTGGCTTCTGAAGCCTAACTAGTTTACAACATGTCAGAATTTACAACTGTAGGATTTACATAAACATATCTATTCATGGATCCTATGCACAAATGTTCCTTTTGTACTTATAATACAGCTCATGTTGTCATGTGATTTTAAAATGCCAAACTATGTTTAAATGAAGTGTAAAATATAGAATTTTAAGTTAGAAAGAATCACCTAATTCAACTTTCATCGAGGGTAACTGAATCAAAGATCTGAAGTGACTTACCTGAAGTTGCACTGTGAGTAGTGACCCTTCCACAATCACCATTTCTCTCAGAGATGCTTAGGATGTAGAAGAAATCAATAGCATAAGCAACAGTGGTATAATTGAAAGGGGACGTGCCTCCTCTTACCCTACTCAGTTGCATAATGCATGAAGTTCCCCCTGTATACTCCTCCAAGATGAGGAATAATTCAAGGTGTGCCAGTGAAAACACTATATGGTATATATGAAATTAAACTCCTGCATAGGATAAGAAATGATCCAGAAAAAAGGCAGGGAAGAATTCAAGGAAAAACTATCGATTTAGCAATACTGGAAGAAACCAGGTCGAAATACACAGAATTCTTTAGAGAATACACCCCTGAAACATTTAAATGTTGAGGTAAAGCAAGTCATCTGTTCATACTTCTTTGAGGAAAGCCTCTTCTCAGCGGTAGAAAGAGCAAGTTTGGATTAAGTTCTTTTATTTCCTCATCACATTACTGTGTGGCACATGTAATTATATAACCAAAAAGGCCAGCGTTAATGATACACTGATTGGACGCTGTGCTGAAGCACAGCTCATCCATGTACATCCACACACTTTTATGTACAGTATGCTCTTTCTTAAATCAGTTGTAGAATGTTCAAAACGGAAGGGATTTTAGAGATTATTTAGTCTACCTTATTCATCTTATAGGAGAGAAAACTGAGGCCCAAGGAAAGGAAATGGCTTATATAAAGTCATTATATGGCAGAAATAGGTGGACTAGAACTCTACACTCTGGATGTCAGGTCACTTACTGTGTGTCTACCACCCTGCTTATCACCATGATGCTAATTAACCCTGAATTGGTTACCATTTCAAATCAGATAAAGCCACCCACTTACATCAGGATCATCACATGTCAAAGATTTGATTGTTTTCTTCTACTTTCTAAAATTCTCTCATCCCCTCTTTCTATTTATCTCACTTTCATCATTTCCCTTCCCTTCCCCATTACCTTTCCCTTTCAGTAAAGAGTGACATCAATGGAAATTTAGAGCATAACAATAACAAGACAACTTTTGTTGAGCCAAACAAAGTGATAGTTATTCTCAAAACCCAAGTTTTATTATTATAGTGGGGGCTTCAGCTGATGTTTATGATAAAGCTATGTCATAATATTTCTCTAATATTAGATGAAGCCATTTTGTAGAAATGAATTTCATATTGTCCATTCTGTTATTTGTAATATTTGAATTACATGATAGTGCACATACTCACAAACACATACACAAATACTTTTAGGTGAATGACCAGATAAATGATCCATGTAGGTAGAAAATTATGATTTCTTTTTAACTGAAGTTGAATTTTCTAAGACTAACACTTGCCTGGGCTCACTTACTTTTAGCAAACTACTTTCCAGACTGATATGTTCCAGAATTGCATAATTGTATGATCATTTCATTCATGTCCCTAAATTTATATATTATGAATTGGGGATCTGAGGAGAGCTCGAAGAGGAGCAGCATAAGGACTAGCATCAAGACCTCCCGATTCCCCTGCATACTGGTGCTTCCATTCCCTAATATCACATCTGTTTGTTTTCCCAGGGAATGGTTTCCTTACATTCTTTAGTTGGAATGGGAACTAGAGGCACTGACCAGCTAAGTTCACAAAATTATTTTCTCACATAGTACAAATACCAAAGCAAAATATTCAATGAATCATCTTTCCATTCTCTTTGGAATCTCTGGCATCAAAAATATGATTTCAAGCTTGTGTCCTTCAAAATTCTAGTGTTAAATTCAAAAGGAAATGTGCTGGATTGCAAGACGGGCTGACACCCTACAGGGGTATGCAATGGCCTTTCTTCAGTTCACATAAATATTAATATTGGCTATTTTAACTTGAATGAAAATAGAACTCTAATTAATATAAGATTTGTTTCTTTTGCTTGTAACCTAGAATTGAATATGATCTCTATCTTGTGAATGTTTGATTGTGAGATTTTTTAAAGCAAGAATGTGTTACAAAAGCAGCATTAAAAGAGAAAATCAAGTGCTTAAGTTTAACAGAAGAATAAAAATGACATCTTATATTTATATTGTGCTTTATGGTTTTTAAAAGCAATTGTAAAATTATTCATCACATTATTGGAGCCTCATGGTAACCATGTGAGACAGGTAGTACAGGTAATTTCCTTGTACACAATATTTCTTTATTGTACAGATAGTGTAGCTAAGGCCCAGAGATATTAAAGCCATTTCACAGTAAGTGGCTACAATAAGACTAGAGTCTGAGTCCTCTGACCTGTGAATCAGTATACTTTCTAAGGTTATTAGTAGTTTTTAATTAAATGAATAATCCCCATTACTAAAGTTTTCATGTTCCAGCTGCACAAATTGCTATAGATAAAAACAGTAGTAGGGATGGCACAAGCAAAATTATGTAATTAATTTTAAATGTTTTAGCAGAATGTGTTAATGCAGGTCTGTTAATCTCACCTACTTGGTAGGCTGAGGCAAGAGGATTGTAAATTTGAGTCCAGCCTGGGCATGTTGAGACTCTATATTGAAATAAAATGAAAATAAAAGGGGGTGGGAATGTAGATTAGTGGTAGAGAGCTTGTCTAGCAAGTATAAGGCCCTGGGTTCAAACTCCAGTACTGAAAAATAAAGAGTTTTATGTAGGCTTCCTATCGAGAAGAATTTGTAACTCTTCATTGGAGAGCTACCATATGTCATATCTTTTTTTATGGGCCTCAGAATTCAAATTAAACTTGCTCCTGTGGTCTGAATGTTGGTGTCCCACAAAATCATGTGCAGAAACCTTATCTCCAAGCTGATGGTATTAAGAGATGGACCCTTTGATTGAGAGATGATTAATTCATAAGAATGGAGCTCTCATGAATAGGATTGGACCCCTACAAAAGGGCTTGAGGGAGCCTGTTCACCTTTTCTACCCTGTGAGGATACATCAAGAAGGTGCCATTATTGAAGCAAAGAATAAGCCTTCACCAATCACTGTCTTCTGGTGTCCTGATCTTGTACTTCTTCACCTCCAAAAATGTTACCAATACATTTCTATTGTTTGTAAATTACTCCATCTAAGGTATTTTGTTATAAAAGAACAGAATTAGAAAATTATTTTATTTTTTCCCAACTGAGATCTAATTAACACATACAGGGGTTTGGATCACAATAGAGAAGTTGGTGATAGAAATGAAGCAAGGGGAGGAAAGGGAAATGAGAGAAAGAGAGAAAGAGAGAGAGAGGTTTAAGATTTAATGACATATAACAGGAGAAATTGTCAGGGATGACTTAACAGCACTACCAAGAATGCCATGTAGAAAATAGCAATTTAAATCAAAAGTACACATGCTCACAGCTCTTTCTCCCTCCCTTTGGGATGCCCACTTGAGATTCAGCAACAGCTATCTAATTTCTAGATAGAGATTCTGCTGCTTCTATGTTAGTGGCCTAGTTGATTAAAAAGAATAGGTGCTACTCTTGGGTTGTTAGGGGATTCAGTGAAAATGAAACATTTCTGTACTGGATACCAGGGAATTGAACTATAATAGGTGCATGGTTTGCTAGGGTAAGTGGAAGTATACTTTGTTTGAGATTTTATTTTTAGGAAGAATGTTGGATCCTTAGGAGCAAAAACATTTGCAAATATGGTGTAAATTGTAAGATTTAAGACAACCATAGGATTCACTTTCAGGTGACTCACCAGAAAAATGGCAATGAAAAGGGAAAGTTTACTTCTTAATGAGTTTTTATAATATAATATAATACAATATATTTCCCTATTACCTCTTCATACTTTATTGTGATATCCTGTTTGTCTACCATTCCCAATAGACTCAGAAATCCGTGAAGGGATGAAACATGTCCACATTGTTTTCTGCTTTCTCCTCAAGGCTTTGTTCTAGTGCTCAGTATATGGTAATATTTCAAACTTATCTGTTGAGGGAAAGAAGGAAGGGAATAAAGGGAGGAGTGGAAGGAAGAAGGGAAGAAAAGAGGAAGGGACAGACCTATGGAAGAAACAAACTCATCAGCCTAATCTTGTTATTTTTAACTACATTAATGCAGTTATATCTGCTTAAATGTCTGCTCTTTCTGACTGAAACATAGACCAAAGAGTATTAAGATCTTATGCTATCTGGAGTTTTATGAATGTATATTATGCTTTAGTGAAGAGTTAAAATGTGTCTTTGAAAAAATCCTACAAAATGCATTCAAATATTTATAGACTCATGGTGGGTACTATTTATCAAATGGATTTTCTTTGCAGTAACTTTTAAATTCCAGTGTTTTTCCTTAATAATATTTTAATATCTGCTACAACAATAAAACACCAGGTCTGAATAGACATTCCATTACTTATTAAAAAGTAGACTCAACATTCCAATATATAAAGAAAGTTCTGCTTTTTTAGTCTGCCAATGATTAGGCTCTAAGAAGTTCTTCCTTAGAAGTGACAATGGTTGTACCTCATTGTGTTTCCTCATGTGCAACAAAACCTCTAAAACATATGTGGCTAACCTCTATCTATTTCTCTGTCTTTATTTCTAGAACACTTGGTGAGGTTATTTACATTTATCAAATTACTTCACAATTTTTATTTTGGACAGTTCCAAAATAAACTATGATAAACTATTTGTATATAAAGAATATGAGAAATAAAAACCAAACTTTGAAATAAGTAGTGAATGCCATGAAACGATAGCAGAAATTGGCAAAATTAGAAAGCTGAAAGATATTGTTCAAATAAAATACTGATTTGATTTTTAAGAAGTGAAACTGAGAAACGCTGAAAGTGACCCTTTTTCCTCCTATAATATTGAAATTAAAATGTGCTCATTTCCAGAAGCCTCTTCATATAACATGCTAAGCAATTATACTGAATGTGAACATTTTATTTACTCTTTAAGTCAGATTCTTTCACTAATGCATATTAAACCATCATATTCTCCTCCTGGGATTTAAAATACTGTATTTTTAAAAAGCCATTAGATGTGAATACAGTTAAGTTCATGAGGATATTCAAACTTCAAGCATTTACAAAATTGAGTTATATTTTTGAATAAAATATTTAAAAAATAATGTCAACCTTTTTTTAGAAAACATCAATCACTTGAAAAGTAGATTCTCTAATACTTAAATCTGTCAATAGTCCTCTCGGTTCACCCACACCACCATTTACTCCACTCGTCTTTGCTCTAGGAACACAAAAACATTCCAAAAATTAAAAATGAATTAAACTACTTTAAAATTATATTTGCCAAAAAATAATTATGCGAGACCATGGTAACCAAATGTAAAATGTAACAAAATTACATGTTTGTATAAAATATTAAGGTGATTTTATCGCAGCAATATCAATTTTCATATAACATTTATTATAATATAATACAATAGAGCTAAATAAATGTTATGCATACAAATATTCAAGAATACACATGATATTTACATATTCTATTGTCCTGTTTTTAGGTTAAACTTTTTCTGATTTTCAGTGCCATTCTTTGATGTAAAAAGTATTCTACCTTTTAAAACAAGAAAATAAAGGCAACTATATTAAATCATTTATCCAAGGACATGGAAATAGAAACAAAGACATTTTGTATTAAAAGTTTCCAAACTCAAATGATGTAGTTAAATCATTGTAGTATCTCTCTTGTCATTGCAGTTAAAAGAAATATGTTTGGTGGCTTTCTGTTTTGATTTCCCAAGGACAGGATTGTTTTTATTTACTCTATAGGTATGTAAAATGAGAATGCAATTTTTAGCAATATACCATTAATTGTTTGGAAAAGCAAGGAGAAAACATTGTGAGAGTTGTAAACAACATTGATAGAAACCAATTATAGAGGAAGAAAAATAATGTTTCTCTATGTAGTTATATTAAAAAATCTTCAGTAAAATTCACTCACTCTATTGTATATTTTCTTTGGACTATATGAGAAGTAGTTTAGGAAAATTAGGTGAAAGGTCACTTTTGTAAAGTCAATGAAAGATTAGCTAAGTTTCCAAACAGAATGAGAACAGAAAAATCATAGGATATTTTTAAAACCAATGAGAAGATTTGCTTTTATAATTTTTTATTGAAAATCATTATGAAGATTTGCTCATAATGATCTTGAGTACTATGGACATACAGACACTTACCTAAAGTTAAAGTAAATGTTTTTGTTCAAAATGTTTTTCAAAGTATCTGTTGTATATGTTATTTATAATTCCTCTCCAAACTGCAAGAAAGCATTGTAGCTAAAGTACTATACAAATTCATACAGATCACTTTGCTATTAAAAGGCAAAATTAAATGCCTTTATTAAAACTGTATTGAAAACATAGTAAGGATATTCTAAGGGAATAGAGGACTGGTTAGTTAAAATGATGCAATTTAAAATAAGTACTGTAGTTAAGGTAGAAATATAGCATTAGGACCTCAGTAAAAGCAAAATAGATGGACTTTCTAAAATCCATCAGTGCACCCTCTTTCCCCTCCTTTTGGCCCTTTCTATCAGAGAAAAGAGTCACTAATGTTAGATAGATGTAATTGATTTAAATCTCCAGGGACATTTGCATTTTAAAAGGCCATCATAGAAAGGGCCACATTTAACCTAAAGGAGGCCTGGAAAATATGCTCAAGTTTAATATATATTCCTGTCAATTAAAGGTTTATTGGAACTTTAGACTTTGTACTTTTGAAGTATAGGAATTATAATTTTGGTTTCACTTACTTTCTCAAAGCCACACACTGAGCTTCACACCTGCATGAGGTTTACAGATCTCTAATTTAGGCCTATCTCTGTTGCATGACATTCTTTAGAATATCTCTTACAGTTCCTGGACTGTGAGGGTCTTATAGTACAGACTACAACTTATTCATCTTTGTATTAGTAGTGTGCAGCACAGCCTGACAAACAAGAAAGACTCAATAAATGCTGGTGAAAGGAATGAATGCATGAACAAGCAGAGATTTGTCTATGTACCATACAGGCACTCAACATGATCTCACACAACAGAGTTTAGAATGAAGAGCCTAAAAATATCTAACAAATATTAACACTGTATATTAAGTAACGAAACTGTTAACAAATAATCATGTGTATACATTTGCATATGTGTATATCTCCCCTATTAAAGAAAAAGATCTTTAATAACAAGAAACATGTTTTATTAATCTTTATTAATGCTTAAACTCAGTGACTTGCACATAGTAGGTGCTCAATTCTCTTTTCTGATTAAATGATTGATACGTCATATGGATAAGTAAAAATATTAATTGTACAATAATCAATCTATCTTTACTTCACGAGCACTTCCTGCTCTATTCTTAATGATTGTTTTCTATTTTCATGGTAAATATGATGTTATTGTTAAAAACTATTAGCTGATTTGCAAATTTTACCCAAGCAATAGTAATCAGTGATGGTGTGTCAGTAAGAACAGGGAGTTAGGGCAGGGTGGTTTTTACGACCTGAAATCTTATATTTTATTCATTAATATTCTCACTAATAATTTATAAATAATAAAGATATGTGGGATTGACAATATTTTAAAATCCTAAATATAAATTGAAGTACATATCTATAGGAGTCAAAAAACACAAGCAGCTATGCAGTAATCCTAAAGGTGATTACAAAGAGAATGTGAATTAAAAATGCAACTCCATGTGATAAAAGATAGGGTGATAGGCTATGCAATAAAATAAACTAGAACTGTTTTTTTTCTCTATATCTGTCTGTCTGTCCATCTATGTACCTACCTACCTACCTACCTAAATTTCCAATTGCTTTCAATCATCTTGTGAGCTATATTTTATTATTACCCTCATTTCATTGGTGAATAAACTAAGACTCACCAGCTTAAGTAACTTACTTAATTCATACATCTATAAATTTCACTTTCTACTAGATCACTAGTGCTCTGCATTCATAATTAGATACACATATACACATACATGCACACAAACACATATACTTTTAACAAAAGACATACATAATCATCTAAAATCCTCAGGAAACAATGTATATAATGAAAACAATTCCCAAACCCTATCCTAAACTCTGTTCCTGTTCTATCAGGTCTACCTCCCAAATCTCACTCCCCTGAGTTAATTGCTGTTGTTTTGAATGCATGCCTTTCTTTCTATTAATGATTGAATATATACTGCCCATATCAAAATATAAAACTACACTTTAGAAACTTTTTTCACAAGGGAGGATCATTTATCCTTGTGGAATATTTTTATAGATATTTATCCTTATCTGCATACAAAAAGTGACTCTAGTCAATCATAATTACTGACATCTAAATATCCATTCTATAATTTCTAGGAAAAGAGTTTGGATATATGTATATGGCCCAGAAGATTGGACTTTAATATTTAAGCAAAGGGATTCAATTACTTTTCCAAAGGCATACAGGAAATGCAGCAAAAAGCTGTTTGCCACTAACTCCTGTTTTTCAATTAAACTTGTGTCCTCTGGAGTAGTCAGCACGCCTCTCCAATGTTCTTCTCTCTGTAACCTGCTGGTGGCCTGAATCTCTCCAAGTTTTGGTTTGTGTTGTTTCTCCTGTTTAGAATGGCATCCCCATTCTTCTCCAAATGTCCAAATTGTACCTATTTTTAAAAGACAAGTTCAATTCCCATTTCAACCAAAGAGATTTTCCAATTAGTCCCATCCCTTCCTGATAGCACATAATGTGGTAGACAGCATTCTAAATATGGACATTGAAGATTCCTGTTTCCTGGTTATTTAATTAAACATTAATTTAGCTAAATTTCTGAAGGGATTTTGTGAATGTATTTAAAATCCCAAGTCAACAGATCATAAAATATGGAGATTAACATGGCGGAGCCTGACACAACCAGGTGAACCTTTTAGCAGTAGAGAATTTTCTCCAGCTGGTCATAGAAGGAGAAGTCAGATTCAAAGCATAAGAAGTATTTAATATACCAATGCTGGCTTGAAGCTGCAGGGAACCATGTAAGAAAGAAAGTTGGCAAACATTTGAGGTCAAGGGAAGGTAATAAATTTAAGTGATGAAATATGTGGTATTTTCTCATGCATTATGGGGTAGTGCTTGACTCAAATCAATACTTGAACATATTACTTTATTTAGATAATATATATGAAAATATGTAAATATTGATATTCTTGAATATTTTTTATGTGATAGCCTTATCTCCTCAATATACTTCTAAAATATTTTATAGAAGACCATTTTTACAATGAAAAAAATTAAAACCATTCCCACTGAGCTAAAAACATCACTGATAATAAATAATTGAAAACATGAACATAATGTAAACAAAATATCCAACTCATTGGCCTTGGCTTTTGTTCCTGAAATATCATCACAGAAGCCTCTTGAATTCTTAGTTATTTGTCATGAAACTATTTTTGTAAAGAAGCAGGTGTTTTAATTTGAAAAGCCATGTATCAATAGCTAATATTCTCCATAGAAAGAAATATATGTATTTTTCTAAAGAATTAACATATGCTAGTTTAATATAATGCTATGATTAAGGCTCACATGGATGCTGTAGATGTTATTATTGTGCTTGTTGCCCAGGCAACCATATGTACTATGTTCTAAAAGGTTGATTTTTTTCCCCTCCTAAGTGAGTGGGAAAGAAAAAAAAAAAAAAAAGATCTTACTTAAAAACCTATTTAGAAAGGAACAGCCTGGCATTTTTATAAGCTGGTGTTTCACTTCATCTTATCAAAAGTCATTCCCCAAAAAATGTCAAATCTGAAAGCACCGACTTTTTAATCAATTCATTTATTTATTTTTCAGCAATTGCGTTTTGGTTGTTTTTTATAGGCTCTAGGGCTCCAGTTTTATTCCTTTACTTCATCCCCCACATCTGAGAAAGCACCGTATTCATCCACATTACTCATCAGAAAATGCAACAGATATTTCTGCATTGTAGCATTATTGTATGCAGTCATATCATAAGAATAAAATGTTCTGTATCATAGTGAGTATATTTAATTTTATTCAGGTAAATAAATCACTATTTAAAAATTTGGGCATTTCTTCATTATTGCCTTAGTTATGCTGAATCATTGACATATAATGTGCTTTATTTTCATTCTCAAACTAGCAAAGGATATATTGAAGAAAAGGAAGCAAGCTTTACACAAGGAAAAATCAAGCCTGACTGATCTATTGTGGTTCTAACAGGAAGAAAATATACACACAACAAATGGAGTCCAGTAGATATCTATTTATAGCCTCAAAAAAGCCTTTGTCAAGGTTTCACATCTTCAACGATTTCACTGGCTTTGTAAAACCAAAATAAAGTAAAACAAGCAATAAACAACTTCCCTGCAAAAATAGAGAATTCACTTCAATTCAGGAAACAAATAGGTATTTCCAAAATAGAGAATTAAAAACAGTGGGATTCCCTAGGGACCTGGGTGGTCCACATTTTACAAATGTTCCTGAAGTGGAGCATAATAAAACCTTCAAGCTGGCAGACGATTTCAAGCATGTTGGGGACAGTTAATGCATTAAGAGATGTAGGAAGATCTAACAAAGTCATATGACTGTGTAAAATGAGGACATGACCTAGTGCAAAGGAATGTCCTCAGGAAAATATTAAAACTGTACCTAAATAAATGAAAGAATCTTAGAGTTCACAGAAACTGTCCTCCATCCAATGTGTCATTGAGGTGAAAGGGGGAAAAAAAAACAAAGGAAAGAACAAGAGAAAAGAGAGGAAATGAAAAGAAAGAGAAAAAGAAGAAAGCAAAATACTTCATTAGGAGAGACTGAGATGGAAGAAAAATTCTCCCTTTCTTTAGAAATTATTTTTCCAATATCAGAAGTTCTGATCAATGAACTAAAAGAGAAAAGCAGAGAAATAAAAGGAACATACCAAGGAGTTGAGCAGATTATTTAAAAAAATGAAGACTGATAGGAGTTATTGACTAAGGTGAGGAAGTGGTTTACATTTTTCCCACTTTAACTTAATGAATCCTTGCATATTGAAATTAAACTGATAACTCTTGAGAAAATTCCCCCCACAATAGTATTCTACACATTCTATGGTGAGGAATAGATTTATGGTAACTCTTATTACCAGAGGTTTTTTTACTCAACTTTTACTCAAAATAAAGACTTTTATTTCTAACTGTTTGACATCTCTATTTGATTTTCACACAGGCACATTAAAGTCAAAAATCTTTAAAAACAAGCCCTTCATCTTTTGCCTGCCCCATATACATATTTCTCTCTCTTGTGTGTCCTTCTCATTGAATAGCATCCCGTGGTCCTTTTCAGTCCCTGCCTCTCCCAAACAACACTCTGCATCACCAGAAAATGGCACAGTCACATGTATTTCTCAGCTTTTTATCACTGTGCCAAAAAGTATCTAAGAAAAACAACCTTGAGGAGGAAAAGTTTATTTTGGCTAATGGTTTCAGAAATTCAATTCATGGACAGCTGACTTCATTGCTCTAGGCCTGAGATGAGGCAAAATATCCTGGTGGAAGGGCATGACAGAGGAAAGCTGCTCGTCCTATGGCAGCTGGGAAGCAGATGAAGTGAGGCTCTGGGGACACTGTACAACTCCAAAGACATGCTCCCAGTGACTTGCTTCCTCCAACCACACCCTACCTGCATACAGTTACCACCCAGTTGTCCTTTTAAATTATTAATCCATCCACTGGATTAATCTACTGATTACATTGTAGGTCTTGTAATCTAATTGTTTTACTTCTGAACATTCCTGCATTGTCTCACACTTGAGCTTTCAGGGGACATGTCATATCCAAGCCATAACAACATGTTTTCCATTCCTGACAGTTTGTTATTTGAAATACACCCCAAATCTAGACTTACTTCTCAATTCTTACTGTCAATGACTTGGTTTTTACATGAATCATATTAAAAATTTCCTATAATCTCTTTCTGATCTTTCATCTCTCCCCTTTTCAGACCATCCTGTACATAGTTTGAAGACTGACCTCTAAAAATCATTGGTAGATCTTGTGATTCCCTTACATAATAATATTCAATGGCCTCCCACTGCACTTAGAATAAATTTCAAACTCCTTACTCTGCCATTCACACCACAATATAATCTGATCCTGTTTCAGTCTTGTTTAATCAGTTTTCCACTCCAGGCTCCCAAAGCTCTAGGTACAGCTCTGGACTTGGCAATTCCCAGCATAGCTCCAGAAACTCTCATGCTTCAGCTTCTATTACAGCATTCTAACTAATCCTTCTCATGGTAGTTACTTGTCTATTGGTCTGCCTCCTCACAAGCTCATGAGTATCTTGAGAGCAGAGAAAATATCTTTTGTGATAGAGTTATAAAGGGATAAAAGAATAACTCAATAAACATTGATTGAATGGATGGATGAACAAACTAAATGAACAGAGGTCATGTAGTCCGAAAATATGAATTGGCTTTACAACTTTTTTTCATAAATTCACAGGTGAAAGAAGCATACAAAGAGCAAAAAGAACATCTTACTCATTAAAAAAAAATAAGCTGTATTGCCGGTCCAATGACTGGCACAAAGTACACCTTTCCTGTGTATAGAAGCAGTGAAAGAATTGTATCATTCCGAGCTGGTTCAAGGCAGTAATTTTAAGGTACAACTTCTCCTTTTGAAGTTTTCATGTTCATAACATACCTTTTTGCATAGTAAAATTACTAAAGTTACTTTTTGATCATTGCTTGGGTTGGTTCCCTAATTTGAACTACCATACAATTAATTGTCATTTTCTAGACCCCTAACACAGATTGCCATCAGCCATAAAATTGAAAGATGCCAAACTTGCTTGAAAGATGTGCATATGGAAAGTGATCCATCAAATGTTATAAATGGAAGTTTCTAGTTCAGAACAATGGAGGGCACTTCAAGTTAGAAAAGTAAATTTCCCAAACATGAAAGTATTTGCAGACATTCATAGATGTAGTGATGATAAAATTACAAAAATAGGCTGTTCTGAAAATAAGCCATTTGATACATAAAGATGCTTAAGTTTCATCCAGATAAATAGCTAAGAATTCTTCCTTATGAAATATAACTAGGAAGTTATTATAAATTCACATGTACTCTATAATCAAGGGCACTTTGATATGCTTATTTCCCAGTTTTATTTTGTGTGGCCCCTGTCCACCACCAATAAAGCTTTACTTTCTACATGTATATTATTTTTTAACACATGACCTCTCAGCACCCTCACCCTCACCTTTTGAATAACAGAGGCATAGTATACCAAAGTGTGTTTTTATAGAGTCAGAATCCATTTAAGAGAGCAATTTTTCTTTCTGTTCTTTTTAAAATATGTATTTTTATTGCAGAAGTAGCATCTCTTTATCGGCAAGATTCAACACTTCAGAAATGCATATTTCCTTATAATATTCCACATAGTATCACATTCCCGCTCTGTTTTTATCACATATACCAAGCCCACATGCCCTGAAGGGGAGGTGGGGAAAAGCCACACATTTGTCAGTAGAGTCTTGGCATTTGATTTTTAGACATCCCTCAAGCTTGCAAGACAGCATGCTGTCAAACGTGAGCAGCTCAGCACATGTAACACAAAGAGTTCAAGGGCTGACTGCTGAATCCAATCTAAGTGCCAGATTCCAAAGACTTTTCATACCTGGGCTTTGCTGAAGGGCTCACATCTATAGTTCATCTGTCCTTTACAATGTATGTACAGTAGCAGTTGGGGCTGTGCAATTTTCCTTCTCCAAGAAAGGTATTGATTGCTTAGGAGTTATTGTCAGCATTTTAAAATAAAATATGCTTTACTTTTATCATCAGAGGGAGAAGTATATTGTAGATTGTAATTTACTGGTGCTAACTCTGGATCTGCAGGTTTGTTGCTTCAGTGAGTTAGTGGATTCTCAATGGATAGTTTGTTACATCTCTAATTTGAACATATATCTGCAGCATGTGTTTAATGTTATGCAGTTTTCATCGAGGCATGAAGGTTTTGGCACTACAAAGCAGAAAAGTGCAGGGACTGTGTGGCTCCAGGGACTGGTCATGAGGTAACTGAGCTAGTTGCAAAATCAAATCCAAGTTGCACTAATACAAAGGTCAAAGAAAAAAAAAAAAAGGATAGCTATGTAGAAATCTGAAAAAAAAATACCAGTGGTGGAAAAAAACCTGTAAATACAACAAAATACTCCTCATTTTCAGGAGATGAATGAACTTAGTTTCCATATACAAATAATGTGTCGACAGAGATATAAAATGCCTTTTTATTGTATACTCTCAGTGTGTTCCTTTTAGAGCTGGTAATATGTGCCCCTGCCCAGAGGATGTCACTTTTCTTTCTTGGGCTCTAGGTCAACTTATTTTTAAGTGCTTATCTGCTGGGTATGGGAGGTCTCTGTTGGGAAAGGTACTATTTCGAAGTCTAAGGAATTCATAGCAGAAAAAAAATTAAATTTCCTACCAATGTATCTAAGTAATGGTAGAGAAATTGTAAAGGTAACTTAAAGAAAAGTGAGATCAAAGCAGATATTTGTGAATGTGAACTAATAAATCTCAGAGTTTGGGGATATCTTTTATTGTCTGATCTCTTTTTCCCCTCAGGGTTTGGGATGAGCCGTTAAAGTAGTAGAGCCTTTTCTTTCCTTTCTTTTCAAATTTTTGTACTGTTTTGAAATAGACTGCTGTATGTTTTTCTGATAGGCTCCTTCTGTTACTAAGGCTGTGCAGGGAGCTAATTCCTGCTTTTCCCTCTCTTCTTTTTATCATTTGCCTCATCTAACCCCCTGTACTAGACATTCTAAGACAATCAATTAACCAGAAAATATCTCTTACTCAAATGTAAGTTGTTCCAAGACGTGGTTCATTTCTCATTCTGAAAACCTATTGTAAAATGTACAAAACCTGATTTTGTTGCCACCCAGATTATTAGAAACAAATAATGAAATGCCCAGGCTGGGGAATAAACGTGCCTTTTGGAGGCAGAAACACCTGTGCCAGATAGGCAGTGACTCACACCAGGATGAGACAATAGCAGGATACTTGCCTGTGGGGAGTTTGCACTATTTGTGTTTTCTGATATTTTCAATAAACTGCTTCGCACTTCTAATTATTTCGAAAGAATAAAATGAATTTTTGAAATCCCTCCAGCTTTTAAAAGCAAACCTAGTTTATGAAGCTATTTGTTCAAAATATCTTTTTCAACTCATGTAGCCTTAAAATATTCCAATTCCAAACCACAGAAGACTCAAATAGAATTGTCAAATCTCACTTATTTTTTCTTAGCAGCCCCTAATCTGCTACTTTGTATGCTCTGCAAGCACAGCTTTGGAAGCCAATAAATTAATATTTGAGATGTTTAGCAGTCTGCTCGATTGCAGCCCTTATATCTTTGAGGACACAATATACAGTAAGATTTTATATGGGGAATAAACAGTCTTTGCGGTAGATGATTTCAAAGCTTGAGTGCTTTAGCCCTTTACTGAATGCAGTAAATTTTAGGTAGATTGTAATCCCATTCATACTTTGGCTTTTAGAATGCCTAACAACTTTCAGCAACTACAAATTATTGCACAAATGCAATAGAATCATAGTTTGCACAATAAAAATTCTATCATATTTAGTGAAAAATGAAAGTATTTTTATTTATGTAGGTTAATCATAAATAGGTATCTGCCAACTAGTCTTACACCTAATCTAGCACCCCAAACTTTACTGTTTAATGCATTTGATACTTATAACAATCATGGCTTCCCACAGACTGATTGAAACAGCATATAGTCCATTCCGAAACATTCATTTGCTTCTTTAAAAGCTTTACAGCATCATCCTACTAGGGATATTAAAAATAAAAAGTCAATTTAGTGTAACTGTAAATCAGCCATTTAATAAGTTTTGAAAATCCTACATAGAGAGTTAGTCATTTCAGAATGCTTTTCCTCAACATTAAAAGAAAAGATTTCTAATTAAGTTTATAATGGAATGAAGTGCTATGGAGAAACTGAGCTGGGAACTTTTGGGGCCAAATTCTTTTAAATGCATGTTAACCTTCATTTTTCCTGCTGGGTCATTGTTCCACATAAATGTGGCAGTTGATACCCTTATTCCAGACACTGCAAAACACATTTTATAAGATGAATTATCTTCATCCCTAAACCAATTAAATAATTAATTAAAAAATAAATGTATGTCATACCCAACAGCAGTATGGATTTGTTAAGGTCCATTGGGGGGATATTCTTTCTTACATACTTGATCTCTCACAACTCCTCCTTTAAACTTTCCACCATCTAGAATTAAACCTTTTTTGACTGGTTAACATATACTGAAAAATATTTTTGGTTATTCTGCTGGATTTAAACAATGGAGTAAAATTTACATAAATGGTAATAAAACAATGGGCATTCTTTCTGCTTCCTAAAGAATGTTGCTTTTAGCATTTGTTCAGTCAGTGAATAATATTCTGATAATTTGGGGGAAAATAAAGGCACTGAAACTTATGCAAAATAACAGCCAAATGTTGGGGGCCTCAATGCAAGTTTCTGGGGTCAAGAATTCATGAGGACTTATTCCCTACTATTGTATTCATTACTTTCAAAAATGAAATAAATTTATCCCCAGTCTATCTTCACTAATTTCAGTTTGATTCACACTTGGAAACCTTTCTGCAAATGCTGCAAGATCCTATAATAATAGTCCAAAATATCAAGCTTTTTACATAAGTGTTATTACACTTTTATGGGCCATCTTTGCAAAGTATTCTATAATGGAAGCTTTATAGTTTCAGTTATATCTTTATATTTTATCAGCATTTTCCACTTTTGCAAATTGTATAACTAGTCAGCTTTCTTATACTCCCTTTCCAGGACATAATAACTTGACCAGAATCTAATGCTAAAGTTTGTGGGACACTTGTATTCAACTATTTATCATGGGTTGCTCTTGAGAGAAGCACTATAGTCTGTTTTTTTATACAATCACAAAATTAAACTCCTCTAACCTTCCCCATGACCTCTCATTGCACTTCATGATTGATTTGCTGTTTAAAGCTGCCAGATTTAGACACTGTAAGGCTGTAAATGGGGACAATTCAAATCTGTACATAGCAGAAGCATCCTTTTTCTTATTTGGAGAGGGACTACAGGAAAGGTTTTGTCACTTAGTTCTTAAAATCAAACTGGTCATGTGCAATTGCATTTATATTTTATGATTGCTTTTATTCAACATTTATATTGGGTACTTGAGATTCTTTGTACAGGTGTGGTATATAATTGTGCCTTTAAAATGCACAAAGATTTTCTGTCACGATTTCCGAAGTGGATAGATGTACAAATACAAAGCCTAAATGCATTTCATATGTTGATGCTGTGTTTTATGGCAATTTCAGAATTTGAGATTTCAAAGTTGGTAATAGAAAGAAGCAGTCAGTTTTAAAGATGACAATTAATGAAAAATGACCATTAAGATTTATCTGACAGATTGTTTACAGTTATTTCATTTATTTCTATGCAAATATGTGGTTTTGTGGGCAGATTCCTAAGGTAAGACCTTGACAGCTGAGTGAGCAAACATCATCCTATCTTGTCTTAACTGAGCAAGTTTTCTAGGAAGTAGGACAGTGTCAGGCAGCTCAAGTGAATGAGCAGACATCAGGGTAATCTGACCTTGTTGACATTTTCCATGAAGTAGAAAGAGAATTCAAGTATCAACCTCAAGAAACTTTTGCTATGAATTATATATCCAGAGACCCCAAATTACCACCATTCGAAACTAAAGATTGTATTGACCTATTGTAGTAGACAGCATTTGTATGTCAGGAATGGCATTCTATTTCTCAGTGTTCCTGTCTACTTTTTGACTGGGAAAGCCAACCTTCCTTCCCTCCCTCCCTCCCTCCCTCCCTCCCTCCCTCCCTCCCTTCCTTCCTTCCTGCCTTCCTTCCTTCCTTCCTTCCTTCCTTCCTTCCCTCCTTCCCTCCTTCCCTCCTTTTCTCCTCCTTCTTACCCTACTGTTCTTGATTCTTCCCCTCTTACCCCTCTATGTCCTTTAATTCCTCTTCCTCCTCTTCCATGTTCTCTACTTTTCTGTCTCTTCTTCCTCTGTCCTTCCTTTTTCTTCTTCTTCCTTTATCTTCTTCCAAATGACCAGAGTCCCTTATGATTGCATAAGTGGAATCTCAACTCTTCTGAAAAAGTAAAACAAATGCCTCAGCAAATGGGGGAAAATTAGAAAAATACTCAATTTGATTAATGAATCTATAAGTGAATTACTGATAAATTCAGTACAGTGAGAAAGTGCCCAACTTTTTGAGTACCATCTTAGATCCAAATGAGAGAGGCCTTATAATGAACAGACTCTTAGAGTGACCTCAGTGACCTCTAACTCTTGGTATTACATGCATATGTAATCCCTCTCTCCAAGTGTGGGCAGAACTTGTAAATTACTTCTATTGAACAGAATACACAAAAGATACTGGAATGTATGTGATGACATGCACATGATTACATGATTATGGTTGCAGCATCCAATTTCCTAAAGTTTCTCCCTTCTTTGCTGGCTTTGAAGAAGCAAACAGACATGTTGTGAAACATGACATGGCAAGTAACTTTGGTTGACTTCCAAGCACTGAGGGTGTCCTCCAGCTGACAGCTGACAAGGGCTTGCAGCCAACAACCAGCAAGTAATTGAGTTCCTCAGTCCTACAATCACAGAAAAACTGGACTTGTTCAACAAACTGAATGAACTTCAAAGTGGATCCTTCCCTAGTTGATTCTCATATAAGTCTGCAGTTCCATATGACCCCTTGAATGCAGCCTTTGGAACCTCAGAAAGAGAGAACACTACTAAACTTTACCTAGGTTCCTAACCAGCAGATAGGGAGATAATAAATATGTGTTGTTTTAAGCTTCTGACATATAATATGTTAATGTAATGGTATTTACAGCAATAGGTAATATATATACAAAAACACATACTCAAAATAACCATAGTAAAGATCACATGTATACCTCTGTTACTTAGGATTTGGTGCATTCTTTTAGCATAACAAGACCTTCGAACCTTGCCCTCTGCTCATATGACCAACTGTTCAGATACTAAAGAATCATTTCACATTTTTTTCTTTATGTTCTCCAACAAATTGCATCCATACACCATTAAGGTTTCTTGAGTTGTGCCAACATCAGAAATGGGTAGTACTTCAAAGTATGGGAAGGATTTGAACAAAAGTAAGAGAAAAGACAAAATAATTAAATGGCTCAATTCTTATTCTTAGCATGAATTCAATAGATATTTTATAATGATGTATTATTTACCAGTCATTCCCAGGAGTGCTCAGTGTCCATTTTCTTACTATTTTTGGTGTCTTAATTCATGCTTCCAGAGATACTCACAAATTAGTATGCAAACAGCAGCTGAACAATATTTTCTAATATTACTTAACTTGTATTATTCTTAAATTTGTATATAAGCAGGTTGATACATACAATGTGTTATGTTGATGACTATATGAGCATTGATCACGAGAATTGTAAACCATTTAATTTTTATAAAATTTTTAATTAGATTTAATTAAATTTTCAAAAATTATGTAAAAATTTGGCTTAAATTTAAAATTTGATTTAAATTCTTAGTATTCAACAGTTATAATCTGTATCTTTTTTAACTCATAATTTTGAATAATAATAATTTATCACTATTATTATTATTAGATACTTGAGACTGAACCCAGGGGTACTTACTTTATCACTGAACTACATTTCCAGTTCTTTTTATCTTATATTTTGAGACAAGGTCTAGCTAAGTTGCTGAGGGTCTCACTAAGTAGCTGAGGCTGGCTTTGAACTTGTGATCCTCATGCCTCAGCCTCCCAAGCTGCTGGGATTATAGACTTCTGCCATCATGGATTAGCTATTTTGAATTATTTAGATGAAATTTATCTAAAAATGCATTTGAAATTTATTTAAATATTTCAAAATTTTACATTTACTCTAATATCCCTTAATGAATTATGCATAAACATTATTCACACTGAATAAAAGAACTTTGTAATATTTTTATGCAATCTGCAGACAAAATTCAGATTTCCACTTGATTTTGAATGGCCTAGGAGTTAAGTATAGCTTTTGTATTTTTAGAAGATAAAAAAATAAAAAGAAAAATAGTATTTTGTGGTATATGAATTTATAAATTTGTTTTTCAGTGATCAGAATAAAGTTTTATTGAAACTTGGGGAAGGTCATTCTTTTAAGTACTATCTGGATGTTTTCACATTCTAAGGCCAGAGTTGAGGAATTGTGACAGAGACCAGATGGCCTGCAAAACTGAATATTCTTTATCTAGTTCTTTATATGAGAAGTTTGCTGATTCTTGCTTTAAATCATTCCTGTCACTTGAGCACATATTATGTGAAAATTTTGATTATAACAAAATAAATATTTTTCTAAAATGAGAGCCATAACAATAATATTTATAGAAGAAATGTCTGGCGATTTTTGAACTATAGATGTCTTTTTTTATTACTCATCTGAATACTGTTGTTTTATAATCAGAACAACTAGATATGTTCAATAATAACATTTAACAGTTTGCTAATTTTCAGTTATTTAATAACTATAATTTGTACATGCATATTTCCAATTTTTCTTGTATGAACGTGTATTTGTCAATGCAGGAAGACAAAACATTTTATTTAATAGTTTGTTGATTAATAACTCTAAACTATTTAAACAAATTTATGTGTCTTCTAGTCGTGTGCTTAACTTGGGCCCCACAAACTTTGGAGGTCTCTCTTTTTGAAAAGAATGCCTTTCAAAAGATTTTTACCTCCAAATAGCCACACATTATCATTCATTCATACTGTAGCAGGTTTAGCTTGAAAGTAATCATTCCATAGATTTTGGTGTTTTTGTTTGTTTGTTTGTTTTTGGTACTGGGGTTTGAACTCAGGGGTGCTTAATCACTGAGCAACATTCCCAGTCCTTTTTTGTATTTTATTTAGAGACAGGATCTCACTGAGTTGCTATACTGATGTTTCTTAGAGGACAACAAATGTTTGGCCACCAGATACCAGCAGTAGTCCTGGGAATTCAGGAGTCACACTGTGTCTCTCAATTCTTGTGCTCTTGTGGGAGAACATTTCAAGCAAGACATGAAAACATAGTAAATGTACAGTGACACTTACTAAAATAAAAAGGAAAACCCTCTTAAAGGAGAAAGTGGGCTGTCTCAAATAGGAGAGAGAACGAGCATCTCATTTCCCCTAGTTTTATTGGGGTCTTAGGGAAGTTTCTAGAGAACCCTGCCCAGATACCACTTCTTAACTATTGACAAGCAGGATTGAATCAGATTTTTAAGCCCATATTTTGCATGATTTTGTTCACAAGTACCCAAGTGAAATCCAGGGGGCTAAATTTAACTACTATAATAAGATTAAACTGATATGCTAAAGATTGAAAAGCAATTTTGGGTCACGTTGGTCCTCACTGACAGCTTCTAACTGGAACTTTGTTTTGTTTATTTATTTATTGACAAGGAAGAGTCTTACATTCCTAGGCCTTGAGAGAATATCCCTAAGGAAAACAGGTTGTTTGCTGAGGAATATAACATATCCTGTTGACTTAAGCCAGAGCAGGGCCAGAATGGTCATAGGTAAATAGCCTTTTAAAAGAAAGCGTGTGGAGAGCCAGCACATGGGACCAATCTATTTCATGCTCTTACCGCTCACTGTCTGCTACCTGTAACACTCACTTTCAATCATTTTTTCATTTATGTAGAAACTGGCAGTTTATAATAAATCAAAATATTTTAGTTAATTTAAATGGTCAGGGAAAGGTTCAAGCATATGGGAATTTAAATTAGAAATGTCTCAACTAGATTGTGAGATACAATTTCTGAGAAAGTGGTACATGGGACCAGTGGTCCCTAAAATTAAAGGCAATGGGAAATTAATTGATCTATTTAAGTTACACACATGACCATACCTTGACTGATTCAAATACGATAAATCTTTTGTATAAATATCATTTAGGAGGGAGGACTGAGAACCTATAATCAATTAAGTTTTAGCAGACTTATCTTTGGAAGACAAGACAACTGAGTAAACACTTCAGAGAAAACGAGCATAGAAAAAAACTTATTCTATGATAATAAAATTTTCCCCTATCATATACCACACAACAAATGCATAAGATGATTAATAAAATGAGGAATTAAATCATCACAATTCAAACCTTTAAAGGATAATTTCTGACAATCAGGATTATACAGTTATGCCTATAAATGGTAGAGAGATGTTTTTACTGGAAATGGGCTACTTAATAGATTTTTTATTTTTAATCAATTTTCACAGTACTATTTTCTCAATTAATGTATGTATTCCTACATTGATATGATCAGCATATGTCTGCTTTCTATTCTTTCCTTTTGTAAAAGTGGAGTTTGAGCAAGAAACTCTTAGTTCAGCCATGACATTCCTCAACAGTTTTTATTAATGAACTTTACTTTTTTGGTATAGTTTTAGACCTACAGAAAAATGAAATGGAAAGTATAGAGATTTAATCTGTACTCCCTCACCACCAACAACACTGTGCCCAGTTTTCATTATTATGAAGCCTCTCATTAATGTGATGCATTTGTTACAATTTATGAGCCAATACTGATGAATTAATATTAGTAACTAAGGTTCATAGAAAACAACATATCACTGTGTTGTGTAGTCTATGGGTTTTGGCAAATGTATAGTTCCATGCATCTACCATCAAAGTACCATTCAGAATAGTTTCACTGTCCTGTACATCCGTTGTGCTCTACCTATTCATTCCTTCTTCCTGACTGAACTCCTGGCATTCATCTTTGTACTACCGCCATAGTTTTGTCCTTTCCAAAAGGTCATATGGTTGGAATCATACAGAATCTAGAATCCTCAGATTGGGTCTTTCACTTAGAAATATGTGTTTAAAACTCCTTCATGACTTTTCATGGTTTAGTAGCTCATTTATTTTAGTGCTGAATAATATTATATCATTTAGATATACCACAGCTTGTGTATCCATTCACCTATGGAGGGAGAGATCTTGGTTGCTTTGAGTTTGGGCCATTGTAAATAAAACTGCTAGGAATATTATGAGCAGCTTTTTGTGTACACAGTTTTTAACTAATTTGGGTAAATTCTAAGGACTGCAACTGTGGAATTTGTATGATAAAAATATGTTTCACTTTGTATAGAGTTTTCAAACTGCCTTCTGAAGTGATAGTACCACTTTCATTCCTACCAGCAATGAATGAAAATTCCCATATTCTTTCACCTTTCCAGCATTTGGTGGCAGTGTTTTGGATTTCAGAAAGCTTAATAGGTTTATAGTGGTATAGTATCATTGATTTAATTCGTTATTTCATTATGGCATATGATATTGAGTGTATTTTCATATGCTTGTTTGCCATCTGTATCTTCTTTGGTGGGGTGTCTATTCAGATTCTTGGCCCATATTTTAAGTGAATGGTTTGTTTATTGTTGAGTTTCAAGTGTTTTTTGTATATTTTTGGATGTCAGCGCTTTATCAGCAATGTATTTTGCAAAGATTTCCTCCTAATCTGCCTTATATTTTCATTTTCTTCATAGTATCTTTCCCAAATCAAAAGTTTTTAATTTTAACACAGTTCTATTTTTCAATAGCTTCCTTTATTGTGCTTTTGTTGTTGAAATTTAAACAGTCATTGCCAAATTTAAGATCACCTAGATTTTCTCCCATGGCATCTTTGAGGAATTTTATAGTTTTTTGTTTAAAATTTAGAGCTAAAATTCATTTCAAATTAATTTTTGTGAAAGGTTTAATACTTTTGCTGGATTCATTTTTTTTGTAAGTGAATGTCTAGTTGTTCCAGCACCATTTGTTGAAGACTATCCTTTCTTCATGAAATTGTCTTTTCTCCTTTGTCAATCGGTTGACTATTTTTGTGAACCTTCACACAAATTTAAAACAACAGTCGCTGCATTCATGTATCTATAATTATCTTTACATTTTGAATATCCTGCTACTGATATGAACTTTAGGCTACCACTCTTATTCTTTATTTGAATGTGAAGGGTCCCCTTTACTTCAGCAAATGTGTAAAAGAGATACGAAACTTGGGGAAATCAATATAATTTCCAGAATAACAAGTGTTTAACATAGGATAGCAGCAAGATCTTATAGCTAAAGGTGAGACACTTGGTTGACAGTATTATAACATACAATTACTAATTTTATTCCCCCAAGCAAAAATAAAGACATTTGGAAATTTTTTCCTTCAAGTATTTGGTTTCTATCAAAATACAGTAATTGCTGAGAGTGGTATGAAATTCATCTTAATGAGATTTGAGACTATTGAAATGTTAATGCCATTCAGCATTTTTTTTAGAAAATAAAGATCTAACTTCAATCAATAAAGTGTAATTATTGTGGGAAGAGAGTTCATTCCTATATATGACCATTATCACCCTCACAACCTCATCTTCTGAGGATAAACAGGAGCTAAATTAAAATGAAAAGAGAGGGAGAAGGGTAAAACAGTACAACTTGATAGAGATTGGCTAATATTATAATAGGTAATCCTGAAAGTTTTATTGTTATTTTATAATAATTTTAATATACTTAATTTTAAATGTTTCTGTTCTCATAAACTCATAATAGTTTTATTGTTGTGGTCACAAAGTATTGCCTTCAAAACTCAATGAGGGGTTGTGGTTGTGGCTTAGTGGTATAGTGCTTAGCTAGCATGTGTGAGGCACTGGGTTTGATTCTCAGCACCACATATAAATAAATAAAATAAAAGTTCTTTGACAACTAAAAAAAAAAAAAAAAAAAACTCAATGAGACTTTTTGGAAACACCTCTCCCCTGCTCTCCTACTTTTCTCACATCATTCAAAGACCTTCTGGTTAGAGCCTAACAATGTACAGTAGGTTGACATTTATCAGAAACTTATGTGTATAGTTATGCTCTTTACACTATCATTTCTTTCTTTGCAATTCTTACAGTTTACCTGTGAAATCTGAATGTTGGTGAACTTAGAAATGTCATCATGTCTTTCTGGTTTAATGTCAAAAACTGCACTGAATGTTAGAGCAAAGCTTGTCAGACCAGTTTGCCACCCACAAGGAAGGGGAGTAAAACTTTTCATTACAGGTTTCAATGTAAGTTCACTTGTTCATTTTGGCTCACCCCTCCTGCTTTCTGTAGGTGGCAATATCACATGTCTTTGTCTCATGTCCTACTGTACATCTATTCTCTGTCATCTACAGAACTAAAATATATTGGAGCTACTGGAAAACCTGGCTTCACCACAACTTAGGCGAAGTACTATATAAATGCTCTGTGCCTACTTTGTTACTTTCAATTGAAATGTATAATACTAATGAATTAACTAATGAGGCAAAGAAAGAAGGAAGTAATTAATTTAAGCTTTCACTGTATTTGATTCTGCACTCCTTATTTCAGGGAGAAGTGAAGGACTTATTTCAAGGAGTTAAGATTGCTGGGAAGGGCCTGGTACAGTGATGGACACCTGCAATCCCAGCTACTGGTACTCAGGAGTCTGAGGCAGGAGAATCACAAATTCAAGGCCAGCCTATGCAACTTAGGCACTGTCTCAAAATAATTATTTTTAAAAAGGTTGGGGTTGTAGCTCAGTGGTAGAGTGCTTGCCAAGCATACTGGAGGCCCTGGGTTTAATCCCCAGTTCCAGACATGCACACACATACACACACACGCACACACATATACACACAAGGCTACAGGGGAGATGATAACAATATCACATATGAAGTAATCTTAGGCTCTAACTTCACACACATTCAGATTGCTCTTTAGTAAATAGAGGAAAGTGCTTGAAGTTAATATGAAAGAATCTTAAGAATCTTAACCCTAGAATGGATAAGGAATTGCTTGCATATACAAGGTCACTTAATGTTGCTGTTTCTAATGTAACAATGCTGTGGTACATTTCACCTACTGGACTTCATCCTTAGAGATTTTCATGGTAGATAGCTTCCATCCCTATGTGGAATGTCATTTTAAGGGGAGAAAAGCTCTGTCCTTTATGAATCTTGTTAATTTATGTAGGGGTTTGCTATAGCTAGATGATTAAATTGATTTTGTGAACTTTTAAACCTATTCTTATAGAATAGGTGTGAAAAAAATTTCTGTTAAATATGGTTTAACATTCTCTAAGTTAGTACTTCATCCAGATTTCCCGCCATTATTTTTGTTGTGAACCGGAAGTCACATTAATATTTGTTAATGGCCTAGTTACACTGAATTAGTATCTTGAGCATCACTGTTGTTTTGAACTCTAGAAACTAGGACAAGTTTTGGTACTTTTATGCCTAAGGTCATTCACTTGCATAATCTAACCAATATCACTGTGAACAAGGCTGATGTTTCTCCAGAATAGATCTTCTCTCAGCAGATTCACCAGCCAGCTCTCAGTTTAGCTGGTAGTACAATTCAACCAAGGCAAATAAGCCATGAAGCTATTGATTCCAGCCTTACAAATTTGGAAAAGGGGAATTTTTCATTTTCTTTGATTCTTCCAATATTATAGGATATGTAAAGTTAAAATGATCAGAGCTTTACCATGTAAAGGTTACATACTGTGTATACTCAGTAGAGGGAGAGGTTGGCATTTATCCTAGGACTAAAATGAAAAAGTTGGGAGGGACCTTAGGGATCTCCTGGCCTTGGAATTGATCTCTGATTTTTCTGAGTTCACACAGTTTTCTAAACCTAAACTTATTCTTTTGAACTTTGTAAGGATCAGAGAGTTTATGTTTTAATCTATAAAACAAATATTGGGTTAGTCTGATTTGGAAATAATAACTCAAATTTTAAGGTAGACCAGGTTAAGTATGATTTGCATTATTGCATGATTAGTCAAAATATTGTCCTTGGTTGAATATATCTGAATAACAATGGTATCAATGAAATGTGAAATCAGTCAACATATTTTTTTTGAACTTTTGAAGCCACTCTTCACATATGAATTGGAATAAAGTAAGATCAACTTATTCAACTACATTCCTTACTGAGACATAATAACTAAAATTGTATGGTGCACATGTCATGTTTCATATTTCCTATAGCAAGTGCCAGGACTAGATTGAGGTAATTCAGCTGCATAGTCATCAACCACTTCTTTTTGGAAGATTAATCTATAATCTAATTGATATACTTCACAAAAACCATATTTCTAATATTTACTCTGAAATGTGTCACTCCCTAATAGTGTCTGACAACTTCTATACTTCAAGTTTAATCAGCAGTAAATTGTGAGAATAGACTGCACCACATGGTTTAACAATATCCAAACTGCATGCTTTTACTACAAAGACTAGAAATTGTTCTGCAAATTTACACCTTAACAAGTTTTAAAATAATATTTATTTCAAAACAAACTTATGTTTTACTTTCAAGTGTTTACAGAAAATAGTATGTATGATCCAGAAAAATGAATAATGGCTTCAAAGCAGGTGGACTAGGGTATGTCTTGAGTCCATTAGCTTTGTGACTTTAGCAATATACTTAATCTCTGTGAATTTAATTTTCCTTATTAGGAAAAGGAAGATTTAATAATACCTACCTCTCAGAATTGCTATTACGTTTTAATTAAATTCAGGTTAAAGAAGTACTATACTACATGATACTTTTGTAGACTTTCATTAGATGTTACTTCTCTCACCTGTATTTCTCATTTGCTGGAAGATTAAACAACCCCAGTGCATTCTAAACCACTAACTTTATTCTGTATTGCCATCAAACCTTCAGAGCATACTTGAAACCCATTACTCTAATCTCTATTTCTAAGAAAATATGCAAAATTATGATGTAGTGTACTTTAAATTCATGATCATCTGTTTGTGAAGACATTCGTGTTTCACATCATGCAATTTCCTGAAAATATAAAACCCTAGATATTTTATATTTTGACCTTTACTACATAAGACTCTTAATTTCATAATGGACACTAGCATAGAATGGAGTATTTGTTTTTCTGAACTACAAAAGTAAGTTCTTTCATGTGAATTAAAGTTTTTCCTTTCTGATTGGGAACAGGGAACACATGTCACTATAGTTACTAGCAGAATTGCTATAATTTGACAGAATATGTATATGGCCAAAATTAGTTATGCTAAATAGCTGAAATGAATACAAAATGACCCAGGAAAGGAATGTGAAGATTACATAGTATCAAGCATTAGAAAGAACATCAGCAACCTGAGCCCTAATTAATTAGGCCCAAAGTACAGTTCATGTAGGTTATGGAGTATTAAGTGTAAAATAAAAAAAATTACACTATTCTATCACTTGACGGCAACTAAAAACCCAACCCCAAAAATTCTACTTGGATAAGATTTTAATCTCTCTAGAGTCAAGTAATTCATAAGAAATAGTGCTGGGACTGTACCAGTGATAAACAGTTAAAAGCTAAGACTGGCTAAATTACTGATGTGATGGTAAAATTAGGAAACTTCCCAATGCTGTGGAGAGACAGTTGTAAAACACTACTAAGACATAGAATAGTCACAAACATTTTTTAAAGATTTTTATTGGTGCTTTATAATTGTCATAAGTGGAATTCATTACATCATATCTGTATGTTCACATAATTTGATCTCTTTTATTCCCCAGTCCCTTCCCTTTCCCTCCCACTCCCTCCCCTGATCTACTTGCTGTACTGCACTAGTCTCCCTTCAGTTATTACTACTATTTCACTTAGTGCATTATAATTATATATGTGGGATTATTATGGCACATTCATAGGTGGATATAGAATAATTGGGTAGATTTCATTCCCTAGTACTTTCCCATATCACAAACATTTTAACATTTTTTCAACTTACAAAGGATTTTACATGTAGTTTTCTTATTGAATGTTTACTGCAATTCTGTAAAGATGACAAAGAAGCTCGAAATAATTTTAGAAACTACCTTAAGGTTCATACATCCAGGATCTCTGACTCTATAATGCAGACCCTTTTCACTACTATCACATCTATTCTGATGAATAAGCATGAATTTCTGGTGTTAATCCTTCAAGGTGAAAGCAATAAAGATGTTTACAGCACAGATTTATAGAGAGAGGAAACCATAGGTATGGGCCAATTATATGGACCAATATCCCAAATAAAACAGACATAATTTCAGGGAATTTTTTTAACCAGAGTTCAGAGATATGACTAGTCTGGGAGAACTACCTTTCTCCAATATGCATTCTCTCTTTGTTTAAAAATAGAACTTCCAAATTTTAGCTGAGCATAAAGCCAACCTGCTCAAAACTGCATTTCCCATGATGCCTCCTAATCAGGTATGTCCTGTGACTAAGTTCTAACAATGAGAGTTGAACAAAAGTGTCTTCTTGACTAGACTACTAAGAAAATGGGCAAGCCCTCCCTTTCCCTGTCTTCCTAACCAGCTAGCTAATAGATGAACATGATGGCAAGTAGCTGCAGCAGCCAGTTAAGACAAGAAAAGTTTTGGTCAAGGAAAAATTAGTCAAAGAGGGAAAGCAATCAACTTTTTTTCAGGAACCACAGGAATATATATTTATCAGTATGTTTCACAAAAAAATAAAAGTACAGTGGCAGAATGACATGAAGAAAAGTTAGGAATGAGAAGAGGAAAATGAAGAAGCAGTAGCTAATCTAACATGAAAATGAAGTCAAGAGTGATAGAAAAATACAAGAGGCAAAGGAGACTTCTGCATCAGACTACCTGAGCCAAATTTAATCATATGATGTAACCAATAACAGAATATTCTGTTTTCCTAACAGGATATTTATAACCAGTTTAATTAAATTCAAGACATGATAAGAAAATTTCAAGTGTCAATTTCATAGATAAATATTTTTAAGAATAATTCCAAAGCCACACCTGAATGTAGAAGTGGAAATGGGCAGCAAATATGTAATGTATTTGGCATTTAGCAGTTATAATCTGTGTGGACAGCAGCATAATGGTCAAATAAGGTAATGAGACTGGGAAATAACACCTTTGAAGTCATCACTCAGTAAGTTCTCCTCAGTTATGATGGGTATGACTTTTAGAATACATACAGTATTTAGAATACATACTTTTAGAATGCTGAATACAGTTGGAAAGTACTAGAAGAGTATGATAAGATTCAAAAAGTATTTATAGGGACAAGGGTAAGGACAATAAGGAGAACTAGAAGAGACACTTGGTCAGCAGGAATGAAGGACTTCTGAACTTTGCGTGCCTATCATTAACATATTCTTGACCTTTATTTTAATGCTTCAATGTTGCATTATAGGCAGCTTGCCTGAAGTATTTTTCATGAAAGAATAATTTCTGGATAGAGTTTTGTGAAACCATTTAACCCTCCCAGTTTTTTTCTCATACAGCAATATTAAGAGGGCAACATGTCAACTGTAGTATTGGATCACTTCTTGGTTTATATAATGTTTCCAATATTTTTAAGTGGATATTTAAGCTGTAAGTTCTGGGACTTCTGCTAGAAAAGACTTACCATATACTTATGCTATCGTTTCATCATTTTTCCTATCTTTAATTTTATCATAGTCTAAATGAACATACACTGTATTATCTAAAGAAACAAAATGGAAAATTATTTTAGTTCTAAAAAGAGAAATGATCTCTAAAATAAAGATAAAGCATGCAAATCATCCTGGAAGGAATTATGTTCAAATGTTAATAGTCATTCTCTTTGGAGGGTGAAAATACATGTGATTCTTTTTCTTCCATCTACTTTCTTTACATTTGTAAAATTGTCTTGTATGAATATGCATTACTTTTTAACCATAATCATACCTTAATGTAAAAGGTAATGTAAAAGAAAAATAATGCCATAATTCTAATAATTTTTTGAAAAGAACGCTGGAAAAATTCAGATGCATAGCTCTCTAGACTACTGGGAAGTCGTAGGAAAGTTTCAAATCTCTTTTCATAAGCACCTTCTCTATTTTGGGGAAGTTCTTTCTTCTGCTTAACCCAAATTTTCTTGCTGTAATTAAGTGACTTCTTTCTCCCCTTCTCCTCCTTTCTCTATTTCTCTTGTCCTGTAAGGCCCCCCAAAAAGGAAACCCCAACTCTGTCCCATGGATGGATGGCAACCCCAATCAACCGCAGGAGGCGTCACTTGATGCAAACCGCAAGAGGTGTTTATTCCAGCGCGCTGGGACCCAACTCCAGGAGTCGAGTCCCTAGCAGAAAATCTTGTAGGTTTATAAAGGCAGAAACCACACATCGGGAGGGGTCGCGCATGAAAGGGGGAAAAGGGGGAACAAAGCTGCCAGGAAATTTCAAAGGGGGTCTGGGTTTGCTGACAAAATGTTTCACAATGTTTTACAACAGGCTGTAGATTCTGGTCAATAGTTTCTGGTAATCCTACTGTTTGAGCACTATCTAGCTATCTGGCTCAATTTACTCTTTTACTCTCTGTTTGGGAACAGAGAACAGCTTTAAGGGCTTTGTTCCCATTACTGGGAGGGAAACCTTAGGGAGTTGAGATAAAACAGACAGCTTAAAAAAATGTCCATTCTTTCATTTCCCCATTTTCTTTTCTGGTAAGTTCTAATCATGGAACTTCTGTCTCTATATACTCTTCTCCAAAGCTATTTCCTTGGCGGAGGGACTGGTATTGTTGCCTAAGCATTAGTACCTATACAGCACTTACTCTTTCCCTGATGAAGGTGACTAGGTGATTTCAGGCAGGCAAGAGCCCAAGGGGCGGGCCACCAATTAGCAGCCCCTTGTTTGCAGTCCTTGGTAAACAGTCCTTGATAAAGGCAGGTAAATTTGGTAATCAATGGGCTCCGGAGATCCTTAACATTCCATTCTTCCAGGGGCAGTTTCCAACTTCCAGAGGCAGATGATTTTATGGCCATTTCCTCAATTTGACCCGATCCCCTATTTCTACACTAACTACCTGTTCCCAATTCAGGCTTCATTCCCCCCTCTAATCTCAGGAACTCCATGCTGCTGGGGAAGGAGGTCGATGACCGCTCTAGCTTCTTCGAGCTGGAAGTGGGTGGCGTGGGGCAAGCAGCTTGGAGTTCCTTTTCTAAAAATCGGGTCAATCAAGGGGTCTCAGGAAGAAGCCTGGTTGGGGAAGAGCAGGTTGTAAAGTCATCTGGGGGCGGCTGCTTCTATGATAGAAGAACAAAAAGACATGAGTACTGAAATGAGATTAGCACAAAGTAAATGTTGCAGCATCTGAAACATGCCACTGAGTATCATGAAAATGACAGAAGTTAATCTCTCACCAGGAGGTGGAAGAACTGAGAAATTGTTCCCATAACTAGGCCTAGCAAAGGCTGGAGAGAACAAGGCCTTTATTTGGGGACTTTAACATTGCCATAGATGTCCCCAAAAAATATAGTTAAGCTACTTAATGTCATCTGATTTTGTAAAATATCCCTTTATTGGTATAACCTGTGTTTACTAGAGATCTCTATACTTCTGTTACTTAGGAATAGATAATCATACTAGCAAACATAGATTAAGTCTACCTGTGTAGCTTAGGAAGGTCTTAAACTGACTAAAAACTTCTGACTCTGGCAGTTTCTCTTGATAGTTATCAGGCACATTTGCTGAAGAATCTTTCTTTCATTTGTAGCTTCCAGCCTTTATTCTAGTGGGCTAATATAAGTGTACATCTTAAGTTACATTTAATTATTATTTCCTTTAAATGCCCAAGAATGGCTATATTTTGGTTTTAACTGTTTTGCTGGGTATCTAAGATCAAGTTGGTGAAATTGACCTGGTTCCTGTCTTGTTAAAGAGTCAGCTGAGTTCCCACAGGGGTCACTCGTACAGAACTTAAGAGCGGCTCCTTAGCTCCACCAGTGACTTTGATTAGGCAGGGTCTCTTGATGAGGTGACTTCCTTTAGAAACATCAAAGGATGTTTCCCCTTTTCCATGACCCTCCTCTGCAGCAGATGCACTGGATAATTTTTCATCCTCTAGTCTCAACAATCTCCTTGATCAGGAGGTTGTGTGACCCAGAGTTGCAACACTCCTTAGAGAAGTTCTCTTACTCCCTGGGTTCAGGCTAACGTTGAGGGCAAGACCCAAATATGGACTTTTCTTGACCTCTGTATTTAACTCCAATTTCTAAGTTGGATCTTAATTATCCAGCAAGCCAGTCTCACCAGTCATAAATTAAGAGTAATGGGCTTTAACTTTAATGTCCATAACTTTACAGTTATTTACCCTTTTATCTAACTGGAGTCTGCATTAGTACTGGAAGTTACCACTATCTATTCTATAGGTGATGGCTTATTATCACAAGTTACCTAGGTTGTTTGTTCTTGGAGCAGCTACTTCTGCAAAACATTAACAGGTAACAGTTTTACAAAATGAAATTAGCAAGAGTAAAAATATATTCAGCTTGTATAATAGCTATCTTGAATTTTGATTGAGAACTACATTCTATCCCCTATTTGAGATCACAGTACTTTTACAACAAGAACCAATCTTTTGACTATAACTTTAAATAAGCTGAAGTCTGGCTTATTTTGGAGCTATTCTACACACAGTGAGGTGGGAGGCAGAGCCTTATCTCAGGTAAGGCGTGGCTCTTTACAGATCTTAAGTGTTCTAATTCTGAGGTTGATCTTTGCTTCTTTTCCTTAAATACCATTAAGTAGTTTACATATACTGTTTCCTGAGTCTATATAAACTTTATAATTAACACAATTTAACATAGTATCTAAAACATGAATCAAAGAAAGGCTGAGAGAGCTTTTAACTTTCCTTTTGTGTGATTAAGTGGCAAAATGTTTTCATGTTTCTTTCATATTTCACAATATTAACCTTTAAACAAATCAGACTCTAATGTTTAGAAATACATTTACATTTGAAATTCTTTATCCCAGTGTAAAAAGTAACAAATTTTACACATACCCTATTGATAGCAGGTCCTATAATAGAACATTAAATGATAGAAATAAATCCCCAATAAAATTTACTCTTTATAAGTTTAAGATTACCATTACAGACAAGTTTAATCTGGACGATAGCAGAGCTTAATAAATTCCTTGCTTTAAAAACTTGTGGTCCTGAAAAATATGAACACATTTAATATACAACTAGTGACCATTTCACAAATACCTTGACACTTTTATCTTACCAAATTGAGTTTTTAAAGAAAAATGTAGACTCTGTAATATAGTGCAATACTCTATAACAGTTGTTTAACCATAATTGTATACACCCCAATTTTTAAGACTAATTGTTCTAAAGAATAAAACTTAATAGACACAAAGTTAAGAGTAAATTAGTGTTTCAAATCCTTGTCATTTTACCATGTCATTCTACCATATAGATTAAACTTTGGTTTATATCAGAACGTTAGTATTTCACCTTAGGAAAAACCTTCAATAGTTTTAGCTGTCTCACATACATATAACCAACTTAGTTACACACAAACTTGTTGAAACTTGCCCTTTACTTACACAGACTTTCTTAGCACTTACTTAGACCCTCATGTATTTCATCACACAAGCACTTTCTTACCCAGAAACATTTCCTTTTTCCTTTTACTAAATATATTTCCATACCCAGAACCTTTTATTTTCTCTTTCCTACTCGTCGTCCCCTTTTTGTTCACATTCTGAAACAACTCTTATGAAATTTCTGAATTTAGATAAATTACTCTATTTTAATAAGATTAAATATTCTGTTGTTTATAGTACTCTAATTGAAACACAGTTGAAACTTTTGGGACCCTTTGTATATAGAAATGCATTGCTAGGACATAACTCTTAGTAACCTTGTTTTTAGTTTAGTGATGACACAAAGCAAGTTTAAACCCTTTTATTTACCAACCTATGAAAACACCAATAATGTTTAAGTATGATACCCCATGGAATTTAAGGAGTTAAAAGTACTCGATGTTATTTAACAATTAGCATTTTAACTTTGTAAATTAATCAGATGTCTCTACAAATACATTAGAGTAATCCCATACATGTTAACTCTAATTCACTTATTCTGTAAAAAACCAAGATATCAGACAAGTGTCCTGAACAGTATTTGCTGTCTCTTCCCTGTTGAAGAAAAGTCCTAGAAACAATTGATATTAGACATTTTATTAACATCAATATTTTATTAGCTTGACCACCTAGAGACTTGCAAGTTATTTTCAAAGACATTTTACTCTTATTAGTTTACCCAATTTGAACCTCTTTTAAATCACGTGAATTAAAAGTATTTGGATCCATTTTTAAATTTTAATTTTAGGAGCGCTCAGTTCTGATACAGACAAAACATGACATCAGACAGCACAACATACAAATAACACAAAATCAAGCCCTTGTAACTTTATAGGTGAATCTCCATTGCAGTGTAACAGATGTTCAAAAACTCTAGTTGAATAAAAAATAGAACTGATCAAAAAATCATGAGCTCAAAAAAACATATAATTAAAAATATAGCATTTACTTTGCTGGAGTTTTAAAGACTCTTTTTACCTTTTCTTTCCCTGGGTTTGAGACTGGTCTCCTACTGAGCCTTTAGGCTTCTTTTATTTATATTTCAATGTAAGCCTGGACTGAGATCTGGAAGGATCTAACAGGTTTTAACAGAAACTCTGTGTCTAAGGCATTTTAGCCATCTCATCCGGACAGGTTGGATGTTAAAATTATGAGACCTTATTTTTCATTACTTTTGAGACTGAAGCTACTTTGCTAAGTTACCCTTCAGGGCTGTCGGGAGGGGGAGTCCAGAGAAGGAACCTTTGGGGTCCACCCGAGAGTAGCCCGGGCTGAGAACCCCGCAGTTGTTCCAACCCTTCCTCCACCTTGTCCGCCACAAACACACAACAGAACCAGAACCAGACGGGCGCCAATCTCTGATCCACCAATTGAACCCCATCAGCGCCCTTACCGTCGGAGACTACCAGGCGTCCCTGGCTCTCCTTCCACCCTTAGGGCGTCCCCCAGGGCTGCAACCTGTGGCCCCCCAGGCACGTCTACCGGCCACTGTTCGGCCACTCTCACGAGTCACCGAACGGCTGCCACCGAAACCGAAAGCGCGCTCATAGAACCAGACCAACTAACAAAACACAAGACAAAGACAGACAACTTCGGGGTACCCCTTCTTACCTCCAAGGTCGACTCCGCGGATGAGGGGGGGCCATCTTATCCCGGACGAGCCCCCAAATGTAAGGCCCCCCAAAAAGGAAACCCCAACTCTGTCCCATGGATGGACGGCAACCCCAATCAACCGCAGGAGGCGTCACTTGATGCAAACCGCAAGAGGTGTTTATTCCAGCGCGCTGGGACCCAACTCCAGGAGTCGAGTCCCTAGCAGAAAATCTTGTAGGTTTATAAAGGCAGAAACCACACATCGGGAGGGGTCACACATGAAAGGGGGAAAAGGGGGAACAAAGCTGCCAGGAAATTTCAAAGGGGATCTGGGTATGCTGACAAAATGTTTCACAATGTTTTACAACAGGCTGTAGATTCTGGAAATAGTTTCTGGTAATCCTACTGTTTGAGCACTATCTGGCTATCAGGCTCAATTTACTCTTTTACTCTCTGTTTGGGGCTGTTTCCTGGAACAGCTTTAAGGGCTTTGTTCCCATTACTGGGAGGGAAACCTTAGGGAGTTGAGATAAAACAGACAGCTTAAAAAAATGTCCATTCTTTCAGTCCATCTTTAAAAAATTCTTTCCCACATATCTGTTTATTCTTAGATGAGATTTTATTGGAAAGACTGGTGTTTTGTGTTAAATGAAATAGGCTTCTTTGTAACAGGTGCTAAGTTAGGAATAGTAATTATATAGTTTGTGATTTAAAAAGAGAGTTTCCTAAAAGTATAAAGAAAATATGTGTGTGTTTATTTATTAATTGAAGCTTTCTGAATTTTGCTTTGTGCAAAATTATGAGCAAGACATAATAAGGTGAAGAAAGATCATGAGAAATTCAAACAACACCTAGTAAGTTTTGCTATCTACTGGTAGAATATGGGGAGAGTTGATTCTTCCAACTGTGGAAGACACAGCCTTACTAAATTCAAAACTGAGTATAATTGGAATGCAATCCATACTACTGGACAAGAAAAGGGGACAAAGAGTATCAGTGCTTTCTTGCATGTTAGGCCCAGACAGCAAGAGAATGATACAGATGATGCTGTTTTCCATGATAATAGAGATATTACTTCAATATGGTTCAGATTGTAGAAATATCCTTAGATAGGCAGCAGAAAACTGTGCATAGTAAAATGGACTCCACATGGAGTGGCATTAGCAGACAGGAGTCAACTATATGAAGGACCTTATAGAACATGTTAATGAAGCTACAAAAATTACTAATAACCAAGATAGCATTTAACTTAAGGAATTTCTTGATCAGATCACTGTTTGTGAAGATATGACAGTTCTGGGAACAATGGGTTGGAAGCAAGGAATAATCCCAGTAGGAGATGATGAGAACTTGGGAATAGGACAGTGAGACTTCAAATTAAAAAAGGTGGGGTGGCGGTTATATGTACAATTGTGATTTCAGCAGTAGAATCAACAGAGCTTGGAAGTAGAGGGGGAAAATAATCTTCTCCTTACCCACTGTTAGGTCCATGGCTGAGAACCCTACAATTAAAGATAAATTTACAAGAGTTAAAGTTTTGTGTTATACACAAGTCTTTGAAAATGCAGACATGAAGAAACAGGTAAATTTATATATTGTAATGCTTTAGTTCGATGGAGTGAAAAGTTGTGCACAAGTATGATTGAAGGACAGAAGGGTTTAATCTAATGATATTTAACTGGGGAGACTTAGCAAGGCAAATTTGTTTAGGTTCTTCCTGGCACCAATGTGTCTTCAATTCCTTTCCTCTTGGTAAAAACACACTTCTGGAATGAAGAGCTTAAGACCTTCTTCAGGGAAAAAGGAAAGAGAAGGACAGTGAGGCACCTTCCTAGGTTTTATGATCAGCTTCAGAAAAAGGACAAGTTCTAAGTGGGAATGGCTTTCCTGATTCTGCAGTTTTCTCAAATACCAAGGTGCCATATTTTGGGGTAATGTGTCCTAAATCCTACAAGTGTGATATGTTTGGGTGAGTGTGAGAAAAGGGATAAGAAAGTGTCTGAAATTCTTGAGTAAATTCTGTTAATGGTTACAAGGGAATAAATAAGTATATTTGGAAAAAGGTAAAATATTTGGCTTTGAATATACTGATTTTGAAGTTGGCAGAAAAAGATATTACCAGAATCTGGTATGACTGACATAAAATTGACATTATGTGACCACATCAACTCATGCATTTCCAAATAAAATATTGGACTAAAGAATACAATTGTGAGTATTAACTACCTAATTTCTAAATGGGAATTTATTCTCAGTTTTTACTAAGTCTGGAATACTAAGTGCATGCAAATCATATATTGTACAAGACAGGGGAAAATGCTTGTAGGATTTGATATTGCTGTGAATCTTACCTTCTAGGCATAAAAAGGCTGATGATTTCTCATAAGGTCAAGTGTTTCATTCAGGTGAGAACTATCAATTGTTACCTAGTAAAAAACAACACACTTGAGGTACTGAAAATAATGAAGTAGCAGAAAATGAATCAAAATTCAATGACCAATGTGAGCGCAACGCAGTAAGAAAAGAAAATGATTGAGGTGAAATGACCCTACTGATCAATTCATATTTTTCTATATTTAGGTTTGATCCTGTTCATTTAATTATTTATTACCTGCTCACCTCATATCATAGTACTGAATTAATTTTCACCAATGATTCCAGAAACATAACTTCAGTACTGTCATCATTAGTCTCTCTTTAGTGAATACCTAAAACACTATACCCATTTTCACTTTTATTTTAACAAGATAGCAAAGTATTATCAGTTGCCTTTCTTTCTGTTACCCACTCTTAAAATTGACCTATCATTTTATTAATAGAGAATAATCTTTCCTGAAATCACAAATTAAATATTCTCAGTTTTCAGGCCCTGGGCATTAGGGTAACTTATTGATTCTACCAAATATATTCAACATTCATTTTTTCCCCATAAGTTAGTTGTAAATTGCATGAGATTTGGACTTCAATATGTCTCAAAAATATTAATCTCCTTTCTGAATTTCTTCCTTCCAATAATATATCCATGAGTAGGTTAAAATAATAGCATACAGTAGATAAAAATGTGAATGTATCCATATAAGTGTGTAAAAGTGTATATGAAGACCTGATATATGTGATTCTGGTATGTCTTCTTTGGCAGAGAGGATAAGACTTTGATCAAATATTGAATTCATTTAAGGTGACTGGAAAGATGGAATTCAAACAAAAAACTAATAATAGTTGGGTGGTTAGTTGGTTGGTTGTGGAAGAGAAATACAGCATTGGTTGAAGGGAATGATTGTACAGACTACAAGAATTTACTGATAGTCTGCGTTGGTCAAATTTCAGCAGAATACCCTCTATACTATTTTCATATGTTCTCCAACTGACAAATCCATATATAAAAGTTATATATTTAGTGACACAAACATTATTCTCCAATGATTCTCTTAAATACATATTTTGTCTTATCTTTTGCATTTTCAATGGTCTGCATGTACAATATTCAAATAATAAAAATGATCATACTACTAGAAGCTCATTACTTTTTCATTTCTTTGACCAGATTCAAGTGATATGGCATACATGGTGATAAAACATATATCTACCTGGAGCAAGGTATCTACATTTTAATGAAAATGAAAGGTGTGTTTAAAAAGGAAAGCACCATATTAAAATGTATTTAATCTTGTTTGCAATCATTGTGTTGCATTAATGGAAGGTTTAGTATTAATATGACAGACAATGTTAGAAAAAAATCAATCTCGATTTGAAGGCTTCATGGTGGACAGGGAGAGAGAGCATTACTACACCCATCACCCATTATTAGCAAGAATTTATAATGCACATCCCAGCTTGCTTTTCTCATTTAATTCTTCTTGAGGTGCATGAAAGTGTTTGTTTTCATAATGATTCAATTAACCAATGTTAATTAACCAATAATTTTTGCCAATTTATTACTAATATAAAATGCAACCATCTTATGTAGCAATGCCAAGGCTCAGAAAATAAAGCTTTGCCAGTTCTTCAAGTAATTAACTGCTACAAAAAGGTTTAATTGATATGCTTAAAGTGTTATTTATTTTAAGTAATAATGAAAAGCACTACACATTTTAAAAGGATTAGTGTGATATAGGGGCTAATAGAAAAGTATTTCTTGTATGGAAATCTAGATTTTGGCTTACCATCATAGTCAACATTGGCCTGACTTTGCCCCAATATTAGAGATATTCTACAATACCATAAATAATTCATGCACAGAAGATTCTGTGAAAGAAGGTAACTCCTGGATCATTCTCGAACACAACTAACTTATAAAATCAAATGAAAGGAGCCTATTGGTGGGAGTCAGTGGGGAAAGAAGGAGTAGAATAGAGGGTTATGTAGAAAGATCATTCTAGCCATGGCCTCATATTTATAATAAGCATCCTAAAGTTTAGAATTCTTGTTGCCTTAACATTGCTATGGTTTGTGTGTGTGTGTGTGTGTATTACATTGTATTTTATAGAATGTTTGATGTAAATATTTTAAATATTGCAATGCCTGGGAACACTTTCAAAAACAACATGAAAATTGGAGGAGAATCTATATCAAGCGAGGAACTTAGAGAAGGTTACCATTGACAAAAACTAGCAAGATTTTTACAAGATATAGAACAACAAAACAAGACTTATCTAAGAAACTGAACAATCATTTCATAACTATGTTTGGTTTATTTTGTTCATGATTTCAGTTCATGATCACTTGGCTCTGTTGTTTCTGAACCGGGGTGAGGCAGAACTTCATGACAGGGAACTTGTGATGGAAGTGAAGCAAAGTTGATCACCTTATGGCAGTTTGGAAGAAGAGAGAGGGGAGCGGGAGGATTGGATCAGAGATAAGATATACCTTTCTAGGGCACCCCATGTAATGTAACCTTCTTCCTCCAAGTAGGGTCCATTCAGAGTATCTACCACTGCCAATTATACCATCACTGAGTAGCAAGCCCACAACACAGGAGACTTCGAGGGACAGTTCAAATTCAAACTCTAACAACTAGCCTACCCGAGATGACAAAATCTCTTTAAAACCACTCTTTTGGATATTTGTCACTTGCATAGCTTCCTAGCCATCAAACTTTCTACATATCTGGGACCAGAAATTCCTCAGTGTGTGACTGGTGAATGGATGACTGGCTTCTGTTACACGAGCTGAAGCAGAGGCCTCCTTTCTTCCTTTAATTTCTGACAGCAAAGGAGCATCTGAGAACTTGACCCAGGCTTATTTAGGTGCACTTGTCTGAGATGAAAGATTGAAAGAATATCACAAAGACATAGAAACAATTTAAAAATTATTCAGGAAGGCATAACTGAGTGAGAGCCTTTCTGCACAGAACCACGCGCGGCCAGCTCCCGCCCGCCCACAGTTGCTTCAGAGACCAGCACAGGGCAGCCAGAGACTTCCCAAAGCAGCCAGGCTCCCTCTGGCGGGAAGCGCCTTTCTAGGCTGGCTTCTCGGGGCAGACTGCCCAGTGAGAGCCTTTCTATGCACAGCCAGCCACAAGTCCCCAAGCCAGCGGGGACCTCCGATCGGCAAGCAGCTTCTGGGAACAGGGCTGGGCAGCCAGAGAACTCTCCAGGTGGCCTTCCCCCCTCCAGCTGCAGGCTTTTTCCAAGGGGAGACCCAAGATGGCGGACTAGAGGGTGACTACATCTCCAGTTGCTCCAGAAACCACGATTCAAGAAGAAGGGGAGGCATTCAGAGACTCGGACTAAAATAGAACCACAGGGACCAGAGTCTCCAGTTATGCAGAGCAGGCCACCCAGGTGAGAGACTTTCTGCATAGAACCAGCATGCAGCCAGCTCCGGCCCGCCCCGCAGGTTGCTTCAGAGACGAGGACAGGGCAGCCAGGGACTTCCCCAAGCAGACTGGCTCCCTCCAGCGGGAAGTGCCTTTCTAGCCTAGCTTCTCGGAGCAGACCACCCAGTGAGAGCCTTTCTACACAGAGCCAGCCACAAGTCCCTAAGCAAGCAGAGACCTCTGACCCGCAAGCAGCCTCTGAGACCAGGGTAGGGCAGCCAGAGACCTCTCCAGGTCTCTCTCTCTGGAAACAGTAGTGGGCTAGGGGCAGCATTCTTTGGAAGCACTGCATTATCAAGTCACTCCAAGACTTCAGGCTACTGAAGGCTGGTAGGTGATACACTTGAAATCTACAGGGACACTATAAGCCAATAGAGGAAATCTGCAATATCTCAGAGTCCCACTGACATCTGACCAATATGAGAAAACAAGGGAAGAAAATGTCCCAAGCAAACCTAAATACTGTATCAATAAAACCCAATGACAGCACAGCAGAAGAAATGAAAGAAAGGGATTTCAGAATGTACATAATTATAACAATCAGAGAAGCAAACAAGGAGATGAAAGAGAAAATGAAGGCATTAAATGATTGCACCAATCAACAGTTAAAAGAGCAAATACGGGAAGCAAGAGATCATTTCGATAAAGAGTTAGAGATACTGAAAAAAAAAACAAACAAACAAACAAAAATCCTTGAAATGAAGGAAACAATAAACCAAGTTAAAAACTCCATAGAAAGCATAACCAATAGAATAGAACACCTGGAAGACAGAACCTCAGATATTGAAGACAAAATATTTAATCTTGAAAACAAGGTTGACCAAACAGAAAACATGGTAAGATCATGAACAGAATCTACAAGAATTATGGTATATCATGAAGAGGCCAAATTTAAGAATTACTGGGATTGAGGAAGGCATAGAGAAACAAACCAAAGGAATGAACAATCTATTCAATGAAATAATATCAGAAAATTTCCCAAATCTAAAGAATGAAAAGGAAAACCAAGTACAAGAGGCTTACAGGACTCCAAATATACAAAATTACAACAGACCCACATCAAGGCACATTATAATGAAAATACCTAACATACAAAATAAAGACAGAATTTTAAAGGCTGTGAGAGAAAAGAATCAGATTACCTTCAGGGGGAAACCAATAAGAATATCAGCAGATTTTTCAATCCAGACCCTAAAAGCTAGAAGGGACTGGAACAACATTTACCAAGCCCTGAAAGAAAACGGATGCCAACCAAGAATCTTATACTCAGCAAAACTTACTTTCAGATTTGAGATGAAATAAGATCATTCCATGATAAAAAAAAGCTAAAGGAATTTACAAAGAGAAAGCCAGCATTAGACAACATACTCAGCCAAATATTCCATGAGGAAGAGATGAAAAACAACAATGCAAATCAGCAACGGGAGGAACTAGCCTAAAGGAATAGCCAAATAAAGGAGAAACCAAATCATGTCAAAAAACAAAAATGAGTCAAATGACTGGGAATACAAATCATATCACAATAATAACCCTGAATGTTAATGGCCTGAACTCATCAATCAAAAGACAGAGACTGGCAGATTGGATTAAAAAGAAAAATCCAACAATATGCTGCCTGCAAGAGTCTCATCTCATAGAAAGTGATACCCATAGACTAAAGGTGAAAGGATGGGAAAAAACATACCACTCACACGGACACAGCAAAAAAGCTGGAGTATCCATCCTCATTTCAGATAATGTGGACTTCAAGCCAAAACAAGTCAGAAGACATAAAGAAGGACATTACATACTGCTTAAGGGAAGCATAATTCAGCAAGATATAACAATCATAAATATCAGTGCCCCGAACATTGGTTCATCCATGTACATCAAACAAATCCTTCTCAATTCCAGAAATGAAATAGACCACAACACAATAATACTAGGCGATTTTAACACACCTCTCTCACCACTGGATAGATCCTCCAAACAAAAATTGAATAAAGAAACCATAGATCTCAATAACACAATCAACAATTTAGAATTAACCTACTTATATAGAATATACCATCCAACAAAGAGTGAATACAGTTTCTTCTCAGCAGCACATGGATCCTTCTCTAAAATAGACCATATTTTATGCCACAAAGCTACTGTTAGCAAATACAAGAAGATAGAGATACTACCTTGTACTCTATCAGACCATGATGGATTGAAATTAGAAATAAATGACAGAATAAAAAATAGAAACTTCTCCAATACCTGGAGATTAAATAATACACTATTATATGATGAATGGATAACAGAAGACATCAGGAGGGAAATAAAAAATTCTTAGAAGTAATCGAGAACAAAGACACATCATATCAAAATCTCTGGGACACTATGAAAGCAGTACTGAGAGGAAGATTTATTTCATGGGGAGCATTCAACAAAAGAAGTAGAAATCAACAAATAAACGACTTAACACTACAGCTCAAAGCCCTAGGAAAAGAAGAGCAGACCAACACCAAAAGTAGTAGAAGACAGGAAATAGTTAAAATCAGAGCCGAAATCAACGAAATTGAAACAAAAGAAAGAATCGGAAAAATTAACAAAATAAATAGTTGGTTCTTTGAAAAAATAAAGAAAATTGATAAACCCTTAGCCACACTAACAAAGAGAAAGAGGGAGAAAACTCTAATTACTAAAATTCGGAATGAACAAGGAAATATCACAACAGACACGAGTGAAATACAAAACATAATTAGAAGCTATTTTGAAAATCCATACTCCAACAAAACAGAAAACCTCGAAGACATCAACAAGTTTCTAGAGACAAATGAATTACCTAAAGTGAACGAGCCGGACATACACAACTTAAATAAATCAATTTCAAGCAATGAAACAGAAGAGGTCATCAAAAATCTACCAACAAAGAAAAGTCTGGGACCAGATGGGTTCTCAGCCGAGTTCTACAAAACCTTTAAAGAAGAGCTCATTCCAATACTTCTCAAAGTATTCCATAAAATAGAAGAGGAGGGAACCCTCCCAAACTCATTCTATGAAGCCAATATCACACTGATACCTAAACCAGACAGAGACACTTCGTGGAAAGAAAATTTCAGACCAATATCCTTAATGAACATCGATGCAAAAATTCTCAACAAAATTTTAGCAAATCGCATACAAAAATATATTAAAAAGATAGTGCACCATGATCAAGTGTGTTTTATCCCAGGGATGCAAGGTTGGTTCAACATCTGGTAATCAATAAATGTCATTCACGATATCAACAGACTTATAGTTAAGAATCACATGATTATTTCAATAGATGTAGAAAAAGCATTCGATAAAATACAGCATCCCTTCATGCTCAAAACACTAGAAAAAATCGGGGGAGTGGGAACATTCCTTAACATTGTAAAGGCCATCTACGCTAAGCCCATGGCCAATATCAGTCTAAATGCTGAAAAACTGAAAGCATTCCCCCTAAAAACTGGAACAAGGCAGGGATGCCCTCTTTCTCCACTTCTATTCAACATCATTCTTGAGCCTCTAGCCAGAGCAATTAGACAGACCAAAGAAATTAAAGGGATATGAACAGAAACTATTCCAACATCTGGAGATTAAACAATATGCTATTATATGATGAATGGATAACAGAAGATATTAGGAAGGAAATTAAAAAATTCTTAGAGGTAAATGAGAACAAAGAAACATCATATCAAAATCTCTGGGACACTATGAAAGCAGTACCTAGAGGGAAATTTATTTCATGGAGCGCATTTAATAAAAGAAGTAAAACTCTACAAATAAACGACCTAACAACACAGCTCAAAGTCCTAGAAAAAGAAGAACAGACCAGCATCAAAAGTAGTAGAAGACAGGAAATAGTAAAACTCAGAGCTAAAATCAATGAAATTGAAACAAAAGAAACAATACAAAAAATTGAAAAAATAAATAGTTGGTTCTTCGAATAAATAAATAAAACTGATAAACCTTTAGCCACACTAACAAAGAGAAGACGAGAGAAATCCCAAATCACTAAAGTTCGGAATGAACAAGGAAATATCACAACAGACAGGATTGAAATATAAAACATAATTAGAAGCTATTTTGAAAATCTATACACCAACAAATTAGAAAATTTCGAAGACATCAACAGGTTTCTACAGAAATATGAATTGCCTAAACTGAACGAGGAGGACATACACAATTTAAATAGACCAAATTCAAGTACTGAAATAGAAGAAGTCATCAAAAGCCTACCAACAAAGAAAAGTCCGGGACCAGATGGGTTCTCAGCCGAGTTCTACAAAACCTTTAAACAAGAGCTCATTCCAATACTTCTCAAAGTATTCCATAAAATAGAAGAGGAGGGAACCCTCCCAAACTCATTCTATGAAGCCAATATCACACTGATACCTAAAGCAGACAGAGACTCATCAAGGAAAGAAAATTTCAGACCAATATCCTTAATGAACATCGACGCAAAAATTCTCAACAAAATTTTAGCAAATCGCATACAAAAACATATTAAAAAGATAGTGCAACATGATCAAGTGGGATTCATCCGAGGGATGCAAGGTTGGTTCAACATCAGGAAATCAATAAATGTAATTGACCATATCAATAGACTTAAAGTCAAGAATCACATGATTATTTCAATAGATGCAGAAAAAGCATTTGATAAAATACAGCATCCCTTCATGCTCAAAACTCTAGAAAAAAATAGGGATAGTGGAAACATTCGTTAACATTGTAAAGGCAATTTATGCTAAGCCCATGGCTAATATCATTCTAAATGGTGAAAAACTGAAAGCATTCCCCCTAAAAACTGGAACAAGACAGGGATGCCCTCTTTCACCACTTCTATTTAACATCGTTCTTGAGACTCTAGCCAGAGCAATTAGACAAACCAAACAAATTAAATGGATACGAATTGGAAAAGAAGAACTCAAACTATCCTTGTTCACTGATGACATGATTATATATTTAGAGGAACCTGGAAATTCCACCAGAAAACTCTTAGAACTCATAAGTGAATTTAGTAAAGTAGCAGGTTACAAGATCAATGCTCATAAATCCAATGCATTTTTATACATAAGTGATGAATCTTCTGAAAGAGAAATTAGGAAAACTACCCCATTTACAATAGCATCGAAAAAAATAAAATACTTGGGATTCAATCTCACAAAAGAGGTGAAAGACCTCTACAATGAGAACTATACAACACTAAAGAAAGAAATTAAAGAACACCTTAGAAGATGGAAAGATCTTCCATGTTCTTGGATAGGAAGAATTAATATTGTCAAAATGGCCATACTACCTAAAGTGCTATACAAATTCCATGCAATTCCAATTAAAATCCCAATGTATACCTTACAGATATAGAGCAAGCAATTATGAAATTCATCTGGAAGATTAAGAAACCCAGAGAGCTAAAGTAATCCTTAGCAGGAAGAGTGAAACAGGGGGTATTGCAATACCAGATCTTCAACTCTACTACAAAGCAATAGTAACAAAAACGGCATGGTATTGGTACCAAAATAGAAAGGTAGATCAGTGGTACAGAATAGAGGACATGGACACAAACCCAAATAAATACAATTTTCTCATACTAGATAAAGGTGCCAAAAATATGCAATGGAGAAAAGATAGCCTCTTCAACAAATGGTGCTGGGAGAATTGGAAATCCATATGCAACACAATGAAACTAAACCCATATTTCTCACCATGCACGAAACTAAACTCAAAATGGATTAAGGACCTCGGAATCAGACCAGAGACGCTGCAGATTATGGAGAAAAAGTAGGTCCAGATCTTCAACATGTCAGCTTAGGACCAGACTTCCTTAACAGGACTCCCATAGCACAAGAAATAAAAGTTAGAATCAACCACTGGGATAGATTCAAACTAAAAAGCTTTCTCTCAGCAAAGGAAACTATCAGCAATGCAAAGAAAGAGCCTACAGAGTGGGAGAATATCTTTGCCAATCATACTTCAGATAGAGCACTAATCTCCAGAATCTATAAAGAACTCAAAAAACTCTACTCCAAGAATTCAAATAATCCAGTCAACAAATGGGCTAAGGAAATGAATAGACACTTCACATAAGAAGATCTACAGGCAATCAACAAACATATGGAAAAATGTTCAACATCTCTAGTAATAAGAGAAATGCAAATCAAAACCACCCTGATTCCTTCTCACCCCAATTAGAATGGAGATTATCAAAAATACGAGCAACAACAGGTGTTGGCGAAGATGTGGGGAGAAAGGTACACTCATATATTGCTGGTGGGGCTGCAAATTAGTGCAGCCACTCTGGAAAGCAGTGTGGAGATTCCTTAGAAAACTTGGAATGGACCCTCCATTTGACCCAGCTATCCCACTCCTTGGCCTATACCCAAAGGATCTAAAATCAGCATACTACAGAGATACAGCCACATCAATGTTCATAGCTGCTCAATTCACAATAGCCAGACTGTGGAACCAACCTAGATGCCCTTCAATTGATGAGTGGATAAAGAAAATGTGGTATATATATACAATGGAATATTACTCAGCCATAAAGAATGATAAAATTATGGCATTTGCAGGCAAATGGATGAAATTGGAGAATATCATGCTAAGTGAGATAAGCCAATCTCAAAAAGCCAAAGGACTAATGATATTGCTAATAAGTGGATGATGACACATAATGGGGGGAGGGAAGGGTTAGTGTAAGGGTTAGAGTTAGGGTTAGGGAGGGGTCAAGTATGGAGGAAGGAAGCACTGTATAGAGGGAAAAGAGGGGTGGGAGGGGTGGGGGAAGGGAAAAAATAACAGAATGAATCAAACAACATTAATCTATGTAAATTTATGATTACACAAATGGTATGACTTTACGCCATGTAGAAACAGAGAAACAACATGTATCCCATTTGTTTACAATAAAATAAAAAAAAATAAAAATAAAGAATAAAATAAAAATAAATAAATAAAGGGATACGAATTGGAAAAGAGGAACTCAAACTAGCCCTGTTCACTGATGACATAATTATATATTTAGAGGAACCTGGAAATTCCACCAGAAAACTCTTAGATCTCATAAGTGAATTCAGTAAAGTAGCAGATTACAAGATCAGTACTCATAAATCCAATGCATTTTTATACTTAAGTGATGAATCTTCTGAAAGAGAAATTAGGAAAACTACCCCATTCACAATAGCATCGAAAAAAATTAAATGCTTGGGAATCAATCTCACAAAAGAGGTGGGAGACTTCTACAATGAGAACTACAGAACACTAAAGAAAGAAATTAAAGAAAACCTTAGAAGATGGAAAGATCTCCCATGTTCATGGATAGGAAGAATTAATATTTTCAAAATGGCCATACTACCAAAACTGCTGTACAGGTTCAATGCAATTCCAATTAAAATCCCAATGATGTCCCTTACAGAAATAGAGCAAGCAATTATGAAATTCATCTGGAAGAATAAGAAACCCAGAATAGCTAATGCAATCCTCAGTAGAAAGAGCGAAGCAGGGGGTATCGCAATACCAGATCTTCAACTCTATTACAAAGCAATAGTAACAAAAATGGCATGGTATTGGTACCAAAATAGAAAGGTAGATCAATGGTACAGAATAGAGGACATGGACACAAACCCAAATAAATACAATTTTCTCATAATAGACAAAGGTTCCAAAAATTTGCAATGGAGAAAAGATAGCCTCTTCAACAAATGGTGCTGAGAAACCTGGAAAACCATATGCAACAGAATGATATTAAATCCCTATCTCTCACCCTGCAGAAAACTCAACTCAAAATGGATCAAGGACCTCGGAATTAGACCAGAGATCCTGCATCTTGTAGAAGAAAAAGTAGGTCCAAATCTTCAACTTGTTGGCTTAGGATTAGACTTCCTTAACAGGATCCCCATAGCCCAAGAAATAAAAGCAAGAATCAACAACTGGGATAGATTCAAACTAAAAAGCTTTCTCTTAGCAAAGGAAACTATCAGTAACGTGAAGAAGAGCCTACAGATTGGGAGAATATCTTTGCCACTCTTACTTCAGATAGAGTGCTAATTTCCAGAAAATATAAAGAACTCAAAAAACTCTACACCAAGAATACAAATAACCCAATCAACAAATGGGCTATGGAAATGAACAGGAACTTCACAGAAGAAGATGTACAAGCAATCAACAGATATATGAAAAAATGTTCAACATCTCTAGTAATAAGAGAAATGCAAATCAAAACTACCCTAAGATTTCGTCTCACCCCAATTAGAATGGCGATTATCAAGAACACAAGCAACAATAGGTGATGGTGAGGATGTGGGGAAAAAGGTACACTCATACATTTCTGGTGGGGTTGCAAATTATTGTAGTCACTCTGTTAAGCAGTATGGAGATTCCTCAGAAAGGTTGGAATGGAACCACCATTTGACCCAGCTATCCCACTCCTTGGCCTATACCCAAAGGACTTAAAAATCAGCATACTACAGAGATACAGCCACATCAAAGTTCATAGCTGCTCAATTCACCATAAGCAGATTGTGGAACCAACCTCGATGCCCTTCAGTTGATGAATGGATAAAAAAACTGTGGCATATATATACAATGGAATATTACTCCACCATGAAGAATGATAAAATTATGGCATTTGCAGGCAAATGGATGAAATTGGAGGATATCATGCTAAGTGAGATAAGCCAATCTCAAAAAAGTAAAGGACAAATGATCGCTGATATGCGGATGAGGACATATAATGGGGGGTAGGAGGGGTTAGCGTTAGGGTTAGGGTTAGGTTAGGGTTAGGGATAAGGAGGTGGTAAGAATGGAGGAAGAAAGGACTGTATAGAGGGAAAAGAGGGATGGGAGGGGTGGGGGAAGGGAAACAATAACAGAGTGAATCAAACAACATTGCCCTATGTAAATTTATGATTTTTAATAAAAAAATGGAAAAAAAAAGCATAACTGGCATTATGTGCTAGAAAAAACAATGTTGTTGGTGATGGTGGTGGTGTGGTGGTACAGCCAGTTTGTTCTGGCATTATTTTGACTGGTTAACTTCCCTTGATTCCAGTTTGTTTTTTGAGCTTTTCTCTTCCATTCCATGCATTCCATAAACTATTTAATATTCTTTCAATGCATCTCTTTTATCCTTAATTTAGTCAGTCTTTTTTTTTTTCTATTTATACAACCAAGAACTTGAACTGATTGAATGAGGATGGGCAAACATGAAGGTCAAGAGAAACTGTACACTACTCCTCTATGGATCCATATTACTGAAATCAACTGCATGAGGATAACCCTCAGGGTAAGGACAACCACATAAACAGCCTGGAGATGGCAGGGCTCTTCTCCACCAAGGAGCAGGAAAGTTACTGAATATAGTCATATGTAGACTTGGCATATTCACCTTGATAAGGGACAGACAGATGTGAGTGGTGGGAACATGGAGTTAAGGGAGTGCTTCTATAAAATGGACTCACTGTGTTGACCCACACATGTTTTCTCTTCTAAGAAGAGATTTCCTATAGCCCTGCCTGGATTATATTCAGAGGATATGTCACATTTCTCAGGAAACTACTTGTTATCAGCAGGAAAAATGCAGGCCTGAAATATTTTCCAGAAGAGGAACCCAAATTACTCTGAAGGGGGAGACTTTTGTGATGTTTTTCACAGACCAGATCCCAGAACTCAGACAGATAAGGATAATTCATCCTAACCATAATATCTGTAAGAGTTTATGGTTAAGAATTTAATTAGAAGCAGTTAACATGGGTCATAGTGACCTAGAGTTGTCATAGCAGTGGGGACCTGAAAGTGTGATGTCATCCTGTTGCTAATCAAACATCAAGACGTGGACCTGTGTGGGACTCTCTGGAAACTTCTCTGGGATCACCATGAAGCACATGGTCCCTCTCCTCTCTGAGTGGATCCACTCTCTCTCTTGAGAATGTCCTCCTTTCCCTTTTTCTATCCCTTCTAATAAATGCACACCGTTACACTGAGCAACATGTCTGAAATCTTCCTGACTTGATTGCAAAAATTGGGGTTTGAAGGGGGTTCTTTACCCAGCCTCATTTTCCTGGAAGGCCTCAGCCCTGTAACAACCATACCAAAAAGAAATGATATGGAATTTTGGCTTTTGATGTAACATCACAAAGATGTTTCACTGTAGTTGTGGAAAGAAAGAAATAAATAAAATGAAGCATTCACAATACCCCTAAACATGGAAGCTATTTAAAGTTCTCATATATTCTCATTAAAAAATACCAACCTGACATTAGAAATTTTATTGAACATTAGTGAATAGAGAAAAAATTTGTTTTTTGGTACTGGGGATTGAACCCAGAGGTGCCTAACTATAGAGCCACACTCCAGCAACCCCCAGCCTGTGCTTTTTTTGAGACAGGGTCTCTCTAAGTTGCTTAGTACCTCATTAAACTGCTGAGCTGGCTTTGAATTTGTTATCTTCCTGCCTCAGCCTTCCAAGTCACTGGGATTGCAGGCAAGCACCACCATACTTGGCATGTTTGTGATATGAGTAAAGGCCAAAGCAAGCTACGAAAAAATCTTATACAGTGTGATTTCAGATAGACATACTCGGACAGGCGGGCTGACAGTCGTGTTTCTATTCTTGATTTGCGTCTTTCTGTACAAATGTTACTAAACAATTTAACCCAATTTTGAGTTTTACTTTCTTTATCTGATGTGGCCAAAATAATAGTACCTACTTCCAAGGATGATTGATATCATTAAAAATGTGAAAGCAGTTGGGTGCTGTAGCGCACACCTATTAATCCCAGTGGCTCAGGTAGCTGAGACAGGAGGATAGAGAGTTCAAAGCCAGTCTCAGCCAAAGCAAGGCACTAAGTAACTCAGTAACACAGTAACAAAATAAGGCTGGGGATGTGACTTAGTGGTTGAGTGCCTCTTAGTTCAATCCCCAGTACCAAAAAAAAAAAAAAAAAATTTGAAAGTGCCTAAAATACTTTTATTTTTACTTCCAAAATTTATCCAATACTGTGATTATCTTGTGTGGTTCATATTTGGGGCAACCTTTTCTTTTCTCTTGTGTTTTCTCTTTCTTCATTAAGATTATGTACCTGTGTGCTGGGCACAATGGCACATGCAGCTCCGGTCAGCAACTCAGAAGGCAGAGGCAGGAAGATTAGGAGTTCAAAATTAGCCTCAACAATTTAACAAGGCCTTAAGCAATTTAGAGAGACTGGCTTGAAATAAAAATTAAGAAGGGCTGGGGACGTTGCTCAGTGGTCAAATACCCCTGTGTTAGATTCCCCAGTACCAAAAGAAAGACAACAACAACCCCCTCCCCCCCGATTATGTAGCTGTGTAATTAAATAGGACTGTAAAAAGAAATTATTATTTGAAAAAAGGAGAAACAAAGAGAATTCATAAACTTTAGCTGAACATACTTTAAATACTTAAAAGGGCAGAAGAGTGTAACTTGAAGTTTTAAAAGAGAATATTTAGAAGAAACACTGAAAAATAGCTACAATAGAAATTAAATGGTATTTAAGAGACAGGTGCCTAGATGTTCCCTAAGCTAGTGTGATAAAAAGAAGAAATGGATATAATTATACCTAATTAAAATCCTTCCTGTTATGGTGGGAGAAATTACAGAATACCAAGTGGTTAACAATATGAGCCTTGGAATCAGAGGACAATCATACAAATTTTGGTTCACTCAGTAATTATATGTCCTCAATTAAAGCTATTGCAATTCAGTAAGCCTTGATTTCCTTGTCTATTAATTATAGTTAAATAATATGCATAAAGATGTTATTGCAGTGTCTGGCACAAAGTATGCTCTCAGTAAATGTAACCTTCAGTAAGTAAACGTCATACACATTGTACAAAAAGGGTTCAGTGTCTGTAGAGCAAGGTTTACGTTTAGCTCTGACATGTACACTTGAAACTACCCTCCTCTGAACTGAGGTTTATTATTTGTAAAATAGAAAAAGAAATGCTACTTGCTCTATCTCCTTCCCAGTGTTTCTTATATGGTTTCAGTGAGATAAATAATATGAACATTCTTTGGACAATATAAAACTGTTTAGTTTATAAATTCAATTAAGTGCTATATACTTTAATTACTGACTTATGTCATATCAATAAAGTACCACAGGTACTAGTCACGCCCAAGGTTGTTATCAAACATTATGACATCTTTCTTAGCAATAAGGCACCATTTCATTGGTTCATCTTATGAGAACTTCTCAGTTACTTGGACCTCTATTATATCTAAAGACAATTGTTTCATTTAAAACTCCCTGATGATGAAAATTATTGAACATGACTTATAAAAAGAGATGACAGATGTGTGCTCAGTGTATGAATGATAGAACGAAGTCATTGGCTTTCTATTGTTTTACTAATGACCAATGCTAGATTTATTTAAGGCCTTTAAGAGCATAGTTTATTGAGTTAAAAATATTAAGCAATTAACAGGTGTCTGGTGTAGCAGGTACAGATAATTTGAATAATTCAGGTGATTTGGGAATCTTAAACAATCTAAATTAGGACTGGTTGTCTCCAATTCATTTAATACATGTTTAGTTCTTTATTTTATTTTGTCTGAAAGAATATTTATTATTGTAAGATTAATTATTTCCTCAAATTGCATCTTGAAAGCCATTCTTAATGTTTTCAGACAGCTAGAAGAAAAATATTCCCCAGCATAATTTTCTGTTTATAATGAATAAATTGGAAAATATCCTACTGTACAATAACCAAAATATTTAGATATAGAAATAATCTATTTCCTGTTAGTCTGGAAGCACCCTATGACCACAAAAGTATTTTTAACATGAACCTAGTCTCCAATATCAGGTATCATTTAAAGTGAAACATTCTGTTATTTCAGTGAAAAATCTTGGTCCACTGAATAATTTTGTAAAATGTAGTTAATAGTGAAAAATTATTGAAGCAAGATATATTTAATTATCTTTTATAAATAAGAAAAATAAAATATTGAGATTAAGGAACAGACCACAGATGTAAAATGAACTGAGGAAATACCCAAAGTTTAACATAGCACCAAAATAAAACAATTCATTACGTGTGGAGTGAATATTTTCCCACCCTATTTTGAGATCTTAATATATCCATGAGCATATTGGTACAGAAAGGCTATGATTGTTTTGAGTAAAATTTCTGTCAATTTGGGACTCTATTTCCTGGCTAGGTGAAGCTGAATATTTTAATGTTTAATCACTACCTTATCAAATTTTGAAAAGCACTTATAGAAGTTAAAGAGCAATTCCACAAACCAAAAATTTGTTTATTCTTGCTGTATGTTGCAATGAGTTTATTTAAGTATGGAGTTTATTTAATGTTTGAATTTTCCATGATGTCTGTAACTGCATACTTGCAAAGACTCTTAGAATTCAGTCCAGGACACCTACTGCATTTGTATTGGAGGTCTTCTTCTTAATCTTGATTGCCCTATTCAGTTATTTATGTTCCTCAAAGGAACTAGTTGGCTTTTATCTCTGAGTTGCAGACAGAAGCTGAAAGCAGTGACTTTAGAAACACAGATTTTGGCAAAAAAAGCAACTGCCTAGGGTAAAGAAACTCAGGATATTTCAGCACACACAGTGTTTTGACAATGGCTCAAATTGTCATGGCACACTGATCAAGAATCATTGCCAAGATCATAGTCTTTCAATAAATTCATGGTAAAATTGGCTTGTCAAACTCTGCTTGGTAGGAATAGGTAAATTGCTTCAGGGCTTTTTCTTTTGAAGAGATGAATGGTAATTATCATGTGAATATCTCTTCCTCAGATTTTATGGTTTTATAGCCAAGAATGATAAACAGCAACAATTAGCACCTCAATGGTGCTCACATGTTCAAAACACTTAGCAGACACTAACTAGAACCTGGGGATTCAGGATGTGCTGCTTCACTGAGATACTACAACTACACTACATACTATAAGGATTTGATATTTGTGATCTGTCCAATAGCATTTCTTGAATATTTAGCATACGGCTCACTTCCCAGGACAGATTGCCATTAATGACATTGATTAGTGTTATAACTGATTTTCTTAGGTTGACAGCCAGAATTGACTTTACTGTGCCTCCTATCATATGTCTCTAGTGTTCTTTTTTGACAGGACAGCCAACATTTTGCAATTTCTATAAGACCCAAAATGGAAGGAGGGTAATGAATTTCAAAATTGGAGTTGGTTAAAGGTGCTCTCTTTCCTGTATACTGCATTTTCTGAAATTCCCACCTTCAATCATGTGAAAAAAAAAAAAACCTGCCTTTTATTAAAATAAAGCCACTTGCATATTACCCACAAAATAAGACACTTAAATATGGAAATGATGCTAAAGTGCATTTTTTATTATTGAAGCAACAACAATTTAAAATTACTTGTGATCCAGTAAGCAAAATATTTAGTCAATGTAGTCAAGATGCTTAGAAAGATCGCCTATTTCCTTTCTTCTTTACTTGGTGCTATAATGAAAGTGCACTTCATGCTTTGAATATAAACCTTGCTGCATGACCACTGGCAGCTTATGTTAAAACTGACAGGCTTTTCTTTTTTTTTTCCTCTTTAACCTTTTCCCCTTCCCAGTCATGATGGAAGCAAGATTAACATTCTTCCTGTCCTAAGCCAAGTTTTCTGCCCTTCCACACACTGCCTACAAGAATTAAAAATCTGGTCCTAGAAATTGGAAAAACAGCTCTTTTAAGGATAAAAGTTAAAACATTAATTAGATCTACTGATATAGATACTTGGAAAACATCTCCTGTATTTCCCATTTTTAAAGCCTCCTGTTCCACCTGGAAGTTAGAATGGCAGACTTTGTGATGTGAATCCATTGACTTTCTCCTTTGCTAATAAAGCAATAAAACATTTTCTTGTTTCTCAAAACTGTCATCATTATTGGAATAGCATCAGGATCAAAGACCAAGCTTTAGATGTCAGTGCTGCAGAATTGTGACCATTTTTTTTAGCCATCATTCAAAATATCACCACTAAATTATTTTCTAGTTTTCTAGATATGTTGGTGTCTTAAATATTTCCTGGAGTTTCATGACTCAACAGAATTAGTTTAACTGTATTGAATTCATTCAGGCAACTAATTGTTGATGCTGAATTTTTCCCTCAAATCCTAAGTCCATTTTGAAATATGTCTTACGGCTATTTTATTGCTACTACAATGTTAGCAACATTACCAGACATCCATGCTAATATAGCATCATAGTAAGAGGCTGAAAAATGTCTTAGAAACCAGAGTTTACTTGATAAGATCAATAATTCAATTAAACTTTTTTGATACAGTTGAAATAAAGTACTTGGCCTAGTTTTGGTTATCTTATACTTTTCTCCAAAGAATGTTCCTCTTACTTCCCTGAATTTTAATGTGTTGGAGATGACAGTGGGGAAGGAAAAGAATAAATGTGGTAAATTTTAAATGTGGTACACTTTAAAAATGAATTATTTGTTGTAATGTCATGTATCAGTTAGGGATAAGATTGCTTCAAAGAAATGACTAAGAAAAGAATTACAACGGTTATGTGCTAGCTAATAATCTTACATGAATAATCTTATTTTATTCTTATACAAATATGCTGAGGTGAGCATTATTATGATACCCATTGAAAAAAGTTAAAAATGGAGCCTCAGCAATTTTTCCAGGATGAAACAACCTGGATTTGAAAACAGTTCTCTGATTGTGCAGCATATTCTCATAACTATCATGCATACTGCCTCTCAACAAAAAGGAAATGTGTTCATTCGACAAGAAAAGCAAGGTTTTAATTTTGCTAATGTTGATAACTTTCTGCTAAAGTGGTAAAATGCATCTAGGATTGATTTGCAGACCAGAACTAGGCTTATTAAGAAAAACAGGTTTTATGTGCAAGAGCTAATAGCTAGCTTTAGCTATGTGTTACTCTGTCATAAGGAAAAGAATTATTTTGGGTATTTGCTTCAGGAGGTTGCTTCAGACTTACTGGACAAAAAGATAGACGTTTTAGTGAAGCAGATATTGGCTGAATGCAGCAAAACAAAACAAAAATGAGAAAACCTTTTGACAAACAAGGCTATCCAAACAAGTCAGTGTTCAAGAAGAAATAAAAGAGTATATTAGAGTTAGTAGAAGTAATTTTGATCATCTTATTCTAATTAAAGAGAGATCTAAAAGTCTCTCTAATCTTTAGATTTTATGATATTAGTTGCATGGTATTGGTGTTTTGCGCAAAACATTACCACTATAATAATGGCATCCCTGATTTAAGTGAAAGCATAGAATTGTAACAAAACTTGACAATCAACATTTGGAAAATAGTTTACATCATGACTTCATAACAAAGAGTACTCTTTGTGGCATACCATAGCCTAATGTTATAGTTTGGATATGAGGTGCCCTTTAAAAGCTCCTGTGTTAATGCATGAATATTGAGAAATGAAATGATTGGACTGTGAGAATTGTAACCTAGTCAGTCCATCCTATTTTGAATGGACTAACTGGCTGGTAACTGTAGGCAAGTGGGACTTGGCTAGAGGAGGTAGGTAAATGGGGACATGCCCTGGAAGTCTTCATCTTCCCTGTGACCCCATTCCCTTCTCTCTTTTCTCTCTCTGCTTCCTGGCTGCCACATCCTGAACAGCTTCCCTCTGCCCTGCCCTTTGGTCATGCTGTATAGCCTTATCTTGAGGCCAGAGCAAAGGACTCAGCCTTCCATGGACTAAATCTCTGAAACTATGAGCCCAAATAAACTTTCCTCATATAAGTTATTCTTTTGGGGTATTTTGGTTATGACAATGCAAAACAGACTCACAATTATGAAGGTGTCTTAAAGGTTATCCTAATCAGAAATTTCCTCCTGATACAGTTTATCTGTATGAAAAAAAATACAAATATTTAATAAAGGCTTGGCCTTTTTAAAATTTTCTTTATTTTTTGCAGTACTAGGAATTGAACCCAGGGTGTGCTCTGCCACTAAATTACATTCCCAGACCTTTAATTTTTTTTAAATTTTCTTATTTTCAGAAAGGGTCTCACCAACTTGCCAAGAACCTTTTCTAAATTGCTGAGGCTGGCCTCAAATTGGCGATCCTCCTGCCTCAGTCTCTTCAGTTGATGGGATTATGGGTTTGCTCCATCATGCCTAACAAGGGATACAGGTTTTAATGGACAGAGGAATATTCAAAACTCATTATTTTCTGGTATATTATTACTCCTTCCTCACTTTCTCTTTTCTTTCTTCTCTTCTATGTGTTTGGTGCAGTAGGATGGACCCAGGGCTGTCTTCTCCTGAGAAGTTTTGACCTACCCCCCTTCATTAGTCTAAAGGACTAGGAGTGAGGTATATGGGAGTATGAGCAGGGAACAGGATGCTTTGCCAGCTGTATCTGAGGATTTTCTCCTAATATTCCTTTTTTACCCTTACTTTTTCAAAGCGTTTTCAGCAATCAGATTGGCCTTATTGCTTGTTTAAACTGAAACTAGAGTATAAGTATCCTTTAGTTAATAGTAATGCATTAATGGTAAAAGTTTTAATCAATGTACCATAGTGACATAAGATGCTAATGATATTGTAAACTAAGCTTGAGATACAAGGAATTTCTTTGTATTATCATTGCAATTTTCCTATGAATCTAAAATTATTACAAAATAAAAACTGGATCCTTTCAAAATTCCTATATAGTCTAGCTCAACTTATCAGGATAGGCAATCATGTAGGAATTTGACATTTGAGTTCCAGCTAGAATTAGTACACTTTTTCCACTATTTGCTTTAAGGACAAGGATGTAATATTCAGTAAAGAATTGTGAGTAGTTAAGTAATGCAGCATTGTACCCATTACTTTTTCCCTCAGGAACAAGGTGGTTAGGGCAGAGAAAAGATGGGTGAGTGATAAAGACTGGGATGTGCTCATTTTGACATCTATATCCCCCAAAAACCATCACGTCAAAAATCTTTAATCTTGCTGATTTGGAAAGAAATTAGAAATCCTAGAATATGCTGAGGGCTCAAAATATTTATTAGCAAGTAGGACTTTTCAGTTGTATCTGTCAATTACACTGGGTATCTACCTCTGTTGACCCAGAAATGTTTTGATTAAACATAAAGTGAGGCATATTTACAAAACTTACTATATTCATACATACTCAAATCTGTACAGTAAGCCATTCTCATTATCAACTCTTTATGCATAGGTTTGTTTGCTCTTCTTGAAGTGTACTAGAATTACAATGAAAGCAAAATATTTTGCTATTAGACTTGTATAAAAAGACTCAAAACCTAAAATCATATTTGTTATTAAAAGCAAACCACTCACCTATTCAAGCTAGGGATATACCTCATGAAGGAGGTCAAGAAAACCCCCACGTTACCACAGTTTTCAGACAACAGTTTCCCACCACCTTTCATGAAAATGTGAAACATCTTTCATGTTAAATGCTCCCAATAATGCTAACCCCAAGTCTTCAAAGAGGAACCAACTAAAATGCAAAGAAAAATGTTGAAAAGTAAAGGCTACTCAGTAGGAATGAAATCAGAAAGGAGATTACTTTGCTGACTACCAGACAGATTCAAGAAGAGTGTGTCATGGAGAAACAAACTATGGAGGTAAATTCTGTTGCATTGCTTTGTAGGACTCTTTGGTGGATGAAAAGATAAAGGGAGTAGACCCAGTTAACTACAGATAATGTTTGTCTTAACTTTCTGAAAGAAGCACTGGCTGAATGCAATCCACAGGGGGCTTTCCAGAGTTCCACAATAAAGCCTGTTTCTTGAGCAGATAGGTAATTTTTTTATGCCGCTGCTCAAATGATTGATAACTTGCTTGTGGAGTAAGGAGACAGTGAGCAGACATAGAGGCTGCACTGCACTGATACAGTAGATGGTTTGTGTAGATGTGGAAATAAACAAAAATGAGAGTGTGCAATTTACCAATAAAACAAATGAATTGATAGACATTTCGAGGTTGGTTCCAAGAAGGGAGAATGGAAGTAGGATGCTCATAAAATTCTTATCTAAGTATAATATGGGATTTGTTAGAAAGGTGCCTTATAAGTAAAAGGCATAAAAGGATATTTGCCAAGCTAGGCATTTGAACCATAGCAGAGAGAAGCAAGCAAAGGATATTGAACAAATTCTGGTTTTGGAAAGCAAATGTATCAAGACTTATAATGTAAATTTTATGTAACCTATAAAACCTGTGTTTACTTGGGGATGCCCTGCCCGAGTAAATGCTTCAGCATCAAACCCTTTGCTCAGAAAATCCTATTACTAGGTATCAGCTCTACAGAAATATTTGCATATACTATACACACAAAAGATGCATGTGCAAGATGATCACTGTCGTGTGGCAACAGCAAAATCATAGAAAATACCTGAATTTCAATCAAGGAAAGAAATACTTAAATGTATTGTAGACAGCTGTGTTATGGTATACATCTAACTATTCAAAACATAAATACTGGGCTGCGGTTTAGCTCAGTGGTGGAGTGCTTGCTTTGCATGTGTGAGGCACTGGGTTTGATCCTCAGCACCACATAACAATAAATAAATAAAATAAAGGTATATGTCCATGTACAATCAAAATTTAAAAACTGAAAAAATTGCTAATATATAATATAGTATATCATATATAGAACATAGACATCTATTGAATATATATAATGCAGTATAATGATGAAATCAAGTGAGACTAGATGTATATTATGGAGTAATTTGTGCTGTAAAAACACACTAGTCTATATATTTGTAAGTGTACGTACTATCAGTTATTGGAGGAGAAGATTAATGCATATCTTAGTAGTTAAGATTGTGAACTCTGGAGCCAGATTGCCTGGATCTCATAATCCATTCCTGCCATTTACTAGTGGTTTCACCCTGGGTAAGGTATGTAACACCTTTGTGCCACAGTTTCTTCATCTGAAAAATGGATTTAATTATTGGGATGGTTAAATAGAGTAATACATGGAATGTGATGGAACTTGGTACCTGCTTAATAATTGTTAGGTATTATTTTTATAGACTGGAACTGTTTTCAGTGCCTTATATATATTTATCTTCATAGCTACTCTGGGAAGTAGGTGTTAGTATTTTCCTCATTTTGCAGAGAAATACATTGAAAGGGAAAGATGAACCAACTTGTCCAAGGTCTCATAACTGGTAAATCATAACAATTTTATCTGAACCCATGTATCTGGTTTCATAGCTGTGCTCTTAACCACAGCTCATACTGCCTCTCTTTACATACATATTCACACATATGCACACATAGAGACACAAAGTTCTAGGAAAATATTTGGCTGTGGTTAATCTTGGATGGGCAGTAGAGTAGTGCTAAAAAGAGGCTGTAATTTTTAATTTAGTGTACTCTTGTAATCTTGTGAAGACATTTCAAGTATTATTTGTATAACTTAAATAATAAATAATAAGCATTAAAACATCTTAATCAATTAATATAATGTATTTCACATAGTTGATTCTACATAGTTGATAAAGATTTAACAACTTCTACTGGGCATGATGATGCATGCCTGTAATCCCAGCAGCTTTGGAGGCTGAGGCAGGAGGATTGCAAGTTCAAAGCCAGCCTCAGCAACTTAGCTAGGCTATAAGCAACTTAGCCAGACCCTGTCTGAAACTAAAAAATAAAAATGGCTGGGATGTAGCTCAGTGGTTAAGTACCCCTGTGTTCAACCCTTAGAACCCAAAAAATTTAAAAAAATGACTTTATTCCTGTTTATCAAATACCACTATCTAAAGGATTAAATCAAAAGGTATAGAATGGTAGAAGATATTTGCAATGTGGCACAGTGGTTAAGCACCCCTGTGTTAAGTGGTTAAGGCAAAGTAGTAGTGCTTTAAAACTGAAGAAACATGCAGCTGCTGCATAGGCTTATCCAATTACCCACTGGATGACTGCACACCAATGATCTGGTGCACTTCGAATCTACTTATCTAAAGAAGAGCGCTGTCCCCAAGTAAAGGCAGTGGGATACTCATTTATTTAATAAATTTATTCCTTTTCCATAGATTAAGCTAAAAACTTTCACTCATCTGTTATAACTTTTGATTGAGAATACTAAAAATATAGTGAATGACATTTTTATGTGAGCACCAGTATATAATAATTCAGATAAATGTACACAGAATTCTTCATCATTTCTTGGGTAAAAGTAGATCATCATTACTCCGAAGTAATAATTTATACTCCAGTTGAAGGACAATAAGATCCAGATACTTTTGGTCAGCTTATGACTTCTGTTTGGCCATTAAATTGCACTTCAAAGTCTCCTTTTTCCCATTGACAGAATATGTGAGAAGAGTCTTCCTTCACGCTTGCATAACCTTTGCCATCAAAGCACTTTACCAGCTTTTATTCTATCACTTCATCTATTTCTGACGTTTGCCATGTCTTTCTCCATAGTAAGTGTGTAGCTTATAACTAATGTCCCTGAAATCCCACGAGTACAGAATGCCTGATAATAAAAAGGAAATTCTGATATTTCATAATGCTCTGATACCATGACTTCCAGAAAGTTAAAGCTGGAAGAAACTCTGGAAGCTAAGAAATTTCTGGTGCAAGATTTTAGTGTAAAGAGTCACAGGTGAATATCAGGAAATACCAATTATATTCCACTTCCCACTCTTGCTAGCTGTGACATCTGGAACAGGTCACTAAAACTCCTTACTCTTCTTAGTCAGTAAAATAGAATACTATCAAGAGTCTTGATGCTGACCTATATTTTCCAATATAAGAATTCACAGATTGTACTGAATGAGCTAGATTGTTGAAAGGACTAAATATGTTTAAAATTATTTTTAAAATTTAAAGTAAGATAAAATTTATTGAAATAAATGTTTTTGCCTAGTTGAGAAGAAGCATTGGGAACTTCCACTGCAAAAAAATTCTATAGAAGAAAAGGGATAATATCAGAGCTTTCTGAGGAGGAACATGCATTCTACTCCATACAACATGGTACTAAGATAGTCTCTGGAATTTCCATTCTACCACTGCAACTGGGAAACTTTGTAGTTATGAGGAAATCACTCAGCTTTTAAACAAGTGTCATTTAGATTACTACTAATGCTGTCTCCCAGACATACACAAGATCTCAAATATTTTAATTGCAAAGTGTTGCAATATTGTTGCCTTGGCACATAGTCTCCTTGCTAAACTCATGGTGTTTTTTTAAAATAAGATAGCATCAAGTAATAGGCAAGACTTGAAGATTCATGCATGAAATTCATTTATCCACTAGGACTTGGGGGCAGCAAACCACTGATCTTGATTGAAATCATTCTACTGTTTTAGGAGCCATCATTTAGATAAAATAGCTTAATAAATGCAAATACTTATACTGTGCTAAGAAGATATGCAGAAGATTAGTAGGAAGAAGGTTTATTAGGAAACTTTATTTGGAATCAATAACCCCCTAAGTGAAGTAAAAGACTGAGAGATTGAGTGTGAAAGATGTTGCTTTTTGACCATAGGCTTGAATAGAGCCAAGATGAATGGTGACTCACAGTTACTACCATCTGTTAGTTGCTTTGTGGCCTATGAACAATGAGTTAGCAGTATCATTCTAAACCCAGAAGTTTGGATTTGGCATAACAAGGCCAATATGGCTGGCACAAAACAGCACCCTTTTTGGCAAAAGCAATCTCAAGGATCAAGTGTCCACATGTCAAGTTTTGGTTTCCTTCTACAAGATTTTCCCACAGACCCAGGCACACAATGAGACCTGATCCAGTACATCTCATGTTCAGGACTCACAAACAAAGACTCTCTTATGTTCCTAGAAGTGTTCATCAGCGATATATATATATATATATATATATATATATTTTATATTATATTTATATATATATTATTTATATATATATAAATATATATATTTATATTTATTATATATTTATATATATATATATTTTTTTAACTAAAACAATCTTTCTAAATGATAATAATTAATGACATAGAAGTCAAAAGAAATGGCAGCAACACAGAAAGGGATGTCTACAGTAAAAAATTTTAATTGGTTGATCAAATTTAGTTCATCTTTTGGCAAGTGTAAAGATGAACTCCTTACTATAAGCAACAAAAATATTCCTTAAACTTTTGCAAAACACTTTTTTTTTCTAAATTATATTGTATTTTAAAAGGTGCACATAAATAGTCTATTTATGTTAAATCTAGGTTGATTTCTTTTGTAGAGGTAATAACTTTGAAAGGTACTTAAACAACCTCTAGCTTTTCTATTTTGCAAGTTCATATTTTTAAGTGTTTTTCATACAGTGAGACAATTAGGCCACTGAAATTGGAATACTAAAAAATTTTAAAAGTATTACATTTGCATTCAATGTCAGCAAATTCTTAACTAGCTTCACTGATCCAGATTGTTACATAATCACTTTAAAATCACTACCAACTTTTCAATGTGGTGATTAGAGGGGCAGAGACCATAGCCAGGAAACAACATGAAAGAAAGTAATAGAGAAGCAATACTTTTTGGTTAAATATTTTAAAAGACTTCATATAAACCAACAATTGCCTCCTCATTTTTCAGATTGACAAGAAGACAAATAAGGGAAGATAAAAATGTTGACAGTTGATGAGAAGGATTCTCAATAAAGACCAAGGAGAGAAGAAAAAAAGAAAAGAATCAAATTTCTTCCTTTTCCTTGTCCATTTGATAAAGTATCCTGAAACATCAAGAAGATTAATCATATGATGAGGGAAATAATCCAAATGCTATATATATTTTAAACTAAATTTACTTTCATATTACAATTCTTACCAAATCCTGAAGATTGGGTTATAATATACAGTGGGAAAAATATAAAATAAGGGCAAATAGAATTATGGTAATATAGAAAGTATTACTTTATAGTTATTATGTTTCTTATATTTAGGGTCTATGATGATGCCTTATTCTTGATTTTCAGAGACAAGAATGATAAATATTGTGATTACCTAAAGTTTGTAATACCTTCTTATAATTAGTATCAATGAATTTATATATCTCATAATTTGCTTTTCACTGAATATTCTTTTAGACTTTAATTTTCATTTTAAAAATAAGCACATGATTTTTAAAATAAGGTTGATTTTAATATTTAATACAATCCTAATCAAATTTAACCTGATTTCAGAATTTGGTGATGTTAATATATATATTTATTTTTAAAAATCATATATACATATATTTATATATTAATTACATATAATTATACATATGTCTCATGTATAATCACACATATAACTTAAATAAATGAGATAGAGTCATATATGTAGCATGTAAGTTTCTTTAGAACAGTAGTCCTGATTTTTTTAAACTTTAGCTTACCATTCCTTATTCTTTCCTCTCCTTACTTCAATTGTATCCACCACAAATCATTTAAAAACCTACTAATAGTATGCATAATTCCATATTTCTCACACTTATAAGTTTACATCTAAATATAAACAGATATGGAAGGGTTTGAATATCATTTTACAAATCACTGTGCACATTTTCTGTATCTTTACATTTTCATTAAACTATTTGTCATAGAAACATTTTTAAACAAACATAGCTGTACATAATTCACTATTTTATTGGTTGTATAAGGTTCCATAATACTGACTGACCATATACTTATATTCAATCATTCCTATTTTGGTATACGTTCAATTTGTTTTCAAATTCATTGCAAAAAATAATGCTCTAAAAAAACCTCCTTGGCATAGATCCTTAGAGCTATTTCTGCTTCTAAGAGAATCCTAGAATGGGATTATACTGTTAAATTCTAAATATATTTTATAACTAATAACAACTGATCACATTTCCAAACATTTGAAACACTTTATATTGCTTCCTTGAACCTTTGAAAGTATCATTTTTCCTACATCCACACTAGTAATTTGTGTGTTATTGCATCTTATTTTATTTTACTGCATTTTGGATGGGACCAACGTTAGTCTCTTTGTGACTTTAGCTTTGATTTTCCTGATAGTGAGTTTAAATAATTTTGGTATGCTTACTGACATTTGGATTTGATATTTTGTGAACTCTTTACTTTCTGTTTATTTTCCTAAACTTTTTTCTTTTTTGTCAATTTATAAAATACTCATATTATTTACATTGCAAATATAAGTTTTTTATTCAGAACTAACATGCCTTTTTTTTTTCTCTGATTTTTTTTTATTGTAAACAAATGGGATACATACATGTTGTTTCTCTGTTTGTACATGGCGTAAAGGCAATGGATGAAATTGGAGAATATCATGCTAAGTGAGATAAGCCAATCTCAAAAAGCCAAAGGACGAATGATATTGCTAATAAGTGGAGGATGACACATGCCTTTAATGACTTCTTATATGCATTATTTTCAGGACCATATACTTAATCATATCTAGTATTTCCTTAAGAGTTTCTTTTTTCCTCTTGTTTTAGTCAGCTATTTCCCCGCTATGACTGAAAGACCTCACAAGAACAATTTTAGAGGAGGAAAAGTTTATTCTGGGTTCATGGTTTCAGAAATCTGGTTCCATAGAAGAACAGCTCCATTCCTTAGGTGAGGCAGAACATCAGGTCAGAAGACTATAGTAGAGGGAAGCAGCTCACATGATGATCAGAGAGAAGAGAGAGAGATTGCCACATGCTAGATAAAATACATATCACGAAGCCACCCCCTAATGCCCCAACCCCTCCAGTCACACATCTCTGCCTTCAGTTACCGTTCAATTAAACCATTCAGGTGATTAATTCATTGATTGGGCTAAGGGTCTTGGAAAACAATCATTTCTTCTCTCAATCTCTTGTATTGACTCACAAGTGAGCTTTTGGGGGACACCTCACATCCAGATCAAAACATTCTGCCTCTGGATCCCAAAAGCTCACATTCACCTGACAATGTGAAATGCATTTAGTCTATTCCCAAGGGTCTCCATAGTCTCAACAGAGCTGAGATTTCTCAAAGTTTAAGTTCAAAGTCTTCTCTGAGGCTCAAGGCAATCTTGTGTTGTGAGCTCATGTAAAATTAAAAGCAATTTACAAGTATCCAATATATAAAGGTACAAAGTAAACATTTCCATTAGCAAAAATAGGGGCATCCAGCTTGGCAAACAAGTCCTGTAGTTCTGTATCCAGCATCTGGAGCACATGGCATCATGATGTTCTCTCCAAAGGGCTTGTGTAGCTCTGTCCCTGTGGCATTGTTTGTTGCAGTCCAAGTGGCTTTTTTAGAGGAGGAAAAGTTTATTCAGGGCTTCATGGTTTCAGAAACCTGAGTCCATAGAAGGACAGCTCCATTCCACAGGACTTAGCTAAGGGCCATGCCCCCAATGTCCCACCCTCTCCAGACACACCCCACCCCCAACTGCCTTCGGTTACAATTCAATTAATCCCATCGGGTGATTAATTCACTGATTGGATTAAGGCTTTCATAAACCGATCATTTTTTCTCTGAACCTTCTTGCATTGTCTCACATGTGAGCTTTTGGGGGATATCTCACATCCAAATCATAACAATAGGCTTGGCTTCTTTCCTCTCTACTTATGTTATACAAGCAGGCCACTGGATTCTATTCTAAGATTGATTTTTTTTTTTTTATATTTCAGCCTTAAATAATTCTGGAAGTTTTATATTTTACAGTAAACAAACATTATTTTCTTTAAAGAAAAGTAACCAGTTGGTCTGAATCATTTATTAATTTAATAGTTCTTTTATAATAAATTTGAAATACCACATTTTCATATATTAAATTATCTGAAGTATGGACTCTATTTCTACATTCTATTGCTGTTTTTATTTCTTTACCAGTATCATTAATTTATTTCACTAGTGCTTTCTGAAAGCTACTAAAAAAGGTTTCTCTCAAATTTTCATTTTTATATTTTTCTCTGACTATTCTTAGGCATTTAGTCTTAGAAGTGAAGTTTAAGATCAGTTATCTACTTAAGGGGAGCTATACAAATATTTTAATCAGAAGTATATTCAACTTATATATTAAATCTTTGAGAATCAGTATTTTGAGAATATTAAAATTTTCAATCTAAAATAATTGCATCTCACTAAAATCTATGTTTAAGTCCTTTAATACAATTTTATTGGTAAAATGTCACACAACACAAAATTCAGCATTTTAATCATTTTAAAGGACATAAATCAGTGATTTGTAGTATATTTGTAATGTTATAAAAACATCACCACCAATTCTATAATACTTCCACCAACCCCAAAAGAAATGGTAAACTTTTATATTCGTGCCTCTCACCATCCCAGATAATTACTAATTCACTTTCTATCTCTATGGATTTATCTATTCTGGATATTTAATATAAATGGAATCATATATTAAGTGACCTTTTGTGTCCAGATGTTTTACTTTGGATAATGCTTTTAAGATTCATTTTTATTTGCAGCATATGCTATCAATTCATTTATTTTTTGTCTAAATAATAATCCATTCTGATAATATATCACATTTTGTTTTTCTATTCCTTAGTTGATGGAAGTTTATGTTGTTTCCAGTTTTTTAGCTATTTTGAATAATAGCAGTGTGGCAATTTGTGTACAAGTTCTATTTCTGAATACATGTTTTCAGTTTTCTTGGATATATACCTATCTAGCAGCATTAACCACAAAACTAAAATGGGAAACAACACAGATACCCAACAACTAAGGAAAAGATAAGCAAAAAGTGGTATATCTATACAATGGAATATTATTCAGCCATAAAAGAAATTAAGTACTAATATGGATGAAATCTGAAATCATGCTCAGCAAAAGAAGCCAGATACAAAGCCTGCTTATTGTATGATGGCATTTATACAAAATGTCTTGCCATGACTGCATTTCTATGAAATTTCTGGAATAAGCAAATTCATAAAAAGAGGCAGTAGATCAGTAGTTGCCTAGGCTGGATGAATGCAAAGTAGGGAATGACTGTTAATAGGTACAATGTTTCCTTTTGAACTGATGAAAATGTTCTAAATTGAGCTTTCGGTAATGGCTGCATAACTCTATGAATACTAAAAGACATTAAATTTTACAATTTAAATGGGGAAATACTATGTACTTGAATTATATTTAAATAAAGCTGTTAAAATTCAATTGAGAATGCTTTGAATCTAATTATAGAAGGAGCAGAGAGACACGGTGGGTAGGTAGGCAGAAATAAAGAACTGAACTTGAGCTGGAGTTTGCACCTCAGCTTGGTGGCTATATGAACTTGGCTAAACCTTTTCTTGGCCTTTAACTGTGAAACTTAGCATTAAAAAAACCTGTATTACACTGTGTGGGGATTATACAAGATAGTGCAGGTAAAAAAAAAACTGCAAACTGTTATTCAAATTCATGACCTAGTAAGGTAATATGTAATTGTAAATGCTTAACTATTATTATACTGCAGAGTAGGTATATATAAAGTCTGATATATGACACCTATATTTTATTCCCACTCCTTCAGACTCCCTTCCTATTAAAAGAATTAACTTTAGAACAACACTCCTAACTAGCCTTAATTAATTACAGAAAATATAAAATTGTTTTACCAAATTTGGTTGATACTTAGGCAAGTGAGTTTTGTTCATGAGTCTCTGAACACCACATTTTCATCTTGTGATTATACTGTAAAAAGGTAATTTTGGTCAGAAAAATATGTCATAGATAACTCTATGGAAAAGATTTAAAGGCCAATCTTCATACTATACTAAGGAGGCAGGGAAGAAAGAAGAGTAAGTATGCATCTTTCTTTTAAAATCTTCGCTAAGAATCTTGGGGTAGGGAGAGAAAAGCAAACATCTGTAGTGGTGAAATTTTTTTCCTTAAATCTAAAGGACAGCCAAAAAGCAATCTGTTGTTTGTATAGAAAAAAAATATATATACTAGTAAAAGAGGAAGAGAGTACACTTGGGCAAACATCTGCTCTGAGAAACCACTTGAAAAGTAAGCATGGGGAAACATTTGCACAACACACAAGCAGATACTGTGTTGCAGAAAAGGAGGAAGGATAATATAGGAAAGCTCTGTATGTATGCATAAATGTATGTAATATAAGGAAACAAGTTAAAAACATAGTATATTGAATATTTTCCTCTGCATGGGTAATTAGCAAATATATTTTAATACTAAGCTGTAAGAGTCACCATCACAAAAGCATTGACACAAATGGCATCTGTTGCCTGTGCATAAGTCAACCTCCCATCTTCCTTGTAGTGTTCGCTGTATCTGAACATAGTTAAAATAGAGATTGAATCCTTTCTTTGATGGAGCTTTGACAGACATTGTCTAATGTCTAAAAAGCACATACCGACATATACATACCACAGAAATGAATTGAAATCTAAGGCTGATCCCACACAAAGATAATTTAAAAATTACAAAAGTGGATAATTTGTGTGGGGCTAATCAAGAAAGGTCATCTGTCCTTGAGTCAAAGCCAATCAAAAGTTATGTTTGGTTTACATACACACGAAAATCACATTCAATATTTAAAATTTGGAAGAGTTCCCATAATAATTTACATATTTTGTTTCTCCTGAAAGATCACAAGATTAAACAAAACTGGGCCTACATATCCACATTGTAATAATTGGCCTGACCTGAGTTGCTGCTGCCTATTTTCAATATAGCCCATAGTCTTGTTTCCACAACAGAGACCCCCCACTCCACATTAGTCACTAGTGCATTGTTTGAGAAGCCTGGAATAAAGATAACCAGAAAAGAAACTCTCAAGCCTCAGTATATGTAAGAATTTACCATTTGTTGCAACGTAACCCTGAATTATAATTTGAGATTAGGAAACATGAATATGCATTTTGAAATAAGCATTTTAAATATTTGTTAGGTGCAAACTAGTTTGAGTACCACTGTTCTGGTACATCACCAGTCAAACTCAATTTACTTAAAGGTGGAAGATGAAACTCAACCTAACTCCTACAGGATGTTTTCTTCTTAAAAAATCTTCAATGACTTCCCCTTATCTACTGAACAAAATTCAAATGAGTGGGTTTGACATGTAGAGCCCAGTTTGATCTATTGCATTTTTCTTATTATTTTCTAGATGCATGCATCTTTCACTCTTTCCAAATCAAACTACTCCTTCCTCATAAATGCCAGTTTTCCACTTCAAGGCCTTGGCAGAGAATTTTTTTGTACGTGGAAATATCTTTTTGTTTTTCCTATCTGCCAGTTGATATAGAGGTAGATACCTGGCTTGATGTGGACCAATCAGAATTTCCCCCAGTTTTTATCCTTAGGAGGTTGTAAAACTCAAGAGCTCATGTCATACTTATTTTTAAACAGTTGAGGTAGAGAGAGCAGAGAAAAAACTGGAATGAGCCTATCATGTGCATTTTTAAAAGCAAACAGATGAGCAATCCTAATACATAGGATGTATTTTTGGAAACACTGGTATAAGAAAGAAACATTAACCTGGATCACCAGACCCATTTCTATACTTAGTTTCACTAATAACTTTAACAGGCATTTCCATCAGTCAAAATTTCTGAGACACAGATTCCCCCACCTGTAAAAGTAATACAATAGAAGCAATACAATAAACAATTATCCCAAAATAAAAGGATCATGGACTGCATATTATTTCTCTTCTTCTTGCACACTGGTTTGTTGATTTCTCCAATAAACAATTACTGAGTGAGGTGGCATAAATCAGTCAATACTTTTGAGTCTCAAATATTTTCATTTGTAAGCCAGGCATGGTGGTGCAAACCTGTAATTCCAGAGGCTGGGGAGGCTGAGGCAGGAGGATCTTGAGTCCAAAGCCAGTTTCAGCAGAAACAAGGTGCTAAATAACTTGCTGAGACCCTGTCTCAATAAAATAAAAAGGGGGCTGAGGATGTGGTTCAGTTGTCAAGTGCCCCTGAGTTCAGTCCCTGGTACCTCCTCTGAAAAACTCATTTGTAAAGTTTAGGCATGATTTAATAAGCACAATGATGCTAAAATGAAAGGATTAGGAAAAGCATGTGCCCTTCTTTTTGAATCTTTCTTTGTAATTTTCTCCAAAAATGTCTGCTTTTAAATGGTGTGATATATTGCACAAGATTGTGTACACAGTATTGTTTAATTTGGAAAAACATCTTATTTGAGAATATGGCAAGTACTAAGAATGATATGGTACATTTATTAAACTACCAAAAGATCCAAGAATCATTCCCTGGATTACAAAAGTCAATATAAACACATATAAATACACACAAACATATATGTGAATATATATGCATCTGAGTCTACAAAATGCCAAAACCATTACATAATTTTGACAATTCAATGAGGAGAAAGATTACTTTTACTTACTTCTGGTACACTGTAAAACAAATCATCTTTTTTCTTGACAGCAAATATTTTGCGACAGTTATAGACATGGTTTTTCATTGAAAATGAATAAAATATTTCAACTAGGCACATACTATTTGCATGATGGCCTGCAAAAGATTCTGAACAAGTCATATACTGAGTGTTGGGTGGAAAAGAGTGGATGCTTTGTTTCTCAAGGATGATTAAATGTGCAGTAAAATGCAAGTATTTAGAAGAATATTTTTCTCTCTCCACTCTTTGTTATTGATAGTCATTCATGTAATATGTTAAGTCAAATGAAGGAATATATTTATTAGATACTGTCAAGTAGATAATGAAATATTCAAAATTTTTTAGAATGTGCAAACACACACACACACACACACACACACAATTCCTAGGTATTGCCACTGTAATTGTCCTCTTTTTTAGCTTTCATAACCATTTTGAAAATACATAAATATATAGGAGATAGAGACATAAAGAGGAAAACCTGAGCAACCTAAGTTGGTCATATACAAGTTGCATAAAGAAAGAGTTTTCTAAAGTAGATTTAAAGTGACATGTGATTAATTAAAGGAAGGGAGAAGCCCAAAGTAAATTTCCTTTTAGTGTCAAAAGAACTTGTGTCCTGTTATTCGAAAAGTGACAAAAACATTGATTGACCTGAAACACTGATTAAGAGCTGATTGCTTCAAGCAAATAGTTTTGAAAGTCTCTCCAGGGTAGCTGGGATAACTTTGGAAAACAAAATTGATATAGCCAAAAGGTTACACATTCTTTAAATAAATGTGATATTATTTTTCAGGATTATTAATTTCACCATTTTTCTTTTGATCCAGGCAATCAGATTCCTTCATTTTAAGCCTTTAAACATGTGTCTTATTATGTGTATACATATAAAAGAATTGAATAACTAGACCTTGAAAATAAATATTTAGATATATTAAACTTATTAGTAGTAAATTTATTATCCTTTTTTTCATGGCGATCTGAACATGACAAAATACCTTCTTTTCAGTAGTAGGAGAGTGAATATAGACACATTACACCTTTCCAATGAAGATTAGGACTTGTTCATAATCAAATATTATTTATAATTCAGCTTCTACTGACTAATTACATACCATGGTATTAATGAAAACTAGTTAAAATTCAACCCAAATTATTACATTACAACCTATATCAAGAATAATTGTCTCACAGATTTCATGTGAAAAGCAAACAAATTATATATACATGCAAAATATGTTCCTTCTTGAGAATATAAAGTGTACACTAATATTTAGATTATTTAGGCTTCCACTACAAAATCTATGGAAGGCCAGTGTGACAGAAGAACATACATTATTTTCATAATCAAAACTTACTTTGTTTTGTTTTGTTAATGGCTGTATTGAAATACAATTCATACACCATACAATTCATCTACTTAAATGTATCATTCGATGGATTTTTTAGTATGTTATGAGTTGTAAAACTATGATTACAATCAATTATGGACTATTTTCATCACTCTCCCTTAATATCAATTCAAATGTAGCCATTAACCCTCTGTCCTTCTCTCCTTCCCATTGTAGGTGATTGTTAATCTACTTTTTATCTATAGATTTGCCTTTATGGACATTTGACATAAACAAAAACCATAAGTATGTAGTCTTTTGATTTGTCTCTTTTACTTAGTATTATGTTTTCATGGTGTATCATGTTATAACTTGTATCAAGACTTTATTGCTGTTTTGGATGAATAATACTTCCAAAGTAGGGGTATAACACATTTTGCTTATCCATTCCTCTGTTGATGGATTTGAGTTGTTTTCACTTTTATGCTATTACAAATAATGCTGTTATGAACATCTGTGTATAAGTTTTTGTGTGGACATGATTTCAATTCCCTTGGGTACATACTTAAAAGAAGAATTGATGGGTCATACAGAAACTTCAGAGGATCTAACAGACTGTTTCTACAGCAGCTGCTATTTTACATTCTCACCAGCAGTGTATGATGGGCTCAGTTTTCCTGTATCTAAGTTAACACTACTTATTTTCCTGTTTTTATTATAGACATCCTAGTGAGTGTGAAATGGGTATCTCATTGTGCTTTTGATTTGCATTTCCTTACTACTGAAGTTGAGCAATTTATCACACGCTTGTTGGCCATTTACATATATTCTTTAGAGAAATTACTATATTTTGCCCATTTTGTAATTCTGTTGTCTTTATGATTAAATCACAAGAGTTATTTGAATATTTTGGACTTCAATTCCTTATCAGATATAATAAGCAAATATTTTCTCAATTATGTGGTATATCTTTTTACTCTGTTGCTATCCTTTGAATTACAGATGATTTTAATTTTAATGAAGTTTAATTATCTGAATTTTTGTTTTGTTTCTTGAGATTTAGGAGACATATCTAAGTAACTATTGCCTGACTCAATGTCATGAAGACTTACAGGTATGTTTTTTCTGAGTTTTAGAGTTTTAGCTCTTACTTTTAAATATCTTTCAATGATAGTAGATTTAGCAGTCATTTAGCTAAATATCATTTGCATGAAATTTCAGCAGTCATATTTTTCCCCTGATTATACCCAGTTGTTAGGGTTCACTAGTTCCTGGCTCACTGGTTGTTTTGATAATATCCTGAATCTTAAATTGCTCCACTGTCTGATCAAACTGAATTAGGCACCTCTGCTTGAATAGTTATTGAGGCAAATATTTGAGATTTCTTCTTATACCAGAAAAGTTCAGCTATTTCTTTTTCTGATTCTCAATGGTAAAATAACTAACTTGTGATTTAGCTTGTTGGTATCATGAAGTGACCAATCTCCTCTTATTTGCTTGCTACCACAGTCTTTCTTGTTTCCAAGAGGTTTCTTAGGCCTGAAATTCCCCACACTGTTTCAAAGTCTATCTGTGAAGTGTTTCATTTCTCTCTGTTCTTATGAAATTTCTCATTCCATGGGGAAAGAATTCTCTAAGCCACCACTTTCAATGCTGGACATGGTGGTAGCCTCTGGTGTTCTCTGCTTATTTCTTATGGAACCTGCTCTGTGAGTGGAGATTTGGAGGTGGAAAAAGTCCCCAACCTCTCCAGTATACTCACCTAGAATTGAGCCTTTGCAACAAGTAGCGTGGAAAGTGAGAAATGCCAGTAGTCTGCCCTTCCTAGATGATACAGAAACACTTGACTGGGAGCTAAGGGGACAGAGATACCTGTATTCTTTATTATTATTATTATTATTATTATTATTTGATTCATTGTACACAAATGAGGTACAACTTTCATTTTTCTGTTGGTACAGGAAGTACAGTCACACCGTTTCTGTAATCATACATGTACATAGGGCAATGATGTTTGTTTCATTCTATTATCTTTCCTACCTGCTGCCCACTCCCCACCTCTCATTTCCCTCTACACAATCCATCCTTCCTGCATTCTTCCTTTATCCCCTCCAACTCTCTTCATGTATCATCATCCACTTATCTGAGAAAACATTCAATCTTTGGTTTTTGGGGATTGGCTTATTTCACTTAGCATGATATTCTCCAACTCCATCTATTTGCCTGAAAATGCCATAATTTTATTCTTCTTTATGGCTGAATAAAATTCCATTGTGTATACATACCACAGTCTTTTTATTCATTCATCTATTGAAAGGCGTCTAGGTTGGTTCCACAATCTAGCTATTGTGAATTGAACTGCTATGAACATTGATGTGGCTGCATCACTGTAGTATGCTGATTTTAAGTCCTTTAGGCATAGGCCAAGGAGTGGGATAACTGGATCAAATGGTTGTTCCATTGCAAATTTTCCAAGGAATCTCAATACTGCTTTCCAGAGTGGCTGCACCAATTTGCAATGTCACCAGCAACGTATGAGTGTACCTTTTCCCCACATCCTCACCAACACCTACTGTTGCTTGTATTTTTGATAATAGCCATTCTAATTGGGGTGAGATGAAATCTTAGAGTTTTATTTGCATTTTTCTTATTACTAGAGATGTTGACCATTTCTTCATATATCTGTTGACTGCTTGTAGATCTTCTGTGAAGTGTCTGCTCATTCCCTTAGCCCATTTATTGGTTGGGTTATTTGTATTCTTGGCATCAAGTTGTTTTGAGTTCAACACTCATAAATCTAAGGCATTGTACTGAGTCTTCTGAAAGAGAAATTAGGAAAACTGATTCACAGTAGCTTCAAAATTAAAATATTTTGAAATCAATCTAACAAAAGAGTTGAAAGACCACTACAGTGAAAACTATGGAACACTAAAGTAAGAAATTAAAGAAAATCTTAGGAGATGGAAAGATCTCCCATGTTCTTGGGTAAGCAGAATTAATGTTGTCAGAATGACCATACTACCAAAAGTGCTATGCAAATTAAAGGAAATTCCAATTAAAATCCCAATGACATGCCTAATATAAATAGAGAAGGCAATCATTAAATTCATTTGGAAGAATAAGAGACCCAGAATAGCCAAAGCAATCCTTAGCAGGAGGAGCAAAGGAGGAGGTATCACAATAACAGAACTTTAATTATACTACAGAGCAATAGTATCAAAAATGGCATCATATTGTCACCAAAATAGACAGGTAGACCAATGGTATAGAATAGAAGACACAGAGACAAACCCACATAAATACAGTTACCTGATACTAGACAAAAGTGCCAAAAACATACAATGGAAAAAAGATAGCCTCTTCAACAAATGGTGCTGGGAAAACTGGAAATCCATATGCAACAGAATGAAAGTAAACCCCTATCTCTCATCCTGCACAAAACTCAACTTGAAATGGATCAAAGACCTTGGAATCAGACCAGAGACCCTGCATCTTATAGAAGAAAAAGCAGGCCCAAATCTTAATCATGTTGGCTTAGGATCAGACTTTCTTAACATGACTCCCAAAGTACAAGAAATAAAAGCAAGAATCAATAAATGGGATAGATTGAAACTAAAAAGCTTTTTCTCAGCAAAAGGAAACAATCAACAATGTGAAGAGAGAGCCTACAGAGTGGGAGAAAATCTTTGTCACACGCACTTGAGATAGAGCACTAATCTCCAGAATTTATAAAGAACCCTGTATTCTTTATTACATCTGTGTGGAGTGAAGTTTGTCCTGCTGAGCTGGGAGGGGTGGGAGCCATAATGGGTCATAGTTCAGGTGTCACAGATTCTTCTTGATCAAGTTTTAGTAGATTTTTTTAAGATAAATGTTTCTTCATTTGTTGTATGCTTTTATATTGATTTATACATATGTGAAATACATATATATAAAACCATAGATAGCTATACATACTCATCTATCTGTAGCATCTCTCTCTACACTTGGTTTCTCTCCATCTATATCTATCTATCTACAACTAAGTCCATATAATTGTTATCAATTATGCTTCCTCAGTTGGCAAGTTGGTCTATGGAGTACCTCATAGCTGTCATTTTAGAAGTGCAATCCTTTTATCTTTAAGGGACTATGAATTTATTAATTTTCAAAATGGATTCCTTGGATTTTATTATTGACTGCTCCACCAGACTATTACTAGTCTTCTTTTGTTATAGTTATATTAGCTCTAAAATTTATATTTCTTAGATGATGTTGTTACTTTTGAAAGGTAAAGCAATCAAGGTTTATTTTTCTTAATTTGATGCACACATACATTTACACCTGCACCTTAAATATGACAGATGTTAATTAGTTGCTTATATCTTTTCACTAAGACAACATTGTGCATTATACTTTCTTTAGTCCTTACTTCTCCAACACACCAATCAACACAATACTTGCCAGAGTTCCCAAATATAATACTTGACCTCATGGTCAAATGAATCTAAAAATTGAAGTAGTCACTGAAGCTATGTCAAATAGAGCCTTGTCCTTGAACATTTTTATTCAGCTCCAATATACAATTCTCTTTTCTTTACAGACCATAAGGTGCCTTTGGTTTTTGTCCATCCATATAGAGGAAATTCTATATGGTGTCATAGAATGAGGCTAATACAGAAAGCTAGAAATTAAATGAACAGAAAGGAACCGAAAAACATAGAGGGGGGAAAGAGCATGCCAGGCAAGGTGGAACATGCCTGTAATCCCAGTGGTGACTTTGGAGGTCGAGGCAGGAAGGTCACAAGTTTGAGGCAAGCTTGGGCAACATAGCAAGACCCTGTCTCCAAATAAAATTTTTAAAATTTACAAAATGTCTAGAGATGTAGCTCAGTGGAATAGCACTTTTCTAGCATGTATGAGACCCTGGGTTTAATTCTCAGTGCCACACAGAGACAGAGAGAGATAAAGAAAATTAACAATACTGTTTGTTTCTCTGAATATATTTCTTCCAGAAGTTAGATCTAAATATGACCTTCCCACATATATTAGACTATATATCCCCTTTCTCCTTAAGGTGGTGTGAGTTGACCTTCTCTCATTTGCAATTGAAATCACCCTGATTAATATCACATGTATACACACATTATAACTAACAAGATGCAAAATAGTCACACATATTTGTCTATGTGTATATATATGCACTTCAATAAAAATGTGCATGCTTGTGATTTTAAGAAATCATGGATGTTAAGTGTTAGGTAGGTTATGCTGCCATGAGAGGCAAGTAGTGGGAAAGACAGCCCAGGACAATAACCTACAGGGGAAACATTGAACATATGCATCAAAGAGAGTCCTTAGGTCACAGAACTGGGATAATGAAAAGTTTTATCAAAGCATCTGAGCATCTGGAGAATGGAAGTGAGAATGTCCAGGATTCCCCAAGCCATATTTAATTATAATCCCTTAAGGGAACTATTACTTGAAATCATGGGGAACCTTATGGAAACAGACAAACTTCAGGAAAATGAGGTCTGGTATGTCAAAATCTTCCCCAATCAGTTAATTACAATCCCTTTAGAAAACTACTGTTTCCAAACCATGTCTTCACTATCTCTTATGAGCAGGTTGCCACAACCCTTCATTATCACCAAAACTGTCACAACTGCCTCAACCACTCCTTGTCACCAGGATATCATGAATCTCACCAAGAAAGTTTGTTGCATTCTATTCAAATGGTCAATAAATCACTTAAGGGGATATTAGAAATTGAGGCAAGATCAAGGGGATTCAAATCCCTTAAAAGCCCCCAACTTTGTCAGGACCATGTCAGCCCCCCTGAATGGACTGTTCAGTCTGTCCTAAATGTATTTATTCTCCATATTTCTAATAAATTCCTACCTGCAACTATGTGCGACTTGCCTGTAACCTTTTCTGTGAGATATCAAGAAATGGTGGCTGTTGAATTCCATGATTCCTCTGGCTCCAGAAACTTCCTCCTCTGCATCATTAAAGACATGATGAAAACGGAAAGTTTTTCTAAATTTGGATATTTCTATTATGTTATGCTCATAATCTTATTCTAAAAAACAAATTATTCATATTTTATATTTAAATAAAATAGAATCAAATTGTTAGCAACATACCAGTATTGCATTATACTTAAAATATAGGAAAATCCTATTATAATACCTTAAAAAGATTGTAGTTGGATTGTCTCACAAAATAAGATGCCCAGGTTTATGCAATTTAAGGATGGCGATGGAGGTCCATAATGTTATCATTGATCAGGATTCTCTCTACTTTTAGATTATGTCATTCTTAATATTTTGGCTTCCATCTTCATGTTGATGATCACCAGAAAATTGTCATGTGTCCAGGTTTTACACTAATGTTTTTGTCATGAAGGAAATATTACAAACATGTAAAAGGGTGAAGAAGTGATGAGAGATGTATAGTAGGAATTTAGATATGAAGGTTTAAGACCCAGTAGAATGGTGCTGACTATGAGTATGGATTTGGGAGTCACTGGTATATAAAGAGTGGTAAATCCATGGCACTGAACAAGGTGAACTCCAGAGAAAATGGAGGATGAAAAGATCAGGGGAATGGCCAAAAATGAATTCTAGAAAATTTCACCAATTAAAACACAAGTTTCAGAAGGCCAATAAAAACACCAGAAGGTATCTAATATTATTCTCATTAGTAAAACATTATTTGAAACACAAGAGAGTGGGCAAGATGGTGGCTTAGAGTGAGGCAGTATTTCTCCTAACTTGAATAGCCGGAATTCCAACAGCAGGAATACTGCTTCTCCCCAGCGCTTAGAGTGAAAAATCCTGAGAGTGGACAGTCTGCCCTAGCCCAACAAGAGACCGTTTGACTTACTAAAGGGATCTAAAAAAAGTCACCCTAAGTTTACCAATTGCCCATGGAGAACGGATCCAGGAGGCATCTTGGGACTATAGCATGGTGGTGCCAACGGAAACTGGGATGCCAAATCTGTGAGTATGCAGATGGGTCTGCGTAAACCTATCTAAGACTAGCAAAAATTTAACTGAGTTAAACAAACCTGTGAACATCTCACCCAGGGGAAAACAAGTTGGAGAGGCTAGAGAGTATCCAACTCTCCCCAACCCTGTGAATCTTGTGGCTTGCAGGGACTAATAAGGTCAGCTATAACAGGACAGGAAGTTGGAAAGTTGGATGTGAGAGCACTTGGCTCTCAACTTGTCTCACCAAAAGATCCAGCAACTGCCAGGTTTGGCACATACTGGGTTTCTGGGGTCCACCTGGGCTGGCACCCTGTGTCCTGGCACCAGCCTGGTCTCTGGTGTCCTCTCAGATCCAGCATTCACTGGGTTCCGAGATCCCTGGTGCCTGCTGGGTGTGGCGCCAATCTGGCACCTGCCCAGGACACTCAGTTCCCCATCCCCCAGTCCCCTGAAGAAGGTCATTGTTTTAGTCAGCTTTTTTACTGCTGTGAATAAAAGATCTGACCAGAACAATTATAGAAGAAGAAAAGTTTATTTGTGGGCTCACAGTTTCAGAGGTCTCAGTCTGTAGACAGTCAGCTTTATTCCTCAAGGGTGGGAGTGTGGCTGAACATCATGGCAGAAGAATAAGGTGGAGGGAAGCAGCTCACATGATGATCAGAAAGCAGAAAGAGAGAATCCACTTGCCAAACAAAATATATACCCAAAGCGATGACCCACAATAACCCAAATTCTCCAGACACACCCCACCCGCCTCTGGTTAACACTCAGGTAATTCCATCAGGGGAGCAATTCACTAAGTGTAGTAATTTTTTGTGACCTAATAATTTCCCCTCTGAACCCTCTCACAATGTCTCACAGGTGAGCTTTTGGGGAACACCTGACATTCTAATAGCTATTTTATATTGCTAAAGGGAATTACACATCAAAAAGATCTAACAATCCTAAATATGTATGCCCCCCACGGAACATCTACATATATCAAACAAACCCTTCTCAATTTCATGAATCAAATTGACTATACAAGACAATAATACTGGATGACCTTAACATGCCTCTCTTGTCACTGGATAGATCCTCCAAAGAAAAACTAAAGAAGTTATAGATCTAAAAAATACAATTAATAACTTAGACTTAACAAATATATATAGAGTATTTCATATATCAGTGACTGAATATATTTTCTTCTCAGCAACATATGAATCCTTCTCTAAAATAGGTCATATATGCCACAAAGCAACTCCTGGCAAATACAAAAAAATAGAGATCATTCCTTTCATTTTATCAGATCATAGTGGAATGAAATTAGAAATCAATAATAAAAAAGAAGTTACTCTAACACCTGGAGACTAAGCAATACACAATTGAATGATCAATGAGTAACTGAAAAAAATCAGGGATGAAATTTAGAAAACACTTAAAGGTAAATGACAATAGAGACACAACATATCAAAATCTGTGGGACACTATGAAGGCAGTTCTAAGAGGAAAGTCATTGCATTGATCGCTCTCATTAAAAGAATTGAAAGTCTCCAAATAAATAACCTAACATTACATCTCAAAACCCTAGAAAAAGAAGAATGACAACACCAAAAGCAATAGAAGGCAGGAAATAATTAAAATCATAGCCAAAATCAATGAAAATGAAACAACAAACAAGTCAAAAAAATCAATGAAACCAAAAGATGATTCTTAGAAAAAAATAATAAAGTTGATAAACCCTTAACCAATCTAATGAAATAAAGACAGAGAAAATTTTCAAATTACTTAAGTTCATAATAAAAAAGGAAATATCACGATAGACACTACTGAAATACAGACAATAATTAGAAACTGTTTTGAAAATATATACTCTAATAAAGTAGAAAATTTTGAAGACATTGAATATTTCCGGAGACATATGACCTACTCAAATTGAATTAGGAGGACACAGAAAATTTGAACACATCAATTTTAAGCAATAAAATTAAAAATGCTATCAAAAGCCAACCAACAAAGAAAAGTCCAGAACCAGACAAATTATCACTTGAGTTCTACCAGACCATCAAAGAAGAATTTAAACCAACGCTCCTCAAATTTTGCCATGAAATAGAAAAGGAGGGAACCCTTTCAAAATCATTCTATGGTATCACCCAGATACCAAAAACAGACAAAGAAACACCAAGGAAGGAAAATTTCAGCTCAACATACCTGATGAACTTAGATGCAAAACTTCTTTACTTCTTTTTTTTTTTTTCTTCAGTGTTGGAGATTGAACCCAGGGCCTTGTGCTTGCAAGGCACTCTACCGACTGAGCTATCTCCTCAGCTCCAAAATTTCTTAATAAAATATTGGCAAATAGCATAGAAAAACACATTAAAAAATTCGCCATGATCAAGTGGGTTTAGCCCAGGATGTGAGTTTGGTTCAATATACAAAAATCAATAAATGTAATTCATCACATCAATAGTCTTAAAAGTCAAGAATCACATGATTATCTCAATAGATGCAGAAAAAGCATTTGACAAAATTTATCATTGTCTTAAGTATGAACATACCTCAACATTGTAAAAGCTATTTATTCTAAACCCAAGGTCAACGTCATTCTAAAAGGAGAAAAATGGAAAACATTGCCTCAAAACACTGGAAGAAGATAGGTGTGCCTTCTTTTAACATTTCTATCCAACATAGCCATTGATAACCTTGACAGAGCAATTAGACTATAGAAAGAAATTAAAGGAACACCAATTGGAAAAGAAGAGCTCAAAATATCCCTATTTCTTGATGACATGATTCCATATTTAGAAGACCCAAAAAAAACTCCACCAGAAAACTTTTAGAACTCATAAAGGAATTCAACAAAGTTACAGAATACAAAATTAACACTCTTAAATCAATTGCATTCCCATACACCAATGATGAATCAGCTGAAAGAGAAATTATGGAAAGGATCCCAATAACAACAGCCTCAAAGAAAATACAATATTTGGCAATCAATCTATTTGGTCTTTGGGTGAAAGACCTCTAAAATGAAAACTACAGAATACTAAAGAAAGAAATTGAAGAAGACCTTAGAAGATAGAAAGATCTCCTTTGCTCTCAGATAGGCAGAATTAATGTTGTCAAAATGGCCATACTGCCAAAAGTGCTATACAGCTTTAATGCAATTCCTATTAAAATTCCAGTGATGTTCTTCATAGAAATAGAAAAGGCAGTCATGAAATTCATTTGAAAATATAAGAAACAGGAGGCATCACAATACCAGACCTTAAATTATATTATAGAGCTATAATAATAACAACAGCATGATATTGGCACCAAAACAAACATGAAGACCAATGGAACACAATAGGACACACAGACAAACCCACTTATAGGCAGTTGTCTTACATTATACAAAGTCACCATAAGCGTACACTGGAGAGAAGGTAGCTTCTTCAGCAAATGGTGATGGAAAAACTGGAAATCCATATTCAGAATGAAATTGAACCCCTATCTCTCACCCTGCACAAAAATCAACTCAAAGTGGATCAAAGATTTAGGCACTAAAACGGAGACCCTGGGCCTACTGGAAGAAAATGTAGGCCCAATTCTCCACCTTGTTGGCTTAGGAACTGACTTCCTCAACAAAACTCCTAAAGCACAAGAAGCAAAATGAAAAATCAATAAATTGGATGGTCACAAATTAAAAAGCTTCTTCAGAGCAAAGAAAACAATCAAGCATGAAGAGATATCTTACAGAATGGGAGAAAATCTTTGCCACCTGTACCTCAGATAGATCCATGTTATTTTCCAGAATATACAAAGAACTCAAAAAATTAATACCAGAAATAACAACAACAACAAAAATCAATAAGTGAGCAAAGAAACTGAACACTTTACAGAAGAAATACAAATGGTCAGAAAATATATGAAAAAAATGTTCATTTCCTCCAACAATTAGAGAATTGCAAATTAAAGCTGCACTGAGATTCCATCTCACTCAAGTCAGAATGGGAATTATCAAGAATACAAGTGACAATAAATGTTGGTGAGGATGTGGGGGAAAATGTACACTCATACATTGCTGGAGGTACTGTAAATTGATGCAACTACTTTGGAAAGCAGTATGGAGATTCCTCAGAAGACTTGTAATGGAACCACCATTTGACCCTGATACCCCACTCCTGGGTTTATAACCAAAGGACTTAAGATCAGTATTCTACAGTAATGCAGCCACATCAAAGTTTATTGCTGTTCGATTCACAATAGCTAAACTATGGAACCAACCTAGGTCCCCTCAAACAGATGAATGTATAAAGAAAATGTGGTATATGTATACAATGAAATATTATTCAACCATAAAGAAGAATGAAATTATGGCATTTGCATGTAAATGGATGGAACTGCGCAATATCATGCTAAGTGAAACAAGCCAAGCTCAGAAAATCAAGGGTCAAATGTTTTCTCTCATATGCAGAAGGTGGACAAAAATAAGAAAATTTAAAGTAGTAAAACTATGGTAGAAAGCTGCTGAAGGAATCTACTAAATCTAAACATACATCTATCATATGACTGAGCAATTCTTTTTTGACCAAATATCCACAAGAATATTTACATATACATAAAGACATCTACAGGAATGTTTATGACAGTGTTATTAACAAAAGTTCCAAGTTTCAACAACAACAGTATTCATTGCTGTATACTTACATAAGGGAGCAACGAAAGGATGAATTTATTATGAATTTATGAATTTATTCTACACATGACAACATGAATGATCTTCACAGATATAGTGATGAATGAAAGAAATAAGATATTAAGGCATCCATATGAAATAGTGTATACATTGTGATGAATGAATGCATATCTCTTTGTAGGTATAGAACAAAGGGTATATGAAGGAAGCTTCCTAGATTCTAGAAATATTCTATATCTCTATCCATCTCTCAATTGGTAAACATATTAAATAATGACAAGGGATGTTTGCTTTGTTCATTAGGGTATTTACTAGAAGGATTGTAAAGTAATATAGAAAAATAAAGTTGTGACAAATAAAAATGAAATAATAGGAAAGTGTGATTAGTCCTCAAAATACAAAAGTAAGAAGTGAAAAGTTAAACCTAGAACAGATTTTCTAAACAAAAATACAAAAAGTAAGATGGTAATATAAATCCAATTATGTAAATGACAGTAAGTGAAAAAAATATCTCCCTAAAGATTAAGGTATAAGAATTGATAAAAAGGAATCAACCATATGTTGCTTAAAAGAGATAAAATTTAAATATAAAGATAGAGAATTTTTTAAAGGAAAATAAAACCATTAGATCATATGAACATTAATCAAAAGTAATCTCATCTAGCTATATGAAAATCAGATGAAAATGTTAAAACAAAAATATTACTAGGGATAAAGAGGAGCATTCATAAAGGTAAAGGTGTCAATCTAACAGGCAAAAAAACATGACTCTAAATTTTCATGTCATTGTTTCAAAGCATATGAAGCCCAAATTAGCAAAAATACAAGAATAAGAAAACCCCTAGTCACAGTGGTAGCCTTTATCACATTTCTCAATAATAGAATAGCAGGTAAGAAAATCAATAATAACAAAGAGGATTAATAAAATTGACCAAATTGATATGTATAGACACTGTACCTAACAATGACAGAATTAATTTTCTTTTCAAGTGCACATGAAACACTTATTAAAATGGATCATAGACTGGTCCTTAAAGGCAATTTCTAAACATTTGGAGGCACTAAATCACTCGTATCATGTTTTCTGGCTATAAGTGAATAAAGATAAAATGCAAAAAGAAGGCAGTAATTATAAAAGTTCCATTCTTGGAAAATTTGATAATCCACTTCTAAATAATCCACGGATGAAGGAGAAAATCAAAACACAGGTCATAAAGTGTTTTTAAAGAAATGATAATGGTAACGTGACAAAATGAAACTCAGGGGATGCAGGTAATTCGAGTACTTTGAAGAAAATTCATATCCCTAAGTTCATGTAGTAGACAAGAAAAAAATTAAAATAAATGATTTAAGCTTTTGTTCCAAGAAACTAAAAAAAAAAAAAAAAATTGAGCACAAAGAAGGTGAAAGGAAAGATTAAAAAAAGATATGAACACAAATAAATGAATAAGAAATCAAACATAAAACAGAGAAGAGGAATAAAACCCAAAGTTGTATTTTTTTAGACAGTGTGAATGATTAGTCTCTAGAAAGACTGATCAAGAAAATAAAAGGGAAAACAAGGGGCATAATTACAGATTTTATATTACAAGACATTGAGCGGTTATTAGAATGATTTTATGCTGATGCCTATAATGATTTGCATGAAATGGAATATTCCTCAAAAAACAGGAGCTACCAAAGCTGACAGATTATATTAAAATTCTTTATCTTTTTTATTTTGGAGGACAATTATAAAATTTTAATGTAGATTGGATATTACCAATGATTGAGTGTTGTTAAATTCCCTAGGAATGACAATGGCATCATGGCCACACAGGACAATGTCATTGTTCTTTTTTGTTTTTTTTTAGTGATTTTTTTTATTGTAAACAAATGGGATACATGTTCTTTGTCTGTTTGTACATGGCGTAAAGGCATACCATTTGTATAATCATAAATTTACATATGGTAATGTTGTTTGATTCATTCTATTATTTTTTCCCTTCCCCGCCACCCCTTCCACCCTTCTTTTCCCTCTAAACAGTCCTTTCTTCCTCCATTCTTGCCCCCCTCCCTAACCCTAACCCTAACCCTAACCCTAACCCTAACACTAACTCCTCCCACCCTCCCCCTTATGTGTCATCATCCACTTATTAGCGAGATCATTCGTCCTTTAGTTTTTTGAGATTGGCTTATCTCACTTAGCATGATATCCTCCCATTTCATCCATTTGCCTGCAAATGCCATAATTTTATCATTCTTTATGGCAGAGTAATATTCCATTGTATATATATACCACAGTTTCTTTATCCACTCATCAACTGAAGGACATCTAGGTTGGTTCCACAATCTGGCTATTGTGAATTGAGCAGCTATGAATATTGATGTGGCTGTATCTCTGTAGTATGCTGATTTTAAGTCCTTTGGGTGTAGACCAAGGAGTGGTATAGCTGGATCAAATGGTGGTTCCATTCCAAGTTTTCTAAGGAATCTCCACACTGCTTTCCAGAGTTGCTGCACTAATTTGCAGCCCCACCAGCAATGTATGAGTGTACCTTTCTCCCCACATCCTCGCCAACACCTGTTGCTTGTATTTTTGATAATTGCCATTCTAATTGGGGTGAGATGGAATCTTAGGGTGGTCTTGATTTGCATTTCTCTTATTACTAGAGATGTTGAACAGTTTTTCATATGTTTGTTGATTGCTTGTACATCTTCTTCGGTGAAGTGTCTGTTCATTTCCTTAGCCCATTTGTCGATTGGATTATTTGTATTCTTGGTGTAGAGTTTTTTGAGTTCTTTATAGATTCTGGAGATTAGTGCTCTATGTGAAGTATGATTGGCAAAGATATTCTCCCACTCTGTAGGCTCTTTCTTCACATTGCTTATAGTTTCCTTTGCTGAGAGAAAGCTTTTTAGTTTGAATCTATCCCAGTTATTGATTCTTGCTTTTATTTCTTTTGCTATGGGAGTCCTGTTGAGGAAGTCTGGTCCTAAGCCGACATGTTGAAGATCTGGACCTACTTTTTTTTCTATAACATTTTAAAGGCCATCTATGCTAAGCCCATGGCTAATATCATTCTAAATGGTGTAAAACTGAAAGCATTCCCCCTAAAAACTGGAACAAGGCAGGGATGCCCTCTTTCACCACTTCTATTCAACATTGTAATTGAAATGCTAGCCAGAGCAATTAGACAGACCAAAGAAATTAAAGGAATACGAATAGGAAAAGAAGAACTCAAACTATCCCTATTTGCAGATGATATGATTATATACTTAGAGGAACCAGGAAATCCCACCAGAAAACTTTTAGAACTCATAAGTGAATTCAGTAAAGTAGCAGGTTACAAGATCAATGCTCATAAATCTAATGCATTTTTATACATAAGTGATGAATCCTCAGAAAGAGAAATTATGAAAACTACCCCATTCACGATAGCATTGAAAAAAATAAAATACTTGGGAATCAATCTCACAAAAGAGGTGAAAGACCTCTACAATGAGAACTACAGAACACTAAAGAAAAAAATTAAAGAAAACCTTAGAAGATGGAAAGATCTCCCATGTTCTTGGAGAGGCAGAATTAATATTGTCAAAATGGCCATACTACCAAAAGTGCTATGCAGATTCAATGCAATTCCAATTAAAATGCCAATGGTGTACCTTACAGAAATAGAGCAAGCAATTATGAAATTCATCTGGAAAAATAAGAAACCCAGAATAGCTAAAGCAATCCTCAGTAGAAAGAGTGAAGCAGGGGGTATCACAATACCAGATCTTCAACTCTATTACAAAGCAATAGTAACAAAAACAGCATGGTATTGGCACCAAAATAGACAGGTTGGTCAATGGTACAGAATAGAGGACATGGACACAAACCCAAATAAATACAACTTTCTAATACTAGACAAAGGTGCCAAAAATATGCAATGGAGAAAAGATAGCCTCTTCAAGAAATGGTGCTGGGAGAATTGGAAATCCATATGCAACAGAATGAAACTAAACCCATATCTCTTACCCTGCACAAAACTCAACTCAAAATGGATTGAGGACCTTGGAATCAGACCAGAGACTCTGCAGATTATAAAATTCTTTCATACTCTTACTTCCTTAAAAAAAGTGAATCCTTTGCTGAATTTTATACACACAGAGACCACACACTCTTAGATTCACATGGATTTTTACAAATATTTGGGGGAAGACAGTGCACCAATTTTGTACAAACTCTTCCAGAAAATGTAAGAATAAGAAGGAATATTTCCTCAGTCCGTTTTGTAAGAACAGCATAACCTCAATTCTATAATCTGACATGAACATGTCAGGAAAGGAAAATTACAGAGCAGTCTTTCTCATTTATATAGATACAAAATAGAAAAATATTAGCAAATTGAAATCATTAATGTATTAAAAGAATAATATGTCATGTCCAACTTAGAATTATTTTAGTTATCCAAAAGTGGTTTAATATTTTAAATATTCAGTAATATTAACAGCAAAAATATCTTGGGTGATTCATATGATTATCCTGATTGATGAAAAGAAAGTGTTTGAAAAAATTCAGCATCTATTCAGAATGAAATTCGAAGCAAATTAAGAAGGGAAAGGAATTGTCTTAATTAGATAAAGGGCATGTGTTTATTATCTACTTCTGCCTTGACAAATTACCACAAATTGGGCAGCTTAAAACAGCAGAAATTTATTATATTAGTTTGTTTGTTTAGAAGTCTGAGTGAACTTGGGTGAAATTAAGGCACTGGCAGGGCTTCCTTCCTTACTAGAAGCCTTGGGAAAGTATTTGCTTTCAACTCATTCAGGTTGAGTGAGTCTCAGGTTTCATTCATCTGGGGATTGCCATTAGCTCCTAGATACCTCTGTCTAGTCCTTTCAAATGCCAAAGTGCAGTGGTATGTAGAACCCTTCTCATGTTTGTCATCTCTTTGAGTTCCTTCCCTGCTGCATTTCTCCTGCCTCTTCTTCCATGTCATCTAACTTTAGGCAGAGACTACTCATCTATTAATGGCCATGTGATTAGATTGGGTTTATCCAGATACTCCAAGATAATATCTCTATTTTAAGACCTTAGTCTTAATTACATATGCAATATCCCTGTTTGTATATAACCAATATATTCATGGATTCCAGAGATTGGGACTTGGCCACCTTTGAGGGACCATTCTGATTACCACAGGGTAGTGAATTCTCATAACTTTATGTTTCTTCATCATCCATTTTGAATACAAATTGAATTATCTCATATGAGTAGCACACCTTACTCACCCTTGGCAATTTCCAGTTCTCTATCGACTCCTAGTAACTCAATGTGGTTGATCTAGGTATTTACCAAATACCTGAACCTACTGGCAATGACCTCCCTGTGGTATAGCTAGATACAACCTACTTGACTTTTCCCACTGAACCCCAAGCCCACATGAACAGCACAGGCATGTCACAGTGAACACCTCACAATCACAACACAGTATATGAATTTATGTCTGCTAAATTGACCAATATGGACTTGTTTCAAGAAATCTGCTTGAGTAATGCCTCAGTCTTTATAAAGGATTTTGTCCTCAGGTTCATCCCTCACCCTCTCACTCTCTACCTGCTGGTTGAACATGCAGGCTCCAGAAAGTCCCCCCTTTTAGTTGACTTTGAAAAGTATGCATCCTTCTGCATGGAATTTGCAAGGAAAACAGTTTCTCTTATTTTATGTGTTTTGCTCAGTAGCTGCCTCTGTGTCTCACCTTATCAACACACCTGAACATAACTTCTTTCCTGGTTGGGGCTCTTCTAGAGAGTAGTTTTCTTGATAGAAATTAACTGGACATAGGTCAAACCAAACCCTTAAGGGTATCTATCAGTACATATCTGTTTCTTATGAGAGGACAGTTAGTAATGGACTAGGTACTTAGGCATTAAGCCATCCACTAGGAAAAAGAAGTACCCTGTGAAAGTCACACTGTAAACATCCATGACCAAATATACTGTATCCTGTCTTGGCAGGGCTAAAATGTATAGGCACTCCCTGGTGAGATATGTTAAGACCAAATTAGAAGAAAAATATGAATAGAGATTCTGTAAAATCCTATACAGCATATGATACTCAATCAGAAAAATTTGGAAACTTTTTCAATGAACTCAGGAATGAGAAAATTCTGCCTGCTATGACCAATTTTATTCAGTATGTTGCCAGCAAAGTTAGTTTATCCAAGAAGAAAGAAAATAAAGGAATAAAGTATGGAAAGAAAATAACAAACTCCTACTACTTGTAGATAGCATAAATATATACCTAGAAAATCTGAAGTAGTCTATGTACCAGCATCACACAAGTCAAAATGTATTTTTTAAAAAACAGCATCCAACATTACTTGGAGAAATATAAAATGGTACAGTAACTGTGGAAAGTACTTTGGCAGTACCTCTAAAAATCAATAATAAAATTATATGATTTGGTAATTCTGCTCCTAGATATAAACCCCAAATAATTGAAAACAGGGACTCAAACATATACTTATATACCAATATTCATCACAGCATTATTCAAAATAGTTAAAAGGTAGAAACAACCCAAATACCTATCAAAAGAAAAATAGATAAGCAATGTGGCTTATAGATAGAGAAATATGTATATATAATTGAATATTTCAAATGTAAAAAGCAATCAATTTCTGATATTGCTACAACATGAATGAATTGTGAAGACATTTTGATAAAGGAAATAAGCCAGGCATAAAAGGATAAATGTTGTATGAATCCACTTATATGTCAAGTTCACAAAGCCAGAAAGTATAAGTGGCTATCAGAGGCTGGGGTAAGAGGCTCATGGGGAATTATTGTTTAATGGATATGGAGTTTTAGTTTCATAAAATGAATGAATTCTAGAGATCACTTGCACTGCAGTGTGAATATATTTAATGTTACCACACTTAAAAATGGTAATGATGATAAATTTTATGTTTTTAACCACGACAATGGTTTAAAAATTAAAAACATTAGTATCCAACAGCATTAAAATCATATAACTAGGACTAGATCAAATGAAAGATGTGCAAGATGTATACATTGAAAAATTTAAGCATTTATTCAGAAAAAGTAAAGAGTACCTACGGAAATGCAGACATGTATGATATTGGATTGAAAAATTCTATACTATAAATTTGTCAATTATTCCAAATTATTCTAAAAATTCAATGTAATCACAATAAAATATTAGCCAATTTTTTGAGGAAGTCTTAAAGATGTTTCCAAAGTTCAAATAAAAATGAAAAGGCCAGGAACAGCCAAGATATCTTGAGAAGGAAAACAAAACTTTATACAAACTATCAAATATATAGACATATTATGAAACACTAGAAATTGAGGAGGTGTAATATTGGCACAAGTGTAAACAAATGGATTAATGAATCACATAAAAGAGGCAAGAAACAGAACCCAAAGAGGGTTTTCTGATTTATGACAAAAGGAATATAGTAATATGTTGGAGAAAAAGGGTCTTATTAGTAAATTGTCTTAGGTCAACTGTATATTCACATGAAAAAAAATCTGGGAGATCATTAGTGGCTATGAAATATAATCCATGGATCTGTGGGGATTCTTGAGATGCTTTCAGAGTGTCTTAGAGACCCAAATTATTTTCATGAAAATATTAAGGCATTCTTTTTCTTTTGCACTCTGTTGACATTGCAATAATGATACAAAAGAAATATTAGGTAAAACCAATCACAACATAGCAACAATGAAGCCAGTGGCAACAAACTATGCAGTTGATACTTCAACCTCATAGGTTCTGCATTAGGCAAATTCAACTAACAACACATCAAAAGTATTTGAAAACAAAATTGTGATTGGGATGAACATGTATATAATTTTTTCTTGTCAGATTATTCTAAATAATAGTATAACAACCATTTACATAGAACTTAAAACATGTTAACTTTTATAAGTAATGTAGAAATTATTTAAAGCATATGAGATGATGTGCATAGATTATATGCAAATACTGCACTATCTTTTTAAATTGAGTTTTATATTTTTTTAATTTGTTCTAAATAGTTACACATGACAGTAGAATGCATTTAGACACATTGTACACAAATGGAGCACAACTTCTCCTTCCTCTGACTGAACATGGTGCAGAGTCACACCAGTAGTTTAATAATACATGTATATAGGGTAATAATGTCCAAATTATTCCACCATCCTTTCCATCCCCACAACCCCTCCCTCCCCTCACTCCTCTCTGCACAATCCAAAGTCCATTCTCCCCCCATTATGGATCAGCACCTAGTTATCAGAGAAAATATTGGGCCTTTTGTTCTTTAGGATTGGCTTATTTCACTTAGCATGATATTCTCCAGTTCCATCCATTTACCTCAAATGCCATAATATCATTATTCTATAAGACTGAGTAATATTCTATTGTGTATATATACCACATTTTCTTTATCCATTCATTTGTTGAAGGGCATATAGGTTGGTTCCATAGTTTACCTATTGTGAATTGAGCTGCTATAAATATTGATGTGGCTGCATCACTGTGGCATGCAAATTTTAAGTCCTTTGGGTACAAACTTAAGAGTGGGATAACTGGGTCAAATGGTATTTTCATTCCCAGTTTTCTAAGGAACCTCCATACTACTTTCCTGAGCGGTTGCACCAATCTTCAGTCCCACCAGCAATGCATGAGTGTACCATTTCCCCCCACATCCTTGCCGATACTTATTGTTGTTTGTATTGTTGATAATTGCCATTCTGACTGGATATGAAATCTTAGTTTTGATTTGCATTTCTGTAATTGCTAGAAGTGTTGAACATTTTTTCATATGTTTGATGATTGATTGTATTTCTTCTGTGAGGGGTCTGTTTAGTTCCTTAGCCCATTTATTGATTGGGTTACTTGTTTTTTTTTTTTTTTTTTTTTTTTTTTTTGTTAAGTTTTTGAGTTCTTTATATATCCTGGAGACTAGTGTTCTATCTGAGGTTCACGTGATAAAGATTTTCTCCTATTCTGTAGGCTCTCTCTTCATGTTATTGACTGTTTCCTTTGCTGAGAAGATGCTTTTTAGTTTGAGTCCAACCCATTTTTTGGTTCTTGATTTTACTTATTTCACTTTTGGAGTCTGGTTAAGGAAGTCAGTTCCTAAGCTGACATAGTGGAGCTTTGGTCCCACTTTTCCTTCTATTAAGCACAGGGTTTCTGTTCTGGTGCCTAAGTGTTTAATCCACTTTGAGTTGATTTTTGTGCAGGGTGAGAGATAAAGTTTTAATTTCACTTTGCTACATATGGATTTCCAGTTTTCCCAGCACCATCTGTTGAACAGGCTATCTTTTCTCCAATGTATGTTTTTGGTGCCTTTGGCTAGCATGTGGTAATCATATTTATATTGGTTTATCTCTGTGTCTTCTATTATGTACAATTCGTGTACATGTCTGTTTTGGTGACAATACCATGCCATTTCTGTTACGTTTGCTCTGTAGTATACTTTAAGTTCTGGTATTGTGATACCTCCTGCTTCACTCTTCTTGCTAAGGATTACTTTGATTATTCTGGTTCTCTTATTTTTCCAAATGAATCTCTTGATTTCTTTTGCTAGTTTCATAAAAAAATGTCATTGGGATTTTAATAAGAATTTCATTAAATCTGTATAACAATTTTTGTACTTTGACCATTTTGGAATATTAATTCTGCCTATCCAAGAGCATGGAAGATCTTTCCATCTTCTAAGGTATTCCTTAAATTATTCCATGAAATAGAAAATGAGGGAACCCTTCCAAACTCATTCTTTGAGGCTAGTATTACCCTAACACCAAAACCAGATAAAGACAGATCAAGGAAAGAAAACTTCAAATCAATATCCCTGATGATCATAGACGCAAAATTTACAATAAAATTCTGGTAAATCACATGCAAAAACATATTAAAAAGATAGTGACCCCAATCAAGTGGGGTTCATCCCAGGGATGCAAAATTGTTTCAATATATGGAAATCAATAAATACAATTCATCACATTGACAGACTTAAAGACAAGAATCATATGATCATCTCAATAGATGCAGAAGAAGCACTTGACAAAATGTTTCATGTTCAAAACAATAGAAAAACTAGGGATAGTAGGAACATACCTCAATATTGTAAAAGTTATCTATGCTAAGCCCAAGGCCAACATCTTCCTAAACGGAGAAAAATTGAAAGCATTCCCCCTAAAAACTTTAGGGAGACAGGGATGCCCTCTTTCATCACTTCTATTCAAGATAGTCCTTGAAACTGTAGGCAGACTAATTAGGCAGACAAAAGAAATTTAAAGGGATACCACTATGAAAAAAAGAACTCAAACTATCACTATTTGCAAATGACATAATTCTATATTTACAAGATCCAAAATATTCCACCAGAAAACTTCTAAAATAAGTGAATTCATCAAAGTATCAGTATATAAAATCAATACCCATAAATCAAATGCATTTCTATACATCAGTGATGAATAAACTGAAAGAGAAATTAGGAAAACTACCCCATTCACAATATCCTAAAAAAAAATACTCAGGATTCAACCTAACAAAATAGGTGAAAAACCTCAAAAATGAAAACTACAGAATACTAAAGAAGGAAATTGAGGAAGACTATACCACCTTTAATAAAATATTTGAGAATAATTGATTTTTGGTAATGAGGAGACGTCAAGAAACGATTCCCAATAGATACTAAAGGACAACTTTACAAGTGTTTGCTATATTATTTATCACATTTATTCACAATAAAATCAAAACTAGTCTTCCACAAAAGTTCTTAGTATATACTTTCATATTTACTTGAAAATACAACATATTTACTTGAAAGAATGATTGTCAAACTGGGACTTTAAGACTATTATTTAGTGGAAAAATTCCTGAAAATAAATGAAGTCAGTTTGTCATCTAAAGATTAAAAGACAATATTTAAAACAAATGATAAACTTTGACCATTTAAGTGAAAACTGGAATTTTGGAAAATTCATATCTACCACCACTCATAACTTCGAACTACTTGAAGTTCTTTCTTTTCGTTAGGAGATCTATATTGATATTTGCTAATATGATTTTTCTGATATCATTATCACATAATGTGTCAATATTTGAATGATATAAATAAATCAATGTATAAGGACAACAATGGGTATACCTCCTTCAGTGATAGGTTCCCCTAACACAAGAAAGGAAAACATTCTTTAATACTTGGCCATAGGAATACAGAAGTAGTTCCATAGAGACCTGGACCCAATTTTCTAGAGCCAAGTTACCACAGATAAATAGATTTGCAATGTACAGTCTTACAGGATTGTTTCGTTACCCTTACAGGACTTCCCCTACGTTGGAATGGTCCACCATGTTACTAAACTCAACAAGGCCCTCCTCAAATCCCTGTGTGTTTCTAGTGTGGTTGTTCACAGTTCTTTTATTTGCTTGTGGCTTGTAACTGTGGTTTGTAATTAACTTTTAACAGAATTTTTAAAAATTACAACTTGTTTAATGTAGTACTAAAGAACATCCACAATTATTTCAAAAGATTAGTAAAGTACTCCTCCCTTTTCCAAAGACAATCTGTGTGACTCAATATTTTAATTATAAACTTCAACCAAAACAATACCAAATAACAAACTAGAATTAGATAGGAGAATTTGGCTGATTTCTAGTAAGAGTTTTGCAAAAATGTAAAAAATAATATTACCCTTCTCATTAAATTTGCTTTTTGCTTTGTAAAATATAATTATTTTCCATTAAACAGATTATAAAGAACATGATTTTCATTATTTTAATAGAATTTATACATAAATATTTCTAAATTTTATCACTGTTATTTTCTATCATAGTATATGTCAATAGGTACAACCCATATAAACAAAAGCTTTTTAGTCCTGCTAATTTTTAAGACTGCAGAGTACTCTCAAAATATATGAGAATCACTTCTTTATAACAAAATCTATTTCAAATGGTTTAATATATAATAATAGATGGTAAAATTTTTTAGAAGAATACAAGGAACATCTTCATGATCTTGGAAGAGAAAATTGTTTCTTAATATAAAATACACGAACCTTGAAAAAAATGGCACACTGGAGTATATTAAAAGATCTTCTCTTCCTCAAAAGAAACCATTAGAAAATTAAGCAGAACCCCTTGGCAGTGTGGGAAATGATTTTCATAACATGTACATCCAACACAAGAAACCATTCCACAATAAATGAAAAACTGCTACAACTTAATGAGGAAAAAGACAGACAAGAGAAAAAAATGGGTAAAAGCCTTGAACAGATATTTTACAAAATCATCAATTTGTTAGAACTAGGTCTTTTACAAGCTGTTACCAAGTTAACACTTTTGATGTTATCTTTATAGCCATGATTTTTCAAAGCATGGTCCATGACCCACTTGCATCAATATCACTGGGTAGAGTTGTGGGAAAAGGAAGAATTATTTTTCTCATTCTGTGGGTATGGTGTCCAATTTACTGAGAACTAGTTTTGGATGTTGTTCATGTGATTCCCATCCATTCTAATTGCTTATGTTTATCTGAAGCATCTAGAGGGCTATTGCTACTTTTGTGTCTTTAATGCTATTATTTTGGGATTAAGTTTGTTTTTTTTTAAATCATATCTGACAAAGTGGAAGGCGAAAATTCCCATCATATTTTCTCTAGGGTAAAAAGGAGGAAGTAAGTATCAATTATTGCAAAATAAGTACTTAAAGGGAACCTTGAGATTATTGCTGATCTTGCAAAGAACTAAAGATGTCCTGAAGTAAAATCTCTGAGACATAAGCATATGTGAGTGGTGAATATAAACATCAGAAATTTTCAGCATGTGATTTTTTTGGGCCAATAATAAACACATTACCTGGAGTATTACAAGAAATGTAAATTATCTGACCCCATCTCACATTAACTCACTTAAAAATTCTGGGGTAAGGTTCTGAAATCTGTAGTTTAATTTACCCTCTGGTTGATTCTGATATATGTTCTAGTTTGTGAATGACTTAGAGAAAAAATTATTTTGAGATAGTTAACTTTAAAGGAAAGGTGCTTATTTGAATATTGATGAAAGAGAGCCTCTACTGAAGAAGTGGTTGAAAATACAGTAATAAAAAGAAAAATTCCACTGAATAATGTTCTTGAATAGCCACGAGGTGATGAAATTCAATCACAATTCAAAGTAAGGGCTATATATGCATTGTAATAAAAATTAGAGGCAAAAAGATGGTTTCAGATAATAACAGTTAAAAATCCTTTTTATACTTTAGATATCATTCTCATATATTCATAAAAATATATTCTTGTGTTGTTTTAAAACTCCTATGCCAGAGGATAGCTGGCAGTGGTGCACTCCTATAATACCATTGGCTTGGGAAGCTGGGGCAGGAGGATCTCGCATCCAGTCACCTACAGTAAAAGCAAGGCACTAAGCAGCTCTATGAGATGCTGTTTCTAAATGAAAGACAAAATAGGCTGGGGATGTGGCTCAGTGGTACAGTGACTCTGAGTTCAATCTCCTGTACCCCACCCCCCAAAACACTCCTATGTGAGACTATTATCACAACTATCTTATTATTGAGTAGATAGGTTAAATAACTTTTCCAAAATTGAACAGCAGTAAATATCAATGCTAGGCTTCTGACACAGGAAGTCAGGTTTTAGAGTACAGGCTCTTAATAATTATGTTATATCTTAGATTCAGGTGGGATTTTAGATATGACATATAAAAGTTGAGAGAATTCCTATTGAATGGCTTGTTTTTTCCTGGAGAATTCTGCTTAGAGTGAGTGAGGGGGAGAAGAGGTTGGACATTTTTAAATCAATGGAGCTACTTTTAAAATAATCCTTACAAGGCACAGGAAAGCAAACTGACAAAAATATGATTTATAGTGGCAAAATGGCCAGTTTAGCCTGGAGGCCAAATAAGTTTGGTGACCATTAATTTAGAATTGTACCCAAATCCTAGTCATATTGTTTCCTTTGGCAGTGACCAACTGACTGTGGGCAGGCCCAAGGATAGTACATATTTGCTTTTATCAATTGTTAGAATTCTGCTAAGGAATTGCAAAGAGAAGGTACAGAAGGTACAGAAGCTGGATGTTTTTTGGATTGGCACTAGGTGTATGGAAATGGTAGACAATGGCATGTAAACCTGATACAGCTGCAAATTAAAATAAAATTACTTATATTGTTGATAAAGTTAGAGAGGAAAAATTGCACATATTCTTATAGCTATTTTTAGTTGTTTATTCCCTGTGAAGTCATTAGCCATATGTACGAATATTTTATATCATTTAGGCATATTATGCCTTCAATTTTGTGTTGTTTCTTCACTTACTTAGAAAACATTTTTTTTATTTGCTACAGTTTTTATTTATCATTTTTAATTGCTGTTTGAACATTTGATGTATGACAACCTACCTAATCCTTTCCCTAATGTGTAACCACTTACGTTGTCTTCAATTTTCTAATACAAAGATGTGTGTATAAACACATATACACATACACTCATATACACGAGCATATACATAGCATAGGAATTTTTTTTTGCTTTTTTTGAATAAGATTCTTAAAGTAATTCCATGAGTGACATTATTGAAAGAAAATACATGAGTAAGTCTATGTCTCTTGATATGTGGATAAAATTCAAATTTATATAGAGAAATGATTGTCCCAAGTTTCTTAACCACTAGAAAATTGTGACTATGATAGTTTCTCTACATGCTCTCTCATTATCAGGCTTTGAAAAAATGTGCTTAAAATACTTTTCTAATTTACTAGGTGTAAAAATCATACTTTGTTCTCATTGTAATGATTATTAAATTTACTATTAGTCAGGTGAATGAATTTTCCCATATGGTTGCTTGTCTTATATATTTTCATCTGAATGAAATGTTTCTTTGTCTTTTGCTTGTATCTATCTGTTCAGAATTTGATATTGTTCTTATTTAAATAAACTTAATAAAAAGTACATTATAAAATATTTTCTTTCACATATAATGAATCAAATAGATTCTTGCAAAAGAAAGCATAAATTCTCAGTACTTCTAAGTGCCCATTTTATTACATCACTTCTTGTTTAAATTTATGGCTTTGGGAATATTCATGTAATAACATGGCATTCACATACAGCAACTGAGGAATATTTTGCTATATTAAATAATTCACATAATTCTAACACAATTAGGAGGGATATGTATGCCACACATAAAATATAATATTGATTTACATAATAGAATTGTTATTAGAATTATGACTAGTTTGATTGATAAAGCTGTACAAGAAAATTTACTTATATTTGCAAAAGTGTAATAAATTTCAATTTTATTCATTTAAATTTGATTTAACATTTTAATGTTCATTAAATGTAATTTGTACTATTATTTAAATATGGTAAGATTTTGACTACTTTAGAGTAGAAATAATTTGAAGCAAATACATATAAACACTAAATTTAATTTTTTTAATAACATTATTTCTTTTTATGTGGTGCTCAGGATCGAACCCTGTGCCTCACAGTTCTAGGCAAACCCTCTACCACTGAGCCACAACCCCAGTCCTAATTTTAAAGTTAATACATTTACTTCTTATTTATATTTTGATGAAATATCAAATTTTCTATGCTTTGAATACAATAACATTTATTACTTCAATTCTTTAAGATCACAAGTTTCAACAGACAACAGATATGAAATAATTATAAGTACAGAGTGATTTTTCTGAAATAAAGGAAAGAAAAGTGCATTTATACTTTTTACTTTATGTATTATTGATATATTACCAATACAAATGTTGTTGACTCAAATTCAGAATGATGATAAATATTGTTGGATTTGTTATTTTCTCAACTTTTAAGTATATGAAAATTATAACTTCCCACATATTTAAGAATTCTGTCACTCTGATGATATTTGGTTTATTAGATAGATTCAAAAATTATAAATATTTATATGTGTGGCCAGTAGGCTTTTATTTGTACTCTTCCTCCAGGTCCTACAAGTGTTAGTGATGGGCCAACATATAGATGCTACTTAATAAAGTTATTAAATATACAAAGAAAGAGTAGTAGCACTTTAAACAAAGACATGTACTTACCACAGACATAAAATATTCACCTTGAATTCCAAGTATTTATTTCAAAGTCATTGCTCAAATAGAGTGGTCTTTTCTAAAGTAGCAGATAACTAAAGGAAAAAGAATGCACAAATACAGATATTTAAAGCCTTGAAAAAATAAATTAACTGAAAACCCAAACACTTATATGGAGTATTTTTCCAGGCACTTGTTCTATATATTTATATTGCTTTAGCACTCTAGTGGAACAGAATCCAAGATTCTATAATTGTCAAGCCTTATGCCACTCTTCCTTAGTGTTGGAATACATATAAGAATCAATTCTCTGTTTTTAAAGATGTAATAATGACTTCTAGAAAAAAATGGAATGTATACTATTTAAAGCAGTGAGTTAAATTCACATATAAAAAGAACCCAGCATGCACTGATGAGGGAAATCATATGCTGCAAAAGAAACCCCAATGCATGACCAATGTTGTAATGTTCAAATTGATGAACAGTCAGAAACTGTCTTTGTATTTAATATATAGTACAATCTCCTATACCTCAGTTACATGACATTTCTTAAGATTCACATTTCTGGTTTTATGTACAATTCATTGCAAAATAAAATACCCATTTTTGACAACTTTACATTCTAAGAAACTATGATGATTCCATAATATAAGATTTGTTTATCAATTTATTTTTGCTTTTGATATTTTAGCTACAGTCAGTAGCTCTGACAATTTGTCTTTACTCTTCTTTTTCAGAGAATAATGAACACTGAACAAAGAAATCACTAAATAGTAGGAAATTCCACATATTTATATTTTTAGTTTTATGTTACTTTTATTAATGTCAGTAATCATATAAAACCATATATATATGTGATTTTTTCCATATATGTGCTATATGGAGAATATATGACTTTTTCTTTCATGCTGTTCTAGTCAACAAGGTGCTCATAGATTTTCATATTTTTCTATTTTGACCAAAATTCTGACACAAGATATAAAGATAAGATGATGGGTATATCTAGGTTTTGTGGAACCTGAAGTAGCTGTTTAAGAAAAAGAATATCAACTACATCACAAAAGTTAATATTTTCCCCCAATGACAATATAACTTCAAAAAAATTACACATTAAGGATATGTCAAATAACCATGAGCACGACAAAACTTAGGAAAATATAAGAATATTTTTTTATTAACTCTTTTATACAAATATATATTTTGTATGTTTTTAATGCATAATCACTAATCCTCCATAAAAACAAAAATGATTTTGTAATACTCTCTATAGATAGAATAAGAAGATAAATTAGATTTATTATAATGTGGTTAATAGCAACTTTAAAACTTTTGATAATTCAGAACATTTCCATTAAATTTCATAACTCATTAGTGATATTATTTAAGTTTTAGAATTGTTATCCAATTTGGGAAACCTCAATAAAATATTTTAAAATGTCACATGTTTGATTTCAAGGGCATTTCAAGTTTTTCTGTTCAGTGACAACTGTTAATTAATCTTACAACTGACAGTACTCATTATCCAGTTTGTCCCTAATGTCCTTGCTTTACTGATGAATTTTTAGTTTTATGTTACTTTTTCTAATGTTAGTAATTCAAATAAAATCAGCAAGAAGTTTGAACATTTTCTCAGTGTGACCAGATGATTCATTCATTGTTAATTGAATTTAAAAAAATCTTAGCTACTACTCATTATTTCTATTCAAAGATTATTTCCTTCTCTCAATGAATTAATGCTTTTGTTTGATCTGAGTTTTTTAATAATTTACATCATGAAGTCATACTAATTTATATTATGTCATCAGTCTTGGATTTTATCATCAATAAACTATTTTAGTTTTATTTAATAAATTTTAAGACAGTAATAAATAGTAACTTTCAAATATGGCTGAATTAAGAATTTATTATAATCAATTGTTTTATTGAAACATTTCAACATGCTTTTCCAAATTGCAGTCACAATGGCATATTCTTAACTCAACTTGCCCATAATTATGTGTGAAGGAAGAAAATTTGGAGTGGAAAAAGATAATGATCATAATAGATTGTGTTTAAAATAAGCATTCAGATTTTACAAACACATATGATCATGTAAGCACAACAGCAGTCCAAATCTATTGTAGATTAGTTTCATGGTAAATCAGGCTCTAGATATGAGGGAAAAAATTTCTTTAAATGATGAATAGGTTCTTACACACTATAAGTTGTCTTATATTATGCTAACACACTTTTCCTTAAATTCTTGAATTGTATTTTCTTATCATTTCATGTGATCTAATATATTTCAGCTAGAAGCTAATTATTGATATCATCTGGTTTAGATATAAATTGGTATTTATATAGCATATAAATATTAGTATATTATATATATAGTTTATAATATCTACTATACCGGTATGTAATCATATATGTTATAATTAAGCCAATTTAATTGTTGAAGCAATGAGACTCAGAAATTTTATAGGACTTAGACAAGGCTGCACAGATACATACACACACACCATTGTTCCTTAGGAATTAGAAAACAGGTCATAGAATTCTAAGTCATTAAATAATCATATCTGGAGAATGCCAAATTGCCAAGAGGACCCAAACAAGAAATCAAGAACAGAAAACCCACAAAAGTATGAATTTGAAAGAGTAGTTCTAATTCTTATAGTAAAAGTAGTTCTTGAAACTCTAGCGAGAGCAATTAACACACCAAAGAAATTAAAGGGCTATGAATAGGAAAAGAAGAACTCAAATTATCCCTATTTGCTGATGACATGACTATATATTTAGAGGAACCAGGAAATTACACCAGAAAACTTTTAGAACTCATAAGTGAATTCAGTAAAATAGCAGGATATATGATAAATACTCATAAATCTAATGCATTTTTACACATAAGTGATGAATTTTCAGAAAGAGAATTTAGGAAAAATACCCCATTCACACTAACCTCAAAAAATAAAATAAAATACTCTGGAATCAATGTAACAAAAGAGGTGAAAGACCTCTACAATGAGAACTACAGAACACTAAGGAAAGAAATTAAAGAAAACCTTAGAAGATGGAAAGATCTCCAATATTCTTGGATAGACAGAATTAATATTGTTAAAATGGCCATACTACCAAAACTGCTATGCAGATTCAATTCAATTCCAATTAAAATCCCCATGAAGTACCTTACAGAAATAGAGCAAGCAATCATGAAATTCATCTGGAAGAATAAGAAACCTGGAATAGCTAAAGCAATCCTTAGCAGGAAGAGTGAAGCAGGGAGTATCGCAATACCAGATCTTCAAATGTACTACAAAGCAATAGTAACAAAAATGGCATGGTATTGGCACCAAAATAGACAGGTAGATCAATGGTACAGAATAGAGGATACAGACACAAACCCAAATAAATACAATTTTCTCATACTAGACAAAGGGGCCAAAAATATGCAATGGAGAAAAGATAGCCTCTTCAACAAATTATGCTGGGAAAACTGGAAATCCATATGCAGCAGAATGAAACTTAACCCCTATCTCTCACCCTGCACAAAACTCAACTCAAAATAGATCAAGGACCTTGAAATCAGACCAGAGACCCTTCATCTTATAGAAGAAAATGTAGGTCCAAATCTTCAACATGTTAGCTTAGGATCAGACTTCCTTAAGAGGATTCCCATAGCACAAGAAATAAAAGCAAGAATCAACAACTGGGATAGATTCAAACTAAAAAGCTTTCTCTCAGCAAAGGAAATTATCAGTATTGTGAAGAGAGAGCCTACAGAGTGGGAGAAAATGTTTGCCACTCATACTTCAGATAGAGCGCTAATTTCCAGAATCTATAAAGAACTCAAAAAACTCTACACCAAGAATACAAATAACCCAGTCAACAAATGGGCTAAGGAAATGAACAGACACTTCACAGAAGATCTACAAGCAATCAATAGATATATGAAAAAATGTTCAACATCTCTAGTAATAAGAGAAATGTGAATTCGAACTACCCTAAGATTCCATCTCACCCCAATTAGAATGGGGATTATCAAGAATACAAGCAACAATAGGTGTTGGCGAGGATGTGGGGGAAAAGGTACACTCATACATTGCTGGTGGGGTTGCAAATTAGTGCAGCAACTCTGGAAAGCAGTGTGGAGATTCCTTAGAAAACTTGGAATGGAACCACCATTTAACCCTGCTCTCCCACTCCTTGGCCTATACCCAAAGAACTTAAAATCAGCATACTACAGAGATACAGCCACATCAATGTTCATAGCTGCTCAATTCACAATAGCCAGATTGTGGAACCAACCTAGATGCCCTTCAATTGATGAATGGATAAAGAAACCGTGGTATAAATATACAATGGAATATTACTCAGCCATAAAGAATAATAAAATCATGGCATGTGCAGGCAAATGAATGAAATTGGAGAATATCATGCTAAGTGAGATATGCCAATCTCAAAAAACCAAAGGACGAATGATCTGGCTGATAACGGGATGATGACACATAATGGGGGGTGGGAGAGGAGCAAGAATGGAGGAAGGAAGGACTGTATAGTGGGAAAAGAGGGGTGGGAGGTGTGGGGTGAGTTAAAAAAATAACAATGAATCAAAACCTATTACCCTATATAAATGTATGATTACACAAATGGTATGCCTCTGCTTCATGTACAGAGAAACAAGATGTATCCCCTTTGTTCACAATAAAAATAAATTTTAGAAAAGTAGTAATAAAAATGTATTTTAGAATACTACTGAAATACAAAAAGGAAAAGGAAGGAAAACTTGAACCTGCATCCCTGTTGCCAGAGATAATCACTAGTGACATGTTATAATAGAGTCCTCCAACATTTAGGCTGCTTTGAAGTTTTTATTTTTATAAGCAATTTTGAAATGGACATCCTTCTACTAAGTTTATTCCACACTCATGGTTTTTCCTTAAGGATAAATTCCTACATTGATTGCTAAGAGTCATGATACATAAGGCTAAATTAATCTCAATGAAGGCCTCAAGAAATAAATGCATGTGTGAGTACGGGATATTTGGAAATTTTGTGACTCATCCGTAACCTCTTAGATTAGTTCTCTGTCATTGTCAGACAAAGGATAAGATTAAGTGGCTTAACTAGTACATATTTTATATCCTCATTTGTTGTTTTAATTATAATGTACCTTCAAAATAAAACTATTTTGGCATTTAAAAAATAAATTAAATTAAATTGATTTTTTAAAAAGGCCTCAATTTGTAACTTCCCCCCACCAACAATTAAATGTAAACAATTAAATTTGTTTCCCCAGTATATATTATATAAAATATTTTACATAAGAAGATATATAGTGTTTCAGAAGTATCACCATGAAAGATGAAAGAAAACAAACAAAAAATCCAAATAACAATAAAAGCTTTTCAGATATCTTTATAGTACAATGATACATAGGTACATATTATTCAAATACTCTATATATCAAAGAAATTTTTTGGATCAATTTTTTGATATAACTATAAATAATTTATCAAATGTTCAGTTAAAATCCATGGGAGAAATATAGATAAATGATAGTAGAGTTCTAGAATGTATTAGAAAATTATAGTAGCAATATTTATTAAAGGTAATATATCAGGTAATAATATTGAATACGAGAAAAAGCTAACTTTACTTTTTTACATTAGATGCCATATGCAGAAGTTCTTTGCACAGAGTTATAATTTCACCAGGAGAGCAGAAATAGAGGTGACTCTTTCTACTTCTTAAAGAATTTACCATACAGATTGACTGAGCAAATAGTCTTTAAAGTACTAACCACTTTTATCAGGGCAGAAACGCTTAATCAACATATAATTAAGTCACATCTGTAGGGATCTAATAGCTAACTTCAGTATGAATCCCTTTAGAACAAAAAACTATAAACAACTGTGAGGCCTGACACTGCACCAGAATATTTTCACTTTAAAAAGAATGTGATTTTAAAAGAAAATATTTATTAGGGACAGTGATATAACTAGAGATCACATTTCTAGAAAAATCTGTATTTAAAGGGCTAGGAATCCCATTTGTTGGTATTCACAAAATATAAGCAAACAAACAACCAAATATATCACGAGGCTTAATTATTTCACTTCTGATAGAGATTCAAGACATCACAGTGATATAAGGACAGTAATGACTCAATTATGTAGTATCTCAAAATAATAATTTATTAAAATTAAGATAAATAAACTTTGAGAAAAAAGTTGTGAGTCAAGTATAGAACATAATTAACAGCTATGAGAGGAAGTAAATAACAGATAAGCTCTTGTCTTTAAGGAATTTATAATATAGTTAAAAGGAGATATTTATGATCAGAATATTCTAAATGAAAATCAAATTTATCATTCAGTGAGGAATAATAGAATATTTTCATAAGTATTAAAGGGATATAAATAACAGAAATAATCGAATGAGTGTGTTCAATTCTGTCAGTTTCAGTTAATACTACCAACTATTGATGATGTGTATTTGAAAAGAGGTGTGTGAAGTCTGCCAATGGGTATTAACTGAGAGAGGCTTAGAACATTTTAAAGGCAAACTAGTCAATGTCACGACTTATTCTAAAATGTTTTTTTCTTTTCTTTTGTTTTTCATTTTTCCATGTTGTCATGAAAGTCTCACACCAATTTAATTAGTAGATAATATTTTTAAACCCATTTTATAGAAGAAAATCAGAGGTAATGGGTTATATATTTTGCCCACGTATATATAGCTAGCAATAGAGCTGGAATTCCAAACAGTTTCGCTACTATGAAAGTAAGATCAAGATCTCTAAGTTGCTGAAAACAGATGTGCTCCATCTCTGAGCTATCAGTGCTTGAAAAAAAAATTTAAGTGCAGGGTCTTTAAAAGTGCATGGGCCTATAAAGAAAGAGCAGAACATATTAAGTAGATTTGTATGCAAGTCAATAAAATAACCTACTCAGTCTGAGCTGAGGACACCATTAGGAGCAACGGACAGATTAGGTTTAGAGTCAGGCATAGTCGAACAGTCAAATAATAATTCACATACAGTTTTCTAAGCAATTTTCCGGTTTTATTTTTGTAAGTGCTCAAAGAGTAGATATATTGGTTTGGAGTTTATTTATTTATTTATTTTTGGTTGCAAACAATGGAAACACACCTAAACTCAATTAACAAAGAAAAATGATTTTCACTGTTAGGAAACGTGTGTTTTGTGACACCCAAAAGCGCTAATGGGAAAGCCTTAGGAAAGAATTGGAATAAGAAAACTGACAACTGTCTGGAAGCCAGGGAATATATCCCTTCATTTCTGGCCTCTGATTTTTTGAGGCTTTGCTTTATTTCTCTCTTCCTGCAGAATAGTTCTCTGTTACTCAATCTCCATGGCAGAAAATAGCTGCAATGTTCATTTCCAATTTCAAGGAGATGGGTAGAATAGGGAGAGAAGATGCATGATTCAATCTGAGTTGGATTTAGGCCAACCAAATATGACTGATGATGGGTCACGAAGTACAAGCTGATCTAATGACTGTCCACCTTTGTGGAACACATTTCCATTATGGGAAACATTTGAGTTCAGGTATTATACTATGGCCATTTATCTTACAGGTGTGAGAAAAATGAATTTCACTAGGCAAATTAGTTTCTCCAAAGTCACAGGCAAAGCATAAATGAGTTTTGAACTCAGATCCTTATGCTCATAAAGCCATCAGTCTTTCCACCATTTCACAACATCTTCCTAAAGCAAAAAGTCATGAGGCAGTGACACACGTCTGTAATCCCAGGTACTCAGGAGGTCAAGGCAAGAGGATTGCAAATTTGAAGTCAGTCTCACCATTTTACTGAGACACTGCCTCAAAATAGAAAAAAATAAATAAATAAAAAACGCTGGGGAATTAACTCTGTGGTAGAGTCTTTGGAATCCATCCTCAGTACCAAAAACAAAACAAAAAAGAAATCAAGGATCATTGTTACACAGACAGATCAAGAACCAGATAGATCTACAGTGTCTTAGTAGTTTAGCGCAGTGGCTTTGCTGTGGAAAGAGATCAAATAAAATGTATTGAGATGAAATATTGCTTCATGGTCAAACCAGATCATAATATGATCAACAGATGAGATTCATTGAGGCTTCATCATGTGAAGAGAAATTGGAAACAGAAGTATGGCTTGATTGTGTTCTAATGCCCGGCTCAGAACTCAATATAGCTATGAACAGACTTTGTGGATTTTTATACCTACCTCTTAAAGCAGTATCTTTGCAGATCTATCTCCAGTTTTGATTGTCTTTGTGTGAAGGATCAGGAAAAGGGAATGATTGTTGAGACGTTCAGAGTGAATTTTACATATTTAGATATGTAAAACTTGGAATCTCAATAGTCCTGGTCTATTAAAAAATGATGAATTAAATATGGTTGAGCATCTATTTTGCCAAAAAGTTGTTCTAGGTGCTTCAGATGTATCAGTAAACAAGATGGACAAAATTTTTGGAATCAAGAACCTTACATTCTAGTGGGAGATAGTTTAAAAACAATAAATAGTATTCTAAGTGGTGGTTAAGTTCTAGGAAGAAAAATTTTGCAGGATAGAGGGATAATGAGTGAACAGGATTTGCAATTTTACTTACTCTGGAGAGTGATTAGAAATAACCTCTACAAAGAAGTGCAATTTAAGCGTATAGTACATGATTTGAGACAGGAAGTCCTACAGATATTCAGGGGCAGATCCATACTTTCTCTTTGAAGGCCAGCTTCTTTGGTGTTTAGACTTTGGGAAAATCAACAGATTCTGATTCTGTATGACACTTGAATCTTTGGTATTCTCTATTATGATAATATTCTTGTTGCAGATAGATTGCGAAAATGACACAAATCTCTACTTCTTTTGGTATCTAAGCAATGTGACTTTACAGTTCCTCCCATGAATATTTAGGAACTTATTTTCCAATCCTTGAGTCAGAGCTAGTTCTGTGAATTGATTTGGCCAATACAAAGTAGCAAGTAATGGTCCTGTTCTGAGTCTACACCTAAAGTGACTTCAGACACTTCCACTTGTTTTAGGGCCCCTGCCTATCCCATAAGAACAAAACTAGGTTATCTTCCTAGAAGACATGAGAGCACATGGAGTGAAGTGCATTCATCCTGACCCCAGATAAGGTCCAGTTATGTGAGAAAGCCAAAATCAATCATGGTCCCCCAACCAATCTGTGGATCTATGAATGGACCCTTTCAAGCTCAAGTAATGTGAAAATTTACGACCAACATATTGACATATGAGTGGTAGTATATGGCTATTAATTTAGGCTCTTGAATTTTTGGAATGATTTGTTCTGTAGCATTATTATGGTACCAGATAACTGATGTTCTTTTTCCCCAGTGAATAATAGCTTTCAGGAGTTAGGGGATCACGATTGCTCAATTTGGGAATGCACACTTACAACACATCCTGTGATCTATCTCCAGTTTTGATTGTGTTTGTGTGAAGGGTCAGGAAAAGGGAATGATTGTTGAGAAGGTCAGAGTGAATTTGCTATTCACCAGATATGTAAAACTTGAGACTTTTAAAAATAATATATGAGTACATGATGATATGATGAATTTGATTACCACAAGTTGGTGGAAACTGACAGGGCCTTCAAAGCTCTCCTGTGTTCTCTCATTTAGACTGTACCCTTGTTACTAACAATTCCCCTTGCCCCGTCCCCTGTCCAATCTAGATAAAAGTCTCTACTATCTCTCTGTAAACAGTATTGCTAGAAACCAAATCACTATAAAAATACACATGAAAGATGACAAGAACTAAATTACAGCCTTTGCTTTCACCTCATCAATCTTCTCTATGCCTTTTGTAATTTCACTTTTACAAAGCAATTTCAATTATATTTTATAAAAATATGAAAAACATCCTAAGCTTGCAAAATCCTTGTTTTTTCATTTTGCAATGTTTTCCTGTAAGCTTTCTCTTTCTTATTATTCAAACAATAACATGATGCTTTCCAAATGAAGAAATGCTTCCCAACCATCAATAAGATATTTGTTTCGAACAGAACTTTTCCATTGTAGAAACGGTTTTACATGGATCATCTTCTTCATTCTCCCAGCATCCACATTTTCTGATATAAGAACTGGTTTCCAAAATCATGTAAGTAAACAGAAGAAAAGTAATTCCTGGCCATATGATTACTATGTTCTCAACATTTAGTTAAACAAGTCCTGATTTAATTACAAGAGAACCACTGATATGGCTTGAAATATTTTGGCAGTGACTATTAGCTTCCAATTTAGAATTGATATGCAGGGTTTCTTATTTTAACCTCCCAAATAAAAATTACTAAAGAGGTGTTTCAGAAAGCTCACAGAGATTACTTTCTTCAGCAATGGTTGTTATTATCTTTACCTACTTTTCTCTTGGTGAATGGACATATTTGTATTAAAGAAAGTTAGCCTTTAAGTATTTTAGGATAATATTTTAAAAAGTGGCACAATTACACTATATGTAATCAGTGGTACATATATTTACAAATTGACCTTTAACAACTGGTCTTAAATTCTTTATCACCAAATGGCAGGTTATCATAGCAATCTTCATTTTAGTTCCTATTTAAAAGTATTTATTTGTCCACTGCCTCCTTCCAAAAGCAAGATTTAGAGGCAAATAATCCAAAGATAAATATGATAATATTTGAAAACTAATTCTTTCATAAATATTTGTTTCTTTGAAAAGATGTTCTTTTGATATTTGGGAATTTTCAAAAGTAACATTAAGATAATATTACTTACAAATTATTATAATACCCACCAAGACATGTATGAATGTTTACATGAGGTATCCTGATTTAAAAGAAAATCTATGCAAATTTTTAACTTATTTGTGTTGGAAATTTTAAAAAAAATAGACATGGTTGATTTACTATTCTTAATTATAATTGACATTTTTAAAATTATTATTTTTCTATCTAAATAGTAATTTCCTAAATTTACTTGCAGAATATAAATGATCCAGCTCTATAAACATTACTTTGTATGTGTGTGGGGGTCTGTTACTGGGGATTGAATGCAGGAGAATGCTACCACTGAGTTACATCCCCAGAACTTTTTATTTGTTATTTTGAGACAAAGTCTTGCTAGGTAACTGAGGCTGACCTTGGACTTGTGATCCTCCTACTTCAGCTTCCAGAATGGCTGGGATTACAGGCATGTGCTACTGTGCCCAGAAAGACATTACGTTTTAGATTAAGAAACTATCGATTGATTTCTATGCATGTATAAGTATGTCAGGATGAACCCAACTAGTATGTATAAAGCTCCAACAAAAAATAAAGAAACTTTCAGTTATGTTCTATGATCATTAAAACTTTTTGGCTTAAACACCACCGGAGTATATTCTGAAGTTTTAAAGGAACTATTTCACATACACGTGGTATTTTTTCCAAACTCACAATTGTTTCTTGAGCTTAAACATGACTCCTAAGTTATGATGCAAATATATCTTGGTGATTTCTACTACACAGATTTTCTCTTTCCTCAAGAACAAAGATTTTTTTTAATCATATTTTCAGTTGAAGTTACCAGTAAGAAGCATATCTTCTCTCTCCCAATAATACCAAAGCAAAGAAGTGCAAAGAAGTTGGAGATCAGTTTTCTGATTTTGAAAAAAATTTTACTTGTAAAAATGATTCTATTACTACCTCACCAACCTTCCACTAGAGTGGTTGGAATCAGTGAATAGGATAATATGTTTAGAAGCTCACTGTAAATAGTGAAGGAATTTTGAAATTCAAATTTGCATGCATGAAATTAGTAATATCCTCACTACAATATATGGTAAATCCATCCCCACCCTTCTTCTGCATGAGTTTGCCTAAATACAACACAAACTGAATTAATCCTTTGCTACATGTGACTCACAACATGATAAATACATCAGTGACAAAAATCTATGTTAATATAGTCCGCATTGCTTTTAATGTTTGTGATTTTGGTGAGGTGAAGCTTGTCCCCACAAGATTCAACAGACAGAGGTGGAAGGGGTAGTTGTCACCTCTCTTCTGTTTATTATGGAGAAATTTATGACATAATAAAAATTTTTGAAAAGAAGCAAGAAGTCTTTTTCCAGATTTGGAATGAAAGGGTATGGCAAGACACATCAAATTGAAAGTGAGAAAACTAGGCAAAAGGAACAGCAAGGTTGACACATATAGAGCTCAAAGAGCAGACAAAAATATCAGGTAAGTTTGACACATGGTGATAAAAGACATTTTAGTATACAGTAAGTGTGGTCTCATTGGAGAAAGCAAGGAGAAGACACTATAGAGTTGAAGGGACAGTGAGTTAGCCCTTGAAAAGTAGCAGTAGACCAAGAAATAACCAGACCTGTGTTGACAATTTTGGAGGTTAACTTCTGCAACAAAGGGTCATTCTGTTGAAATAAACAGACTAAAATATTGTCCTAATTCCACATTCTAAATTTATATGATCATTTTATAAAACATTTCCCTTACCACTCTGAGTTTTTTCTCATAGGCTCCTAATACAGAAATTACTTAGGTCATAAATGGGTCTCTGATAATAAGAAATTTTGAGCTACACAAATACCAACAATAAAAGAAAAGCAGTCTACCTTTATACAGATGTATATTCAATGGACTATATGCAGTCATCCTATAGTAAGGGAAAGTGAGGTGTTTTTAAAATGAACTTCTTCATACTTTGGATCAAATATGATTCCCTCTTCCTTTATGGAAAAAAGCCTCTTATACCCAGCAGTGATTACACAGCCCTCATCACTGGCTGCTAGTGTTAGAAGCTATATCAGCATCTTCAGTGGCAGCTGGATAAAAAGTTTCTATGTTTATCTAAAAAAATATATTTCATGCTGTTGCCTTGTTATGCAGTCTGGAAATATATTCTGAATCAACTCTGAAAAGAAGACAGCTTAAATATTTGACAGAAGCTATGTAGTCAAGGCAGGCCATAATTTCTGTTTCAGAAACCATGTGTGCAAGCTGATTTTTCCTCTACAGCTAGAGTTTTAGGGCCAGATTTTCCTACAAGCATTTGTGTGCATAAAATGGGTAATTGCACACACAAATGGGCAATTTTGTATGCAATTATCCATTTTGCATACAAGATTATATGTTTCTGAGGGTATAACGCATGTACATGAAATTTGGTAAGCATACCCATTACACCTTCCTTTGAAAATCTTGTCCACATTGTAGATTTATTGCACCGAAGAAAATTGGAATTTTTCCTGTTTGATAACGTAATTACACTCAACATTTTCTCTTACATCATAGCTTTTAATCAAGGATCTCAAACACCATTAAATTATTAACCCAATAATCTCAGTAATCCTATTATCTATGAGTGCTAAATATTACGAATATTTCATTTTGGAAATTAAGAAATCAAGAGGCAGTATTTGAACTTCCCTAAGTATTAATCACTATCCATTTAGGCTTCTTGACAAATAGTTCCCTAGAATCCCCTCTCCACCTGCTTGCTCAAACGCAAATTTAAAAGAACAATTAATGTAAATGGCAAAAGAATTGAATATAAATACAAAGTTTCTTTTTTGTGTGTGGTCTATCTAAGCCAAAGTTTATTCACACATCTTCACTGACGAAAAGCTTGCGCCATTCCCTTCTTCCAGCATACATCTGGTAAGACAGCAAGTTTTAATAGGAGGGCTTGTTCACCTGAGAAATTCCTATGTCATTGTCAAAACGATAGAATAAAACACTCACTCACTTCACAAAAATAAATTGTGTCTTTAGATTTGCAGTATGTTTCTCAGAAAGCTGATGAAAGAGGTTTATTTGACTGATAACAACCTGAATTTTATGGTTACACATGTGGCTTTTTCACAATGCTGAACACAGTATTCTTTGTGGCTTTGATATCACAGAAAGAAGACAGACACTTTCGAATATTTGTTGTTGTTGTTGTTGTTAACTTATGTGCCCTTTAGTGTTCCTGCTTGATTTACTACCTGTCTACTAATGTTATTGTGCATTCTATGCTGATAGTATTGCAAAGAAAGAAAGTCCAAGTTTTTCCAGAAAAGAAAAGAACACAATCTCTCTCATAAGGAAAAAAGTCAGTTCGGTACCTACTATGCAGAGATTACAATCTGAAATAATTTGTACTTACGAATCACTTGTATTAGAACAAATTAGAATTCTTTTAAGTAACCTCTTATTGAAGTAGAATGGCGTAGTAGTGATAGTAGTCTAGTTGCAGCACCTGCAGCAGCTGGAATAAGTGTATACTAGTAATAGTAGGAGCAATTGTAGTAGCTGAAGCAGGAGTGGTACTACTAATAGCAAACACAGAAACTCCTAATGTTTTACTACTTACTGTTTGCCAAGGTCTATCACAGGTATTTAAAATAAATTATCTCTTTTAATCTTCACAATAATCCTGAGACATAATTACGTTCATCTCCTTGACAGATAAGGAAATGAGAGGTTAAAAATCTTGTCTGTGTTCAAGCTAGTAACTGGGATTTGCCCCAGTACATTCAGATTTTAAAAGCCATGGATGCAAAAATGAGTATAACTCAGTTTCAGTCATTTTGTTTCCATTCCTATATAGTTGCAGAAGATACAAGGAAAATTTTGGCAGACAGTTACCTATTTCTCAAAATGCAATTCAAAGTAAGCAGTTTTTGTAACCCATCCATTTAAAAAACTACATCTTGCCAAGGAATATTGAGTAAAAATATAGTACCTGTGTAACAAGTCATGAGTCAGAGATAGTATCAGGCAGAATGAGGGGCCTGACTCTGAGACATACTATTATTTCTTGAAGAAAAGAAATAAATTATTTTCCTTAAGATTTTGTGTGTGTGTGCATGTGTGTGTGCTTGTGTGTGTAGTTACAATTGCACCTGGGTAAATGAATCTTCTAAAGTACCTGACTGCCAATAACATTTGTTTCTTCCTTTAATAATAACTAAAGCTGAGAAAGACCTCAAGGAATAAACTGCATGTTGCTCATTAGTCTTAATCCTTTCATGATGAAAATGTTTATTGGGATGTTTAATAATTTGTGTTTCCTTAGAACCTTTCATCTTAGAATCCCAGTGTGCTTTATAAACATTAATTCTCTTAGCACTGCAAGCAGAAAGATGTATATGTGTATATGTGGCTTAAATATGCCCCAAATGATTAAATGGTCTACTTTAGGTCACAAAGTGTAGGGAATTCAGTTATGTAAGCCATTCTTTTGTTGAACAATTTATTCTAAACATGAATATATAACTATAATTTGAGTAGCATGTGTTGCTCAAAAGTGTATTTCTGTACATGATTGACTATAAAATTGACTACCATCCCCCAAACACTCTAGATATGAATTGATTTATAAAATGTAAATTACATACTTAGCACTTCAGGAACTGCCTTCTTGAGTCTTTCACACAGAGTGATCTAGAAAAGCTCTGTTAATAGGTTTGTTGAGTTACAGTTATGTAAAGAAATATCATTGCACAGACGAACACAGGAATACTAGGCTTTTTGGTTCAATTGCTTAGACAAAAATTTCCGCATTAGCCCATAATTTAACCAAGAGTCTTTTGCCATAGCTTCTTCTTCATGAGCTGTCTATTGTCCTCATGTACATACCAGAGAAAATTCTTTCTTATATAGCAACCATTGTATTTGTATGTCTAATAAAGCAGAAGACGACTAGCATGCATTTATGTCATTTACTAAAGTGTAATGTGGTTACTGTACCTATACAGTGAAAATTTTTTTGTGATTATAAGTAGTGAGGATTATGGAATTTAACCTTGGCCAAAAACCAAGGTTTCTAACAAGTTTTAAGAAAAATGCATTGTCTTAAAACTCTGTAAAGTGAAGTAAAGACTTAAGAGTTTGCACACAAATATTTTATCGCACACCAGTTTGACATTTGTATGTCAACAGACACACAGTTATCTCCTTACTACATAAGATTATAATTTTAAGAATATACTACTTGCTGAAATATTTACATAAAATTAGGCCCTGGAAACACATAAACTTTTACCCTTGGTGATCTATTATAAAAGAATACCCAAGAGCATATTCATATATATATATATATATATATGTACACACACATATATACATATATGTACAGATTATATATATATAAATGTATGTATTTGCAAAGTATAGTACAGTTTCTGTTGTTTTTTCTTTACCCTCACCAACTTCCTTTTATGAGTGCTACTCTTCAATTTAAAAGTGAATGAGTTGATGCCTTTAGTTTTTTTCTTCTGCTTCCTGATTCTTCAACCCATCCATTCCCTAAGTAACAATTTACACTTGGCCAGGTTTCTCATCCTCATAAGGCCTTCTACATTTCCTTTTCCAAGCAGTGTTTTTTTAGCAGGCAGTTTGCTCTTTGAAACAGCTTCTTTAAGCTTAAAGAAGTTTTAGCTGTTCACATAAACTATTTCCTTTCATCTAAGAAAGCATCAAGGAAACACACCATTCTAAGGAAAGTACAAACTATCAAGAAAGCTTAGAAAAAGAAATAATATATTTAACTCCAGAAAAAGTAAAATATAATGTTTTCTGGGATTTGGCACCAATGAGAATTGTATGCACTCAGAGCATTTAATTATTTTCAGAAATGAAGAGAGTGCTCTTTTTTAGGATTCTGTAGTTTTTGCATGAATCATGGCTACCACAGATAGTTTTAAGTTAATATTATTTTGCTTATGCTAAAATGGTCCAATTAAAAATTGACTGCAATCTTGATTGGAAAACTTTGGGAGAATTTAATGCATAATCAGAATTCAACAGATAGTACTCTCATCAGTGAAAGAGAGTAAGACCTTAACCCAAGGCCAAAAACAAATTACCCAATCACCCATCAGACAGCAGAATGAGAAGATTTAGTGTGTATTTAACTGGAACGCATGTATTTTGCAGGCTCACTAGATGCAAAATCATGTAGAACAAGACATCACCAAGCTATTTGCAAATGAAATGGTAGTTTACTCATCACTGGGGATTTGGCAGTATTTCTGAACTAGATGAAATAGCTCAGGAGAACCATCCCCCTCCCCTGCCCCATTTCTTTAAAACTCATATCCTGAGTAGATTTCAGGATTCTTGAAAATAAAGAACACAGGTCACTTTTCACTGAAGGGTACGTCTTTCAAGGTTATAATTTTATTGTGAACACTTGTTGTAGTCGTGATCTGTTTTTGAGTATAGTCCAAGGTCAGGTAGTTGTGCACCGTCAAGTCACGGATGATGAAAGGAGGAACAGAATACCTTCATCAGCAAACCAATATAAAAATGAAAGAAAATTAACAAGGGAGAGAATGGGGCAATAGGTGAAAAAGTATCTATGACTTCTCAATCAAAGCCAGAGAATATGCCTATGACTCTCTCAATTATCCGCCCCCACCCCCGGCCATTGAGAAACACTCATTTCTTTCCCACCATTTATTTTAATTAAAACAAACAAAAGCTCATGTCTGTTAATTGCCATTCACATTTCCCTGACTTTTCTGACCGTAACATATAACCTTCTTAATGTAAGCAACAATCTTCTTCGTTATTTGGCTTCTACTATGCTCATTTTCAACATAATATGCATTATTAGATAGACCAACAATTTGGTTTCCCTTCACTGAAACTAGGTATCTGTTTTTTCTGTACATTGAACATCTGACCTTAATTGTTCATAAAGTCAAATATTATTTACAGTGTCATTTGACTTTCTTCTCACTGACAATCCTGTAATCACTCTGAAATTGCTTTATCCTGATGTCTTACATATGCCCATTGGCATCCTTTGTACCATTTGCTTTCATTTAAGATGATTTTTCACATGGCATTATGAAATAACTATTCTATGTGAACACACATGTAGAAAAGTAACTGTGAAAACCTGTAAAACTCTTTACCTCTTTTCCACTATCATATTCATATCCAGTGTTTCTTTCTCTCTTAGAGAAAGAATCTCTTAAAACACCTATGGTTAATATTTCTTTCAAGGTTTTGCTTTTCCTTCAGACAGATAGAATCACATGTACAATAAACTACCAAATAAAAGCCAAAGTGAAGAATTTCACACTGAGAAATACCTTAATAGAAGTTAGAGTCTCAGCACCATGGATTGTACCATGATTGCCAGGGTATACATAGAAGTGATATTCAATAATTTAATGACAACACAAATCCAAACATATAAGGTAAAACCTCCCCATCTGTGCCTAATTCTTTAGCAAGTGTTCACAATGCAAATGCTACAGGCTTTTCTAGGTCATTTGGCATTATGTGAGAAATCACTGCTCTGACCCCATATGGTGAAGCGTCAGTTGCTAAACAGATTGGCAGGGCAGGGTCATAATACGCTAGAATCCTTGAGGACATCAGTTGCTGTTTAGTCAATTCAAAAGCAGCTTGACATTCCTTTCACCAATGACATTGTTTATTTTTCTGTAATAGTTCTGTCATAAAAAGTAACAGCCAGGGAAGATTTGTTTTAAAATACTGAAGTAGGTTTAACAAAAAAAGAAAAGTTATGTAATTTTATGTATAAATGATATATATTCATATGATGAATATAATACATATTTTACATGAAATACATAAGATGACGTGTGTATATATGTGTATATATATATATATATATGCACATTCATATATGTGTAATGAAAGGCAGAATTAATTAAGTTTTTGATGACGTGATTAGAATTTCTTACTGAAAACATTCTACCAACACTAGTTGGAGAAGATAAATATAGGAGGCAAAATTTGAAACAAAATATTTACATTCATTTCAGGATGATAGTCCAATAGCTTTGACACCACACACTTCTCTATAATTCAGGTACAATGAAATATTATGATCTATGATAATTAATTCACATTCATTTAAGAAAATAAAATACTTACAAGAGAATAAATATAGTAAAGAATAGGAATAAATTCTTTGTTACTTTATTCCTACAGTCTGGGCACATTCATTCATTCATTCATTCACTTTTTTTCATTCATTCACTATTTTTGCCAGCATTTTCACTTAATGTTCACTCATATTAAAACTTCTTGCCTTTTGTGTGTTCATTACCATGCTTCTGAAATGCAAAATATTCCATATTAGCCTTCTCATTTCCTAACTTTTCATCACAATTAAAGGTAATGGAAGGGCATGGGAAGAAAGACTGACTATCAAAATCTGTCTCTGTTGAAGAAATTTACTTCAAAATTGCCATCAAACATAAATCCATGATATATGAAGTTCTGTGAAATTTACATCAGTCTTAAATTCAGCAATTAGGTTCATTACTTCAGTGTATGGTTAATGGTCCCAATCCAAGCAGAGCCTGTGTTATAACTAGCACTAAGTATTCTTACAGTGACACCTCATATGCATATATAGTTGTTGAAAACGAATGGGGAAAATTGCTAATTTTCTCTCTAAAAGCTATACTTGGAAATTTCCTTTCATATGCATGAAACAATTGAAAGTGAAAGAGTCAGCAAATTATTAAATGCTTGTCCTTACAAAATATTTGAAATATATGTCTAATAAATGTTACTTTTATATATGCATAAAAATGTCTTGGTATGAAATTTTGCAACAAAGAATGAGGTATCATTTTAGGAAAGTATAATAACAGGACTATATAAAAATCAAACTATATAAAACTATATACTAGAACTATACAAAATCAAATAATTATTTCCTTGAGATAGACTAGTTATTCCATTCATAATGATCAGAAAAACTGCATATAATACTCAAAACCATTTATAAAAGCAACAAATAATTCTTCAGTGAAAAAGTGCTTGAGGAATAGCAGAGAGAAAAAGAGTCAAAGGGTAATGAGTGAGAGTCCTAGCATTTGCTTGAGTCTGTTGTTTTGGAAGAGAGACAGAACATAAGGTTGCTGCGGAGAGATTGAGGAGCAAGTAGAACTTTTGGTAACATTATGGGTTGAGAAAAAACACCACAAGGGTTCAAGGCTTCTTTTAAGTGAGAAGGAAGGTGCATTAAACATAGTTTGACATGCTACCATTGTTCACTTTTAAACATTTATCAAATTCTTGAGCTGTGCAAAGTAGGAACGTAAGGAAAAAGAGAAAGTTTCTAAAATGCTAAAAAAAAATCAACCATCAAAATACAGAGCCACCTTCAGTGTTAATGCATCAAACAATATAGCTACAAAATATATGATGCAGAAGATGAAAAAAGAAATAAAGATATCCATAATTATTGTTTGGAACTTCAGAGCTACACATGCCACAATTGATGAAGCATACAGATTGACAAAGAAGATATAAGACCATCCCTGTCCACAGATGACACAAATGCCTGCATAGAAAAATTCTAAGGAATTCACAGAATTAATCTCCTAAAATTAACATGTATTCAGAAAGGTTACAGGACATTACATAGCTTTTATCGTTGTTGTTGTTGTTGTTTTGTTTTGTGGTTCTGGAGATGAAATTCAGGGCCTCAGTAAGCTAGGCAAGAGCTCTATCACTGGATTACATCCCCAGCCCACTAAGATGTACATTTTTACTAAAAATGATTACATGAACACAAAAATTAAAAATACAGTAATCTTAATTTCTCAAAAAATGGAAGGGATTATTAGGTGTTATTCTAACAAAATTTAGAGAGGATCTGTTTGCTGAAAATTATACAATTCTAGTAAAAGAAATGAAAGATGATCTGTGTAACTGGAGAGGGAAACCATGTTCATGGATTCAAAGATTCAACATTGTAAAGAAATCAGCTCTATCCAAACTGAAATATAATTTCTAACAAATTATTATAAGTTTTTAGTTGCCAATAATATCATTCTGAAATGCATATAAAATCAAATAAACTAGAATAGGTAACACATTTTGAAAAGAAGAATAAAATGGAAGGAATCAGTCTATGTTATTTCAAGATTTATTACACAGCTACACGAATCTGTCATTAGTGGAGGGCCTGGCACAGAGATCAATGGACAGAATAGAGAATCAAGAAGTAGACTTATGATCCCCAGCACCACAAAATAAATAAATAAATAAATAAATAGACTCATGAAAATGAGCCCATTAGATTTCTTATATATTCAAAAACATTTCAGTTGGGAAAGATTTTCAAAATGGTAATGAAGCAATTTGATATCTATATGTACCAAAATGAACCTTGATCTACATTTTACATAACATTGAAAAATTAACTCGAGATACATCAAAAAATTAAATGTAAAATTTTAAAGTATAAAACTTTCAGAATAAATCATAGGAGGAAATCTTTGGGATCTAGAACTCAGCAAAGAGATTCTAGATAAATTGAATTTCATATAAATTAGAACACTTTATGAAAGACACTTTTAATAAGATGAAAAGATAAGTTATAGACAGGGAGAAATGCTTACAAACTACACATCTGACATGCAGCAAATGATTCTTATCCAGAGTATATAAAACTCTCTCAACATCCAACAGTTAAAACAACACAAAACAAAACCAAATAATTAAAATAGAAAGGGAGCAAAATATATGAAAAGATATTTCACTAAAGAGGATATACAGATGTCAAACAGGCATATGAAAAAAATGTTTAATACTGTAAGTCAGTAGGAAAATTAAAAGTAGAACCACAATGAGATCATTATACACGTCTTAGAATGGCTGAACTAAAAGAGTATAATCCCAAATGTTGGAGTAGATGTAGACATATTGGGTCATACATTACTGTTGGGAATGTAAAATGGTACAGCTATTCTGGCACTCTGACAATTTCTTAAAACACTGAGCATTCAACCACCATACAACTTAGCAATTACACTTCTAGGTATTTATCTTAGAGAAATGATAACTTAAATCCATGCAAAATCCTGTTTTATGAATTTTCATAGCAGCTTCATTTTTTTATATCCCCCAACTGGAAACAACCAACATGTCCTACAAGAGGTAAATAAACAAGGAAGTATAGATAAACTCAGACATATTAACAGTTGTTTAAATGTAAATGGAATCAATATGTCAATTAAATGATAAGGTTGTCAAATTGGAAAAAATATATACTGCTTACCAAAGGCATTGAAATTTAATGCAAATTTACATACTGCTTACCTAAAAGGCATTGAACACTTAATGCAAAAGACTGAAAAAAGATAAACCATGCAAATATAAACTCAAATATGGCATAGTTAATTCCATAACAAACAGTGTAGACACTAATGTTAGAAGAATCAAGTAAGATAAATAGAAACATTTAATCATATATAAATATAACACCAGTGAAACTCCACATCATGTACAACCACAAGATGGAATCCTAATTAGAATAAGTTATACTCCATGTATGTATAATACGTCAAAATATACTCTACCATCAGAAACATATAACATTTCTAGATTTTTCTTTACTTAAGCAAAACTTCAAATATATTGATCAAAAATAAAAGAACTAAAAGTAGAAAGAGGTAAATCCACAACAATATTGGCAGAATATAGTATACCTGCATCAATAATTGAGAAAGCAAGTAAACAAAAAGTAACAATGATATCTAGACCACATAAAATATAATTAAAAACCTTGACATTTTTCATATATATAGAAAATAACACACATAAGGCAGGGTGCATATACTTTCCAAGTACAAATAAAATACATACCAAAATTAATCATGTGCTGAGAAGTATAAAACCTTAAACAAATTTGAAAGGATTGAAATAATTCAGAATATATTCATTCAGAATTCAATGTGAATGAGCTAGAAATCAAATAATAAAAATATCACAAGACTATCTTCAATTGTTTCCGAAGTTTCAGGAACTCTTGTGGCTATCAGGAGTATACTTTGAAAAATTCTGGATTCAAAAAATTAATTCTATCACTATAAAACTTATCACATTGAAATCTTCTTGTCCAGATGGCTTCACCAATGAGTCAAACACTTAAGGAAGAAATAGCATCTTTCTTGCAAAAACTCACAGAATAAAAATAGAGAATATTTCCCAACTTGTTTTATAAAGCCAGGAAAATTTTGATACCAAAACATTAAGATAGAGTTCTGAAAACTTTTTCTGAGAAGGATCAAGTAGTAAATATTTAGGGTTTTTTGGGACCTAAGGTCTCTGATGCAACTCCTTGACTGCTATTATAACATGGAAATAGCCATACAGAAATGAACTGGCATGGCAGTGTTACAATAAAACTTTATTCTTGGTCACTAAAATTTGAATGCTATACTTTCTCATCCCACTTAGATTATGACTCAATGCATGAGTTCCCCCCTTCTTTAGAACACACTTCCCACAATGCATTGGTTCTAACATCTTGCTCTGGTCTTTCTTCCTTGGCTGGATTCCCTTTTTATTCTGATCAGACCACTGGCCTTTCCCCATTTCTCCATGGATGACCATCTTAACTTGTTCAGGCCCTGATACTCCATGTCACCTTCTTTTACTGAAGAAATATGCACTTCTGAGCTCAGGTTCTGACTTTCCCACCTGGTTGACCTGCCATGCATTTTTCTCTTCACCTTGCTTGGTCTGACACACATACAGAGCCATCCATCATCCCCTGGGATAACCTCCTTACTCTAGTTGGGCTCTGATTCTACATGTGGATGTTTTCTTCCTGGGTGGACTTGGGTATTCTCAACCAGGCAGTCTTGCTATGAAGATGCCTTTCTCACTCAGGTTGTGCTCTTATTCACTGCTCATGGTCATTATGGATTACCTTCAACTCACTAGTGCAAATAGACAGCTTTTATTGCCCCACCTGGATGACTTCAAGACTGTATTACTCAGGAGAGGAAGGGAATAGAAGAAAAATAAAGGAAGGAAAGAAGGGGGAAAAATGAAAGAAAAAGAAAGGAAAAAAAATAAATGGAACGGAAAGAAAAAGGAAGAAAAGACAAGAAAAAGGGAGAAAAAGTCAATATACTTTAAAATGTCACCTTAGAAGTATATTTTCTTGCTAAAATGCCAGTATATTGTTAAGAATAAGATTCATATTAGGATAGGTATTCACAACTTATAGTTGACACACAACAGTATTTCACAAATAGCTCTTGGTGTATGGAAGTTATGAGGGTTTTCAAAAGTAATTTGATGCTAACAATAAACTACCAACTTTTTGCATAAATTTTTAGTATAATAGAATTTCAGGTTATAAAAGCAATACTTTTGCTTGCATATGATAAGGTTCCCTGAATGAAGGAAGTGGAGTTATACCTAGGTCTTTGATATGTAGAAAGGTGTAACTCAAAAAAAATAACATAAAATCAACTTTGTAGTAGCTAAGATGGTTGAGAATTATTGCACCAGAAAGGAAGTTCTGACTTTTCCTAGGCAAAATACCAGAAACTTTAAAAATAAGTAAAATAAATTTAAATTTGTAAATTCAGGGTAAAAAGAATCTTAAGGAATGATGTCCCTTTTCTGTTGCTAATAACACAATACTACAAGCTGGGTGACTTATAAAGAAGAGGTTTATTTTGTCTCATAGTTCTGGTAGGTCAAGTAGTCTCATCTGGTGATGGCCTTCTCGCTGGCAGAGTCTGAAGGTGACAAAGGACATTACATTTAGAGAGACAGAAAGCTCAAGAGATCTAGCCAAACTTGCTTTCACAGCAGACGTACTCTCTAGGTGATCCATTAACCAACCTATTAATCTATTAATTACCTATTAGGGCAGAGCATTAGTCACCTCTTCCTAATGAGGATTAAATTTCAGCATGATTTTCAGAGGAATCCAACCATATTCAAACCATAACAAGTTGGGAAGACTATAGAGTTTTAAAATTTGGCTCAATCAAACCTGACTTCTCATTGAATTTTACACGAGTAAAAGCAAGCTCATTTGCAAATGGGAATGTTACATAACACCGGGAATATTGTAAATAATCAATCCATATAATGAATGGTTCAGAGAAACATGCAAGAGACTGAGAAGCCATATGTTCACTAATAAGGATGAATGAATCTATGGTTATTATACCAAATTTTGGTTTATAGCATTATGTGGTAAGTTTTCAATGTTAACTTTTTTTTTTGTATTTCAGACAAAATAACATTCCAGATCATGGCACAAAAGCAAGAATTTAATTCAGCTGCAATAACTAGCTAAATTTAGACCATTTTATAGTATATCAAAGTTTATTGAGAGAATCTGTTAAACATATGTAAAATTTGGGTCATATTTGGTTTTAAAATTAGATAAATATGCTTGGTTTCAAGATCATACTAAATTAACTTTAAAATGTTCAAAAAACATGTATTTACAACTTGCCTTTTTCTCTAACTTTATTTTTGGAAACTTTAATGAAATTATTTCACGTATAATAAACTGTACAAATTTAAAGTGTGCAATGTGATGTTTTCGCATATATATGTTCTCCTTTAACTATCATGACAATCAAGACAATGAACATATCTACCATACCCTTTTTAAATTCCATCCTTCCTTAATTCTACTCTTCCCCTCCCTGCCACTACTAGCCCAAGGAAACAACTGTTCTACTTTCTATCAGTAATAATTACTTTGTATTTTCAAAGGTCTTTCAAATAAATGTAAATAAACAGTATATATTCTCATATCTAAATTCTTTTGCTTACCATAATGCCTTTGAAATCCCTCCAAGTTGTTTTCTATGTCATTAATTTGTTCAATAATATTCCATGGAATGCAATGTACCATGGCATGTACCAGAGCTGTTTAACAATTCACCTACTGAAGTACATTACAGTTGTTTCCAGTTTGGTACTATAACAAATAAAGCTACTTATATGAACATCCATATCCAGGGTTTATGTGTACATATGTTTTCATTTTTCTTTGATAATCACCTAGAATTGGAATAACAGGATGATATTCTAGGTATGTTTTATGATTCTTCAAGAATGACTTGTTTCTTTTTTCAGGACAAACCCAGATTTTCAGCTTCTTGTGTGAACCAGAATTCGCAAATGTCCTCAGAGACAAAGCAGATAGACTTAGCTCACCTAAGGTTCTCTGCTCTTCAGAATCCTAACACCTATAGTCTTCATTGCTTTAGCAGATTTCCAATGAATTTCGTGTATTATTCAAATTTTCTAATTCAAGGTGATTTAATTTACAAAGAAGTACAATGTTACATTTCACCCTTCAAAATAATGTGTTTTTCAGGAGATGAGGACTATCTGGCTGTGACATCTGTCATCTCATTGATGACCAGGGTTGATTCAACTGATCTGGATGGCTAGGCGGGTGTCCCCTTTCTTTCTCACTGTTCCATGTGCATCTCTCCCAAAGCTGTGTGCTCAAACAGGTTGACCTTCCCTGATATAAGAGGACTGTTCTTAGGTCAAGGGTATATGAGTAGCTGTGCTCCTCTGCTAGAATATCCAAACAAGCTCTCAAAATAATGCATTTTTTCAGTATTCATTGCTAAAATTCATGTAAATGGCATTTTGTATATTAATCATATACATGAAATGAACACCACTGCTACATAAATCAGTGTAGAGATTCCTCAACAACTAGGAATGGAACCACTGTATGAATCAGCTAACCATTTATTGGTATTTATTCTGAAGATTTAAAGTCAGCATATTAGAGTGATACATGCATACTCATGTGTATAGCAGCATGATTCTTCATAGCCAGATTATGGTACCAGTCTGCAGGTCTGTCAATGAATGAATGGATAAAGCGAATGTGTTGTTATGCACAATGGAATTTTATTTGGCTGTGGAAGAACAAATTATGTCATTCACAGGAAAATTGATGAAACTCAAAAGCGTTATGTTAAGAGAAATAAGCTCAACTGAAAAAGTCAAGGGTCATGTGTTTCCTCTCATATGTGGAAGTTAGAGATAAAAAAGGGTAAAAAAAGAGTAATACCATGAAAATAGAAGAGGGACTAATAGGGTAGAGAAAGGGGATCAGGGTGGAGGAGGAATAAAAGGAAAAGGGATACATGGGGGAATCAGATTGAACAAATTATGATATATTGTGAGCATGTACAAATATGTAACAACAAACCTCATTATTATGTATAATTATAATTGCATGAATAAAACTCATATAACTGGAAACTTTACAAATTTCTCTTAAATCTTGCAATTTGTTGATGGATTCTTATGAGGTTTTATGTAGTTAATGACATCATCAGTCTTTGGTTTTCTATTGCTCTTTTTTTAGTTTTAGCATCATTTATTGAAAATCTTCATTCTTTTTTAATTTTAATTTTAATTTTTGTTCTTTTCAGTTATACATGACAGTAGGATATAATTTGACTAACTTATACAAATACGGAGTACATCTTATTCTAATTAGGATTTCAGTCTTGTGGATGTACAAGTCTTAGGATCCACAAGTCTTGTGGATGTTTACTGTGGTATATTCATATATGTACACAGGAAAGTTATGTCAGAATCATTCCACTGTCCTGCTCTTTTGTTATGTATACTTTATTGGCTTAAAGTTTTTAGTACCCTGGCTAATAGCTCCAAAGGAATATGAAAAAAAATATAGTGAACATTGCTTGTGAGTTTGGGAGGAATTTTTTTTGATCTCATGATTGTCACATTAGCTCTAAGTTTTTAAATGTTCCTTATCAATTTATTAGAATCCTCTTCTACACAAAAGTTGCTAAGGTATTTCTTTTTTAACAAATGATTATTCATTTTATTAGAGATTTTCCTGTACTTTTCAATATGATTATGAGTTTTTCTTCTATAACATATTCATATGTTAATTTACATTAATAGATATTAAATTGCCCTTGTATCCCTGGAGAAAACATAATTTCATCATATTGTGCTACTTGGTAATACACTTTTATATTTCATTTCCTAATACATCATTCATGATTGTTTCCTCTTTGCATTTAAGTGTCTTTAGCCTGCAAATTTTCTTTCTTATACTGTTCTTTTTACATTTTGTCATTACAATAAAACTATTTTCATAAAGATATGTGAGGGTTTCTTCCTTTTTCTTCATGTTTGAAAATTTTGCTGTAGTATAAAATTATTTGTTCTTGAATGTTTATCAGAATTTGTGTATAATACCCTTTGGTCAACTGTATTTCCAATTTTTATTAGCATTGGTAGTTTTTCTTTTGAAAATTTTCTTCATTTTACCCAGGTTTTGAATTTATTGTCACAAAGTTCATCAAAATATTGTCTCCAATTTTACATATGTATTTTATATGTTATGCCACTTTTTACTTTCTAATGTTTGTTATTTGTATCTTCTGTCCTTTTCCCACCTTCTTAAAAAGCTTGCTTAATTTATTAGTGTTTCCTGAGAAGTTTTCTTTTTTGTAACTATTGTACCTTTATTTTCTATTTGATCAATTTCTCAATATTTGTTTATCATTTTCTTTCTTGTGCTTTTTATTTATTTCATCCTGCTTGTCTTTATTTATATCAACCTTAATGAGAATCTTGCCTGTCAGTTTTTCTCAATACTTTGCAGATTATTTTATAATCTTGTGTTTTTCTAATTGTTGTTTAGAAATCAGCTGTCAATAGTGACAAACCCACAGCTACAGTCACCTGATTGTTGACAAAGATGCCAAAATATGCTAGAGAAAAAATAACCTTTTTAATAAGTGGTGCTGGGAAAATGGGTATCCATATGTAGAAGAAAGAAGTTAGGAAAATGCAAATCAAAAGTACAATGAGATTCCATCTCACTCCAATCAGAAGGGTCCTCATCAGGAACACAAATAATAGATGCTGGTAAGGATGAAAAGGAAAAAGAACACTTACTTATACACTGTTGGTGAGAATGTGCATTAGAACAGGCACTAAAGAAATCAGTATGGAGCAGGGCATTGTGGCATATGCATGTAATCTCAGTATCTTGTGAGGCTGAGGCAGGAGGATTGCAGCTTTGAAGACATACTCAGCAACTTGGCAAGGCATCTAGTCAGGCCCTGTCTCAAAATAAAAATTTGAAAGGACAGGGGATGTGGCTTAATGATGAAGTGCCCCTGGGTTCAATCCCCAGTGGAAAAAAAAAAAGAAAAAGGAGTATAGAGTGTCCTCAAAAAAGAATTAAAGTGAACATGCTATAGTAATACATGCATATCCATGTTTATAACGCAAAATTCACAATAGCCTAGAAATCAGTGTCAGTGTCCATCACCAAGGAACACACAAAGAAAATGTGGTGTATACACACAATAGAATTTTATTTAGCCTTAAATAAAGACAAACTTCTATCATTTTCAGTAAAATAAATGGAAGTGGAAAGCATCATGTTGCAAAATAAGCAAAACTCAGACAAATGTCACGTTTTTTCTCATATATTGAAGTTAGAGGAAGGAAAAACAAAAACAAAAAAAGACACACTGAATGTCAAAGGGAGAAAGTGTAGAGGAAAGGGATCAGGTGGAGAAAAGAGGGAAGGGCAGGGAGAATGAATTTGATCAAACACTTTTATAAGTGTGAATGAATATGGCATAATGAAACCCAAGATTCTATATAACTAATATGCATCAGTAAAACAGAAATCAATTATCAATCTGTATATCATTTCACTTGAATAATCTGACTAGATATATATTGGATCATCTCATACTAATCTCCATGATTATTAATGCTTTCATATATCTTTATTCCTCTGTATGAATTCTAGATGATTTTTCAAGTTCTACCTTTTAATTTATATATTCTATCTTCATCTTTGCTAAAGCTTATGATTATTTCATCTGTTTAGGTTTCTTTTCAATGATTACATATTTTTTATCTCTAGTGTTTCTTCTATTTAGTCATTTTTCTCACTTTGTTTCCTTTTTTATCATTCATTTCCTTAAGTTCTTTATACAACTGACTCTATATTCTGAATACAAAAACTTTAATATCTGAAATTATTATAAATTCTATAGTTTGTTTTTGCAGATTCTCACTTTCTGTGGCTTATTTCTTCATGTATTTAGTAATTTATTTGTATTGTTAAATCATCTTCTTTGTAATTTGATCTGAGGATTCACTGCAGTCTTTATTAAAATGTGTTCTTCCAGAAAGTGTGTGTACTTGTGTTTGTCATGTCCCTGGGGAAGTGCAATTTATTTTTTTTTCAACTGAAATGTTGGCTTACATAGTTCAACTACACATACAGTGTGAATTCAGTCTCCAAAGACATGGGGAAGGAAGTTCTTAATTAGGAAATACATAGGCATAGTCCATTGGACATAATGTCCTTTGGGGACCTCTCCCTTACAGAGAGATCTCTGATCGACATCACATCCTTCTTGGGTCCCAGACTTCAGGGCCTGTTCTATGTTATATGCTAAGCTCTAGGACACAAAAGATAAAATGACACTTAAAGGAAAAACTGGTTTTTTTCCTTCTTCTTTTAAAGAATGTGATTTTTTTTTTTGTTTCTAGCTTCTGAAGAATTTATTTCTGTAATTTTAAGTATTGTATGCAGTAAGAAAAAAATTAAATATTTTTCATTTATTTGATGTACACTTCACCTAACTTTCCCCAGGGGCAATATCTTACATGATTGTTGTATAGTATCAAAAGCAGGAAATTAGCTGGGCATGGTGGCACATGCCTGTAATCCCAGCTACTCTGAAGGTAAAGGCAGGGTGATCACAAGTTCAAGGTCTGCCTGAGCAAATTAGTGACACCCTGACTCCAAATAAAATAAGGGCTAAGGATGTAGCTTAGTGGTAGAATACTTGTCTAAGATTTGTGAGACTCTGGGTTCAATCTTTATTTAGTACTAAAAAAGTAAAGAAAAGAAAGAAAATCAGCTTTGGTACTTGTGTCACTGAATATATTCTACAACTGAATTTTATAAATCCAGAAAACAACTTTAGGCAAATCATTCAATACAGTTATTTGCCAAAAATAGAATTTGAAAGGAAAATAAAGATTTTAATAACCATTACAAAATTTTTATTCTTCAGATATTTCAAATTTTAAGGATGGAAAAGTGCTATCATTCTTTTTCTTTTATTGTAAACAAATGGGATACATGTTGTTTCTCTGTTTGTACATGGCGTAAAGTCATACCATTTGTGTAATCATAAATTTACATAGAGTAATGTTGTTTGATTTATTCTGTTATTTTTTCCCTTCCCCCCAGCCCTCCCACCCCTCTTTTCCCTCTATACAGTGCTTCCTTCCTCCATACTTGCCCCTCTCCCTAACCCTAACTCTAACCCTAACACTAACCCTTCCCTCCCCCCATTATGTGTCATCATCCACTTATTAGCGATATCATTCTTCCTTTGGCTTTTTGAGATTGGCTTATCTCACTTAGCATGATATTCTCCAATTTCATCCATTTGCCTGCAAATGCCATAATTTTATCATTCTTTATGGCTGAGTAATATTCCATTGTATATATATACCACAGCTTCTTTATCCACTCATCAATTGAAGGGCATCTAGGTTGGTTGCACAGTGTGGCTATTGTGAATTGAGCAGCTATGAACATTGATGTGGCTGTATCTCTGTAGTATGCTGATTTTTCTTTTATATATCTTATATTTTATGTTTTGTTGCAACCTCCGTATAATCTCTTATGTTGTTCTCTATCGTCTACTATCCCCTGATCTCCTCTCTTCTCTTTATGTGAGTTTTGTTATCCATGCCTTCAAGAATACCTATATGCTGATGACTCCAAAATCTGCATTTCTACCCCAATTTCATTCTGAGTTCCTGCCTCTGCGGTACTTCCAATCAATAGTTTGCAAAAGTATTTTCACTTATGCATCCCCTACTTAACCTCCTGAACTTCCATTTACAATTACTAATTTTATAATATTGTAGCCAGTTGTCCTAAAAAATTTGACCTAACCTTTACTCCTTCATTTCTCTCAATCCCCATATCCCAGGTGGCCTCAGAGTCATTTGATGTCTATCAATGACGATTTTCTTAATCCCTATTCTATTCTGTTGTCATAGTCTTCCCCAATATTACTTGTTCTATTAAACAAATTCATAAAAAGTTTCCCTTATTTCTGTCTCCTTAATAATGTCACCAAACTGGCAACAGAAATATCACTTAAACTGGCAACATAGATATCACTTCAAGACAATTATGACCCCATTACTCTGCTGCTTGGTAACTTTCAATAGTAATGACTCCAAACTGCCTACAGTAATAAACTCTACACTCGTTAGTGTGATATACACAGTCCATTACACTTCCATCCTAGTCAGTCTCTATAGTGTTGCTTCCTAACTCCATATCTTCCCCATTTCTGCAAAATAAATTTCAGCTGAACTGAGCTTCCTTGACTATGTCATCTTTTCTATCTTTATGGCATGCTTTTTCTTTCCTTCCTATCCTATAAAAATTCTACCAACCTCCTACCCTTACTTTTCACCTCCTCTGTGAAGCCTTCTCACACTTATTCACAAAGTAATATATTTCCTTTTTGTTCTCCCTAGCATTTTGTCCACGCCTCTTTTATAGTATTTATCATGTAACACCTGTTTGATAGCAGTTTTTCCCACTATAATTTACACTTTCTGAAGCAGACACCATACTCAGCTTTATATCTCCAGCATTTCAGTCATAAAAAGTTATTAAATGAATGAATTTCAATTGAAATACAAAAAGCAGAATGGATAATTTTACTTTTTTATACATAGTTAATAACATGCACATGTATTTCTTATATTTCCCATGAATACACAAATTAATTAAATCACTTCTTTTTCTGTATTACCCACTTCCAAAGACAGTCACATGACATGTTTAATAAGAAAACAAAATTTTAAAATATCAACTATCCAGATCATTTTTAGATACTTTAATTTTGTAAAAAAATGATCATTTGCTGAATAGAATACTTATTGAACAACCTTTTCACTTTTGTTTTAGTTAGTATAATAACTAACTAGTATAACTAACTAGTATAACAACCAACTAGCTAGTTGTAACTAATTTAGTTGTAAGGGTTCATTGGTATTACGATATTATAACTAAATACAAAACGGTAATCGATTACGGATATACTAAGTGACTTCTGCCAAATGCAACTATCTACAGTTGATTGGTTAAAAAGTAGTGTGTGTGAGATGAAACATTAACTATGTGACACTGGGTTACACTTTTTATTGCTGCATATAAATATTATTTTCCTGAAAAAAGTAAATATTGTACTTTTCATGTTGTTTTAATTTAGCACAAGAAAAATACGAAGAAAAGGCTTTATGTGTTGATAGTTCACACAATAGAATTAAGATAATGTCAGGAAAGGATAACACAACTGTGGATAAGGGTTTACTGTTGCAAAATACTACAAAGTGCTATTGAACATGTTAACTATTTGGGGAGCAATTAAGAGCTCCCCAATTTAAAATTGTGTTTAAATTTTTTAAATTACCAGCTCACCTAATAAATTAACTTATTAAATCTCTTAAATGAAAGTTTTTTAAAACTACTATAGAGCATACATTTCTTTTCATTGCTTGTCAATGAGATTTTATATGTGTGTGTACATATGTATATGAATATATATATATATATACACACACATATAAGCTGTGGTTGACATATTGATAAATACTTTTTGGTAAACATTTTTTGAGCTGTGGGTTTTAGTTTATGGAAATGTGCATTCATGTAACAGATTCCAATAGGGTTTTCTGCTCTGTTCATGAGAGTTAGCAAATATAACCTCTGCTAAGCTTAAAACTAATCTAGCATAATCATAGAATTAAATTGATTGGGACATAAAAGCACAGCTCTCTAAGCACTAACTTTTCTGGTTCTAATAGTTACTTGAGTAATGACCTTTTACATACTGTTGAAAGAGTAGTACAGTAGAATGACATATGTTTTACCAAGAAAACAGAAAATAAGTGAAATGCTACTAAAGGTGAAATTATCAATAAGGATTTATTAAGCACCAACTGTGTTACCAAAGCACTGTATGCACTGGAATGAAAACAGTGAGTAATAATTGTCCTTGTGATTTAGAAAGAGCATAAGGTAAGAAAAGAAGCTACTAAACAACAAAATATGACTTAGAACTGGTTAATGTAAACTTGCTTGATGTATGGCTAACTTGCAAGACCAAACTGAATGATGGCACAAAGCTATTTACTAGTACTAGTTTTATGGAGCACTTTCACCTTTTATCTCAATTTTTGTTATCCACTCCCTATTTGCTTCTGGCTGCAGTCCAAGACATTGATTTTAATGTACAAAAGCTCTTTTTGCTCTGGTAGCTGGTTATCTTAGAAGATTGACATTTTCCTATGTATCAAGGGTTTCTCTTTAAGTCATTGTTAATATTCAAGTTTAAATTCTTAGTCTGAGTTGAATTAGGAGTGGCATGCTTACTTTAAAATACAATATGTTCCTTTTCATGTAGAGAAACATATAAAGTTTCTAACCTTAATAAGGCCCTGATTTAAAGAGTTTGCAAATGAAGCTTTGTTGTTTTATGACCACTAACTCAGTATGATTATTTGAAAAGTCTACAAAGAAAACTTAGAATGAACTGAAATAGAAGATTAGGAAAAACCAAAAACTAGTCTTTTACCTTTTGATTATAGTGATGATTTAGCAAATTCTTTCTCTATTGTTATCTCATTATAAAAAATGGTTGAGCAACAAAAACTACACTCAACATATTATCATTAAACAAAACATTAGGTTTTTGGCAATTCCAATAATTTCTTAAGGTCATTCTTCTATATGGATGTAAGCTTGTTAGGCTTTTACAGCTTAAATGACTTTTCCATCATCGTTTTAGCTGAGCATTTAGTTTTGCTCCAGGCAAATCAATGAAAAATCATCTACTAAAATATAAAATTTGTTTATATACATTCATAAGAGACTAGTTGGAAACACACTTGATTTGGTACTATAAAATCAAATGGTTATCATAAGGGTTATGATCTTTTGTTCCTTCAGAAGCATACTTTGCTTATTATATTTGAATACAGACTAATTTTTTTTCAAAATTGACAATTTAGGAGTGTTTTTTTAAAAGATTGAAATAAAAGGATCTCATCTTAAATTGTGAAGCTTACTTTTCAAATCAAGTTCTAATTATGAATGTAAAACTAATGCAGTTTTCAGCTTACCATATCTTTGGAACAGGAGGGAAAAAAAAACCCTGTTTACCTAAATTTAGACTTAAGTGGAAAACAAAATAATTCATTTTTATACTAGCACTATCTAATATAGCATATTACAACTCAAATTCACAGTGAGATTCAGTCATAAAAGGAATGCCGAAAAGGAAAAATTTTCAAAATGAGCATAAACAGAGGAAGCTATTCAATGGCAGCAATAGAGAAAAGAATGTAGTTAAATAAAGTAGGTCAATGTCCTCTTTCAAAGAAATGTAACTTCTTTCCTTCATTTTTTTAATCTTAGACCTGTGTAGCTGACTTTGATGGGACACAGTAATCACAATGTAATAATAATAGCTACATTTAAATCTGTGTATACTACATTCCAGACATCATTCTAATCATTCTAAAGTATTCACTTGTTTAGTCTTTATAACAATCTTATGAGACAGACACTTATCTTCATAATTTTATAGATATAGAATCTGAGGCATAGAAAGTTTAAATTGCCTATGTAAGTAATAGAATTGGGATTTTAAGCTAGATCAGGATTTGAGCAATGGCAAAATGACCTCAGAGATACATGAGAGGATGAAGCAGTAGTATCAAGAGTTGGATGCCAACCTGGGCAATTTAAGAAGATCCTATCTCAAAATAAAATTTTTAAAAGGCTTTCAATGTACCTCAGTGGTAGAGTGCTTGCTTAGCATGTGTAAACCCTTGGGTCAAACACCAAAGCCAAACAAAGTTTTAAAAATTTGGTTTGGTCTCTTCAGAAGTGATGGAGATGGCATGAGAATAGAAGCAGAAGGTCAGTATGGTGACTATGTATATGAATATTAATTCAAGTAATTTTTGATACTTTTGAGAATCTGTGGGGTCAGGTGCCAATTAATACAAACTCATATTTTGGAGACAATAGTAATACAAACTGAGAGTAAGATAAGCTAACAAATATTGCAGTGACATGTAGTATAAAATGTACAATGATAATCTAAAAGAGATGAATAGAGTCAGAGTATGCTTCAGTGGAGGAAAAAAAGATTAAAGCAGAACTTGTGGAATGGTGCCCATATGTGTTTCCTTGTAGTGATTCTTCCAGAGTTTCAGGGCTCAACTAAAGTTATGCTTCCCAAATAATCTAGCCCATAATGTATTTATTTCTATTTTTATGTTGTCTGTAGTACTCATTTGTCAATGGACATTGACTTGCACTGTGACTTGGACAGACTACAGCTCAAAACATAAATGTCAGGTTAAGTGTCATAACTTCACAGAGGCTTCTTTCTAGTTCAAGTAGCAAAGAGCCCCAAAGCCATTATATTGTTATCCACTTTATTTCCTTTATTGCGCTTATCACTATATAAAAAAACCTTATTTATGTATCAACTATTATTTTGCAGTAGAACATGAGGACTAGGACTGTTATCTTTTTTTCTGAATATTCAGCCATAGAATATGTCTGACAAATAATATGTGATCTATATGAGAATCATACATTACACTAATCTATAAAGTGGTCAATATTGCATTTTCACCTGTTAAATTCTCTTCAACTCAAATTAATAAATCATCATTCTTTTCCAATTAAGTTATTTCTTCTTGTTTTAATGCTTCTTAAAACTCCATAATGCATTCTTCAAATTTATTAAAGTATAATTAGAATATGAAATAATTCTTCAGTTTTAATGGTGAAGTTCAAAATATTTTCACAAACATGTTCACATGTGTAAATATCAAGTCAATCTTATCCCTGTGAAATCAGTTTTCCTATGAAAGTAAGAAGTGATAGGCTTTCCAAGATTAATTTAGCCCTTTCTAGAACTTCACATGCACTATTTAATCTTGTGTCTGGCTTCTTTTGCTCTGTACATTGTTTGGGTTTTGTTTCTCTTAGTGGTTCTGGGGTGAAACCCAGGGTCTGCTGCATACTAAGCAAATGTTCTGCCACTGAGCTACATCTTCATTCTTTTTTAAAAAATTATATGTGGTTTTGAGACAGGTTCTCCATACATTGCCTAAATTAATCTGAACTTGTGATTCTCCTGCCTCAACCTCCCAAGTACCTGGAATTACATGCATGTACCACCACACCCAGCATGTTTCCTCAACACTCGTACATGTTATTGCACATATTGGTGTTTTTTTTATTTCTGAGTATTAACACATTGTATTATTGACTACTTTCAGTTTTGTAATGTTATCAAGAAATCTGCTGTGAACATTCAAGTAAAAGTCTTTTTGTGAAGACAGGTTTTCAATTCTTTCTTTAAATGACTAAAGTTGGACTCACCAAATAATAAAATAGAAACTTGTAAACTGCTTTCCAAACTGACTGGACCACTTTCTATCTCAATAACAATATAAAAGGCTCCTATTTGTTACATATCTTAACCACAACTTTGCATTGTCAGAATTTGTTGTTGTTGTTGTTCTTTGAATTGTATACAGGACCCTACACATTCTAGACAAATCCTCTACCATCAAAATACTTCTATATCCATTTCTATTTTACTCTTCATTTTTGAGATGTATTCTCAATAAGTTGCCAGTTGACCTCAAACTTCCAATCTTTCTGCTGCAGCTTCCCAAGTAGCTGGGATAACAGGGGTGGTCCACTGTACCCTGCGATATAGTTTTCAGGAACGTACTTTTATTTTTTTGATTCTGGGAATTGGACACAGAGCTTCATATGTGCTAGACAAGTGTCCTACCACTGAACTATGGCCCTAATCCTGCAGTGTCAGACTTAATTATTGCACACTCTAGTGTTTGAGTAATGATATCTCACTGTACTTTTGATTTGAATTTTTCTCACAGGTAAAGATGTGCACAATTTTTTTATTTGTATATGGGCCATTCATAAATACATTTTCATTTCTAAGGTGCCTATTTGAATAATTGCCTTTTGAAATACAGGACTGTTTTTTGTGGAAGACAGAATAATGCTCCTCCAAGATGTCTGTATCCTAATACCCTAAGCCCATTAATATCCTACTTGGTAAAAGGTACTTTTCAGTTGTGATTAAGTTAAAGACTTAAAGAGTAGAAGGTTCTTGTAGATATTTCAGTGGTCACAATTTAGTCATAACAGTTCTTATAATGGGGAGATAGGAGGCTCAGAGGCAGAGACTGTGACCATGGAGTCAGAGATGAGATAGATGATGGATGGATTTTAAGATACTGTACCGTTGACCTTAAACATGGAGAAAGTGATCATGAGATCAGAAATGAAAGTGACATCTACAGAAACTGGAAAAGACAGAAACAAATGTCCTCAAATAAAAAATAAAAACTGTAAGGGGTGTAAATTAGTGGTAAAGCACCACTGGGTTCAATCCCTGGTACAAAAAAAATGAATGAAGCCCATTTTCTTTTATGATTATTGCTTTTATTGCCTTTTCTTACCAATCTTTGTCAACCCCCAAGTTACAAAAATATTCTACTGTTTTCTTCCAGATATTTTGAAGTGTAAATTTTCTGTTTAGTATTGCGATTCATTTTAAGTTAAATTTTGCATAGGATATGAAATAGTACCCAAACGCCATAGACGATATATGAACAAATGAATGTGGCTGAGTTCCATTAAGACTATATTCATGGACACTGAAATTTGAATTTCATATAATTTTCATGTGTCATGAAATATTCTTTCAGGAATTAAAGATGTAGACATAAAGAGATTCTTAGCTCATAGGCTATACAAAAATCCATGGCACACTGGATGTGGCACATGAGCCATAGTTAGATAAATCTTGTTTTGTGCATAACAACTAAATGTTATAAATCCCAGAATACAAAGTTTATAACATTTGCTTTAAATAATCACACATATTTCAAGTACATTAAAAGTAAAAGATAGTTCTTTCATATCTTTCTACATATTTTCCATTTCTGGTGTTTTTTTTTTTTTCCTGCCTGACATTCTGCATTTCAACTGGTATAATTTCCCTTCATACAGAAAAAAAAAATGTATAATTTCTTGTAGGACAGGTCTGATGGAAATACCTTGTTTTTACTTTCATTGATCTGAAAATCTTTGATTTTCCTCCATTCTTCAAGTAATTTTTTTAAACAATATTTATTGTTATCTTTTCTTTTTTACATCTTTATTAGTACAATATATTTATACATAACCTTGGGATTAGTTTTGACACAATTGTACAAACATAGAATATAATTTGCTCCATTTCAATCCCTAGCACTTTCTCTTTCCTTTCCTTTCTCCCTCCTTATGTTTTGCTCCCTCAGTTCTACTGTTTTTTTCTTCTATTTATTTATTATTTTAAAAATTGGCATTATAGGAAAATTCATTGTAGTGTAGTCATATATTTACATAGCATAATTTTATTAAATTCATGCACAGTTTCTCCTTTTCCCATCCCTCCACCTTCACCCTCAATCTTCTTTCTCTACTTCATTAATCTTTTTATTTTCATGGAACCTCCCCTACTTTTCACCCTTATTTTGCTTTAGCTTTTGTATATGAGAAAGAACACTTGACCCTTGACTTTTTGTGTCTGGCTTATTACACCTTGCATGATACTCTCCAGTTCCATTAATTTACCAGCAAATGGTATAATTTATTTCTTCTTGATGGATGATTAAAACTCCATTGTATGTATATACCACATTTTATTTATCCATTCCTCTGTTGATAATACCTGGACTTTTCAATTAAATTTTTATTATAAGTATATAGCATTCTGGATGGAATTTGTTTTTTCTAGATTCTTCTTAAAAGGTATTCTGCTCTATTTTGGGCTCCATGTTTCTGAGCAGAGGTCAGTAGTCATTGTAATTCATGTCCTGAATACATAATAATTTTTGAATTTTGAAGTTTACTGTTTATTTTGGTTTTTATCACTAAGCCTTTGATTTGACTAAGTATGGTTATATTAGTGTTTTTTCTGCTGTATTGAACTGAGATTCAAAATCTAGAAATTTATACCTTTGGTGAAATTTGGGAAATTTGCACATTCAAATAATCTTATTTTAAATTTCTCTCTCTTCTCATTCTAGGTCTCCAGTTGCATGTATGTTAGATCACTTCACATTATTCTACAATTTTCAAAGCCTTATTTGTTTTATTTTTCTTCTTAAAGTTTCTTAATATTGGAAAAATTACATTGCTCTAACATCAAATTCAGATAATTTCTTCCCTCATCTATTGATGAGCCTCTAAATGAAATTTTAAACCTTCAGGTAGTTGTAGAATTTCCGTTTGTTTATTCTTTTATGTTTCTATTTGTGGTAATTCTTAAAAAAAGTCTCTGCTGAAGTATCACAGACTCTGGGACAGAAGTTTTCTGTGTGCTAGGGAAGCAATAAACTTTCCTTTCCTTTTCTCAGAACAGTGTCCTCATTATTTGATTGACAACTAGAACAACAAATTTGGTGACCCAGATTGGACCCGTGAGCTGCCCCTGCTCCATCATTCTTGGGTAGGCCTGTGAGGAACCCCATTTCTATGATGAGGATGCAAGGTGCTGACAAACTTGTTGAGAGCCAACTGCAGGAGGGTTAGGAGATGGGTGAGTTTGCCTCACGTAGAAACAGAGACACTATTCCTGTGAGTAAATGGTGGGACTGAGGGAGCATCTCAACAACTGCCAAAGCTCCTTTTGATTCAGGGAATACCTGCCTTCTTTCAATGAAAAGGTACAGGTGGCTCCATCATGGCTCACTTAGAGAAAAAGGAAACTGAACTCAGTAATGTCGCAACACCCTTAGCCATCTGGTAAGTCCCTCGATGTGCATGCCAAAAACCTTGGTTCCACACATTGGGTTCCTTTTCATGGGAACATCTGGTTCACTCTTTGTGGGGACATCTATGGCACCACTGGTATAGGAGTCATGGTTAAGTGGTACCAAAGAACCTAGGGATATTAATTCCCTCCTGATCTTTTCTAGGTTATCATCTGTTTGTTGGTCTTGGATTTAGGAATTCCTTCTGGTAGTCTGTCTGTGTTTTTTTGTTTGTTTGTTTGTATCTGCTACTGCCTCTTTTAAGACACAGCCAACACTTCATTGATCCTATAGTTATTCTCTTGGGAAAGATTATGGCTTCTCAATTTAAAGGTTCCCATCTGTTGGCCATGGTTTTGGGGCTCCTCTCTGTTTGTCTCTCTCTGTGTATCCTTTTGTACAATATTGCAATTGGAGGTGGTCTGTCAGAGGTAAAGTTGAAGAGCCATCTACAGGTATAAGCATGTATAAGATGTTTTACTGTAACAATCTGGCTTTTGAATAACTTTCTGGATTATTATACAATCTTGAAATTGGCATTTGTCTGTCAAAGGTAAAGAAAGTGGAAGAAATTTGTTTCTGAAATTTGTCTGTTTTAAAAACTCCTGGCCCCAGGCAGCTGCAGATCATCTTACTGTGAGTCAAGCAAAGGGGGGAACTACACTAAAGGAAAAGTCAATCAAAGGAGAAACCAAGTCAAGGTAAAAAACAAAAATAAGCCAAAATGACTAGAAATACAACTTATATTTAAATAATAAGCCTGAATGTTAATGGTCTAAACTCATTAATCAAAAGACATAGACTGGCAGATTGGATTATATAAAAAAAAGACCCAACAATATGCTGCCTTCAAGAGACTCATCTCATAGGAAAAGACACTCACAGACTGTAGGAAAAAGATGGGAAAAACATATCACACACAGACTCCGTAAAAAAGCAGGGGTTTCCATCCTCATTTCAGAAAGAGTGGACTTCAAGCCGAAGTTAATCCAAAGGGATGAGAAAAGACATTTCATACTGCTTAAGGGAACCATAAGTCAATGAGACATAACAATCATAAATATTTATGCCCCAAACAATGGAGCATCTACGTTCATCAAACAAATCACTCTTGATCTCAGGAATCAAATAGACCACAACACAGTAATACTGGGTGACTTTAACACAATTCGCTCATCACTGGATAAATCTTCCAAACAAAAACTGAACAAAGAAATCACAGAACTCAATAATACAACCAATAATTCATATTTAACAGACGTATATAGAATATTCCATCCAGCAATGAGTGAATACACTTTTTTCTCAGCAGCACATGGACCTTTCTCTAAAATAGACCATATATTATGCCACAAATCAACTCTTAGCACATAGAAAAAAAATAGAGACACTACTTTGTGTTATATCAGATCATAATGGAATGAAATTAGAAATAAATGATGAAAATAAAAAATAGAATACACCAACACCTGATGACTAAATAACATGCTATTGAATGATGCAATGATAGCAGAAGACAGCAGGAATGAGAAAAAAAGATTCTTACAAGTAAATGAGAACAATGATGCAACATACCAAAGTCCCTGGGACAACATGAAAGCAGAACTAAGAAGAAAATTCATTGTATGGAGAGCATTCAATAAAAGAATTAAAAGTCAACAAGTAAATGACCCAACATTACATCTCAAAGACCTAGAAAAAGAACAACAGATTAACACCAAAAGTACTAGAAGACAGGAAATAATTAAAATCAAAGCTGAAATCAATGAAATTGGAACAAAGGAAACAATTAAAAATTTTGACAAAAAAAAGATTCTTTGAAAAAGTAAACAAAATTGAAAAGCCCTTAGCCACGCTAATGGAGAAAAGGAGAAAACTCAAATTACTAAAATCTGTGATGAAAAAGGAAATACCACAACAGAAACTATTGAAATACAAAACATAATTAGAAGCTAGTTTGAAAACTATACTCCAATAAAATAGAATATATCAAAGACATTAACAAATTTCTAGAGACATGTGATCCACCCAAATTGAATCAGGAAGACATACACAATTTAAACAGATCAGTTCTAAGTAATGAAATAGAAGAAGCCATCAAAAGCCTAACAATGAAGAAAAGCCCGAGACCAGATGGATTCTCAGTTGAGTTCTACAAAACCTTCAAAGAAGAACTTTTACCAATACTCCTCAAAGTATTCCAGGAAATAAAAAAGGAGAGAACTCTTCAAAATTCATTCTATAAAGCTAGTATTACCCTTATACCAAAACCAGACAAAGACACATAAAGGGGAGAAAACTTTAGACCAATATCTCTGATCAACATAGACACAAAAATCTTTAACAAAATTCTGGGAAATTGCATACAAAAACATATTAAAAAGATAGTGCACCGTGATCAAGTGAGGTTCAGTCCAGGGATGCAAGGCTGATTCAACATCTGGAAATCAATAAATGTAATTACTCACATCAATAGGATTAAGGGTAAGAATCATATGATCATTTCAATAGATGCAGAAAAAAACATTTGATAAAATACAGCACCCCTTCATGTCCAAAACACTAAAAAAAAAAAAAAAATAGGGATATTAGGAACATACCTCAACACTGCATAGGCTATGCCCAAGGTCAACGTCATTCTAAATGGACAAAAACTGAAAGATCTGTAAAATCTAGAACAAGACAGGGATGCCCTCTTTTACCACTTCTATTCAACATTATCCTTGAAACTATAGCCAGAGCAATTAGACCAAAGAAATTAATTGCTATGAATAGGAAAAGAAGAACTCAAACCACCTCTATTTGCTGATGACAGCATTTTGTATTTAGAGGATCCAAAAAAATCCACCAGAAAATTTTATAACTAATAAGTGAATTAAGTAAATTAGCAGAATATAAAATTAGCACTCATAAATATAATGCATTCGTATTCATAAGTGATGAATCCTCTGAAAGAAAAATTAGGAAAACTACACAATTCGTAATAGCCTAACAAAAATAATAAAATATTTGGGAATCAATCTTACAAAAGAAGTGAAAGACCTCTACAATGAGAACTACAGAACACTAAAAAAAGAAATTAAAGAAAACCTTAGAAGATGGAAAGATCTCCCATGTTCTTGGATAGGCAGAATTAATATTGTCAAAATGGCCATACTACCTAAAGTGCTATGCAGATTCAATGCAATATCAATTAAAATCACAATGATGTACCACATAGAAATAGAGAAAGCAATCATGAAATTCATTTGGAAGAATAAGAGACCCAGATTAGCCAAAGCAATCCTTAACAGGAAGAGTAGTGCAGGAGGCATCACAATACCAGACCTTCAACTGTACTACAGAGCAATAGTAGCAAACATGGCATCATATTGTCATCAAAATAGATAGGCAGACCAATGGTACAGAATAGATGACAGAGAGACAAACCCACAAAATTACAGTCTTCTCACACTAGACAAAGGTGCCAAAAACGTGCCATGGAGGAAAGATAACCTCTTCAACAAATGGTGCTGGGAAAACTGGAAATCCATATGAGCAAAATGAAATTAAGCCCCTATGTCTCCCCCTGCACAAAACTCAACTCAAAATGGATCAAGGACCTACAAATTAGACCAGAGACAATTCACCAAACATAAGAAAAGGAGGCCTAAACCTTCATCATGTCAGCTTAGGACCAGACTTCCTTAACAATACTCCAAAAGTGTAAGAAATAAAAGCAAGAATCAATAAATGGGTTGGATTCAAACTAAAATGCTTTTTCTCAGCAAAGGAACAATCAATACTGTGAATAGAGAGCCTACAGAGTGGGAGAAAATCTTTGCCACAGATAGAGCACTAATCTCCAGAATTTATAAAGAACTGATAAAACTTTGCATTAAAAATACAAAGAACCCAATCAATAAATGGGCTAAGGAACTGAGCAGACACTTCACAGAGGAAGATATATAAGCAATCAACAGATATTTGAAAATATGTTCAACATCTCTAGTAATAAGACAAATGCAAATCAAAACTACCCTAATATTTCATCTCACTCCAATTAGAATGTCTATTATCAACATATAAGCAACTATAGGTGTTTGTTGCCAATGATGTGGGGAAAAAGGTACACTCATACATTGCTGGTGGAGTTGCAAATTGGTTCAGTCACTCTGAAAAGCAGTATAGAGATTCTTTGGAAAACTAGGAATGAAACCACCATTTGACCCAGCTATTCCACTCCTTGGCCTCTACCCAAAGGACTTAAAATCAGCATACTACAGATATACAGCCACATCAATGTTCATAGCTGCTCAATTCACAATAACTAGATTGTGGAACCAACCTAGATGCCCTTCAATAGATGATGAATAAAGAAACTGTGGTATATATGCACAATGGATTATTACTCAGCCATTAAAAAATAAAATAATGACATTAGCAGGTAAATTGTTGGAGTTGGAGAATATCATGCTAAGTGAAATAAGTCTATCCCAAAATACCAAAGACCAAATGTTTTCTCTGACAGGTGGATGGTGATACTCAGTGGCGGGAGGTCTAATGAAGAATGGAGAAACGTTGGATTTTATAGAGGGAAATGAGGGGAGGGTATGAGTTGGGGGAAAGGAAAGATGGTGGAATGTGACAAACATCATTACCCTATGGACACATAAGATTACATGAATGGTGTAACTCTACAATGTGTACATCCAGAGAAATGAACAGTTGTACCCCATTTGTGTACAATGAATCAAAATGTGTTCTGCTATCATGTATAAATAAACATAACAAATGATAAAAAATATATAAATTAATTAAAAAGGACAGCAATCATAAACTGGTTAAAAAAATAAAACAGGAAAGCTGCCTGAGTTGTAGAAAAAAGGCCAAAGAGAACCTGGCCTCTGTGCTGCATTCCAGCTTATCTTTCCCATGGGAGGTGGCTGGACAAAGGATGTGGCAGTAAATTTCAACACTGTTAATTTATGACCCCAGGATTGGAATAGTCAATGCCTTTAAAATCTGACAGGACACCCCAGGTGATATTGACCAGGAGACATTCATTATTGAGGCAAAACAATTCTTGCAATAAAGCATCTGTTTAAACTAAATACATGGGGAGGCTGGTAGAATGAGCAACAGCACCAAGAAAAGGAAAAGAAAATAACACCTATAGGTGCTTTGTACACAGCCTCTGCAAAGTGATCTTAAAGGAAGTCTAAAGAAAACAATGAAAGGGCCTCCTTCACTGCATATCAATATGCCTAATATAAGAAAAAGTCCCAGGGAACCTCTGGGTACAATTTACAGTGGGGAACTCACTGGAAGTTAATGGTATTGTGATTACAATAAGGCACACAAATCAACCTCAAAACTATCCTGTGCTCCAATGCATTGAATTCCACCTGAAAGAAAAAAGATTAAGACTTGGATTTTGTATATGCCAAATTATCTGACCCACTTTCCTGTAATAAAATTTTTGTGCAAATTACACGTATAGATAACATTCATAAGGATTGCTTCAGAATATAAATTTAAGGTAGGATATAAAACTAAAAAATTTTAAAGTTATAGATAGGAAATATTTTAGTATTCTTTAAATGGACCTGTTTCTTTCTCTTCCCTCTCTTGTTGCTACTCCCTAATCTCCCCACCTCCCTAATTTCAGGGCAAATAGGATTACCTTTCTTCCCCATCTTTGGCGAATTTATCTTTCCTTGAGTATACACCCACCATAAGAACAAGGTAATCCAGACTTTGGCAATAGTACCAGAAGATCTCAGAAATGATTATCTCCCAAATTAACAAGTGAATTACAAAATGTGGAATGTAGCCTTTGAATCACTTCTTTAAAATCCCCCTGCTCCTTCCACTGGGCAGAATCACAGCCTTTGGGACAGGAATCCCCTGTGTTTTTCCTTTGCTAACAAAGCACTAAACCTTCTTTTTCCTTTTTCCTCAAAAAAAAAATCTCTGCTGATAATTTCTATCTTTTCACTTATTGTAATTCTGTTATCATTTGCGACCTGGAGTATATGTATAGCTAATTTAAAGTTCTTCTGTCACCCTAATAAAAAACAAAATTTCTCTGTGATAATTGTATATTTGTCATTACAATTTTGGTCTTTATTTTTCATTCACAGAATTTGAGGATCTCCCCTCTGTCTCACTCCTAAATTGGACACCTCCCCTCATTTCCATCTGTCGAGCTAGTACCAATCTCTGTTTTATTTTTTCAAGCCAGTGAGATGAGAAATTTTCTATGTGAATTTTAGTCACCACAAGAAAACAGATTGTGCCCTTCTTATAGACCAAAAAACAGAAAAAGGGGTTAGATTTACACAGTACAGGTATCTTTTTCCAAGTTTCTATTCTCTTCCTTAAAAATAATTCAAGGATCTATATTTCTGAAAGCCCAGTTTTTCCACTAGGAAATACATCAACAGAAGAGGTACTCATGTTTCCATGAATTAAAATTTGTTCTGTAATAATGTTACATAAATGTCAGTTTTTACATAATGGTTTTATTTTCTTATGCAAAATTATAAAATAGAAGTTTTAAAAAAATCTGTCATATTCCTGAAAAAGCAGCTTTAGTGAACTTGAATTTCAATCTGTTACATTCTAACAGAAAAAAGGAAGATCTGGATTGCCCAAAGCCCAGATTAATGAATGTCTCTAAATAAACAGCTTCACAAGACTGTAACATGTCCTGAGATTTTCTTTGCCTTGGCTTAAGGGTAGGAAAGTGAAGATGCTCTTTATGTGTGTGTGTGGTGGCGGGGTGGCAGGAGGATTCCACTTAGGAAAGTATTTGAAATGCATTTTCTTCCAGAGTGTTTCTATTCTAGATGTTATAACATTTTGAAGCAGCTGCTAATATTTAGAGAAATGTCACATGTATAATAAAGCAAATATCTAAATGTAACCTCCTTCTTAGCCTTTTATAGACAAAGAAAGATGATGGAGTATATTACTGAAAAAGTCCAACTTTCAGTCAAACAATCATTTGAGACTTAGAACCCAGTTGTAGTATGTATAAATACATTGTTTTTACCATCCTCTCAGTTTACATGAGCAAAAAATAGTGCCCTTTCTAGTCTACTTATATCACTCCATTGTGACTAATGGTGTAGAATAGGTCCTTAATACTCTTGGAGCCATCTACAATTTTCCCCATATCCTTGCTTCTCTGTGAATCTTCTTTGAATTTTGTCTTCAGTCAACCCTTAGAGATGTTATTTGTCTTTTGACCCCATAATTAGGTGTTTAACTTTGATTGTACTTTTTATTCTTTTTTTTTTTTTTCATTCCATCCATAGTCCTGGAGAGAACGTTTCATACTAAATTATGTCATTTTGGAACAGTATCTAAGTGGGGTAGTGGAAGGGATGATGCTATTATTTTTCTGGCAAAATGTTTTTCAGGAGGCCACTATTGCCATGGTGTTTGCATTTCAAAGCTTTAATTTATCTGACCCCAGGGCATTAAATGAGAATAATAATTCTCAAATGATAATGGAAATATATCCTACATATTAGCAAATATCCCTGGATTTTAATCACTCCCTGGGTTAAGAACCATGGGGATCCTCTTTGTGTCAATAAGAGATCTTAAAAATCATTACACCTTTAAAACAAAATCAAATTCAATGAATTTTTTACTGAAAGTCATATAATTCTATGTGCCATACACATTAATACTTCTCTAGTGATAAGGAAGACTACTGTTCTTATAAGTCAACTCTTATTGCTATTTTTTTTGTATCAGGGATTGAACCCAAGTTTGCTTAACCACTGAGCCACATTCCCAGTCCTTTACATTATAATTTTTTAAAAATTTTGATACAGTGTCTCACTTAGTTGTTTAGAGCCTCACTAAATTTCTGAGGCTGGCCTTGAACTTGGGATCCTCCTGCCTCAGCCTCCCAAATTGCTGGGATTACAGATGTGCACCACCACACCTGGCTTCAACTCATTACTTTCAAGACATAGGTATTCCATAAATTATTGAATTAATGAAATATGTTATTAGATCTAAAATTTACTTTTCTTTCTGGTAAGGTAAATAAATTGACAGTTCTTTTGGATGAAGTTTAAGACCACAATTATTACAAGTAAGAAAGAGAAATGTCAACATTTATATTATTGCTTTGGTTTAGATATAACATGGAAGCTAGGTACATTACTGAACTGTATTATAAGATTATGATTGCACTAAATACAGAAGTGTCTATAGTTTTTCTAGCCATTTTTCATTTTTACTCTTGATATTTAGAATTAAAATGATTCAAGAATTCTCTGTGACCCTCTATTCTTTCAGCTATTTCTCCATATTCAGTGGGACTGGCCTTTTATATACCTAATAAGTTAAGCATTGGGTCACTTGTCTCTGCCTATAAAATTACTACAACTAAATATATAACTTCACAGGGAAATTTATTCTAATTTTTCTAGTTTCATACCAGGAGGCAATTACTTTTCTTTTCAACTTTAAAAGAAAAAGTCCAGCTATTCTATTGCCAAGAAGGAAAGCAGTTAATGAGGCTATTACCTATGGTTGAAAGTTAAAATTAACATGTTAGTCCCTGATCAACCTTTATAACGTTGGCACTACTGCTGCTTGTTGGGGCACATGAGTTAAATCATATGATCTGATCTTCTTAAATATTACTGCATTAATTTCAATTCATTTTAAAACATGCAATTAAACAAATGTTTGCCAAGTAAGATGAGAACTAAACAGATTAAAAAGCACAGATAATGTTTTTAGTTTCTGTTGAGACACTTTGGAAAATGTTAATTTTGATAGTGAAAAGTGTTCACTAAGATATATAATACTGGCTATTATTTTGCATAATTTCTTAAAATAAAACTATAGTTATATCAAATAAGAGATAAACAAGACCCAAATTTGGAATAAAAATGAGTACTACCTTTTTATGCATGCTGGAAAAATACTTTATCCTTGATTAAATACTTTAAAAATTTGTAAATTATTCCAATTTAGATGTTATAGCTGATAAAGATAAACAATTAGTTCAGAAAAAAGATCATAGAAGATGAATTAGTTCTCTATTGTTGCCCTAAAATATCATTGCAAACTGAGCAAATTGACACACATATTTTTATCTTATAATTTGGTACATTAGCAATCCAATTACAATCTTACTGGGCTAAAAACAGATGTTGAAAGGACCACTTCCCTGTCTGGTAGATACAGGGATGATTCATTTTCTTGTCTTTTCCAGTTTCTTGGATCAAGGGATCAGACTTCCTCCCCCATCTTCAAAGCTAGTAGGATAGCATCTTTAAATCTCTGATTTTGACCTCTTCTCATTATTTTCAACTTATAAAGATCTTCTGATTACATGTAGAGTTTGCACAGATAATCCCGGATCATCTCCCCGCCTCAAAATCCTAAATTAATTACATATGAAACATTCCTTTTGCTATGTAAGACAATTTTGGGGATTCCACATGAACATTTTTACAGTAGAGAATTATTCCACCTACTACTAAAGCAGATTTTATCTAAAGTCTATTTTTTGACTGATCTGTATTTTTGTTTTCAATAGTTTGACTATAATAAACTTTTTCCTGAAATTATCATTTTGAAGTTTTTAAATTTTTTATTAACACATAATGTACATATGTATAGGGCACATCATTTTATTTCAACACATGTATATAGCATGCACTGATCAAAAGAGGGTACATAGAATTTTTATGTCCTGATCATTTCTTTATGGTTGAAGCAATTGAACACCTCTCTTCTAGTTTCTTTAAAAAATATACATAATAGGTTATTGTTAATTATAGCCACCACACATGCTGTGGAAAACTATAGAATTTTTTCTTTCTATCTACCTGTATTTTAATACACATTATCCCACCTACCTCTATCATCCTTCCCCACACTGTCCAGCCTTTAGTAGTCAACATTTTTAAACTTCTGCATGCGACACAGAATATGTAGTATTTGTCTTTTTGCATCTGGTTTGTTTCACTTAGCATCATGTCCTTTAGTTCCATGCATTTTAAAAAATCACTATATGTATACATATATATTTCAGTTGTTGATGGACCTTTATTTTATTCATCTATTAAATGTGGTGCTGAGAATTGAACCCAGTGCCTCACATGTGCTAAGCAAGTGCTCTACCACTGACCCACAACACAGGTCAAAATTCCATCCATTTTGCCTCAAGTGACAGGATTTCATTGTTTTTATGGCAAAATAATATTCAATTGTGTAAATATGCTACATTTTCTTTGTTTATTCAATTTTTTCTGTCTGTGCTTTCAGAGTCTAGTCCAAAACATCATTGTCTGTACTTCTATCTTGAAATGTTTCCTCTATATTTTAATCTAGCTTTTTATGATTTCAGGCTTTATTGTTAGGTCTTTGATCCATTTTGTTTTGTGTTTTCTACAGTGTGAGCAATAAGGGTGAAGTCTCAGTCTTCTGCATATGAATATCCATTTTTTCCAGCACCATTTATTGAGAAGGCAGTCCTTTTTGGTTTATTTATTTTTAATTTTTTTTGTAAATGATACATAGAACATAACAATTATATGTATTAATGGAATGCCATGTAATGATGGATTCCTGAATAAAATGTACAATGTTTAAATAAGGTTAAACATATTAATCTCCTCAAATATTTATAAAAATTGGTGAACATTTTTAAAATCCTTTATTCTATTTTTAAAAATGTACAGTATATAATTATTATCTATAGTCACTTATATTCTGAAAGAGTACTCCAGAGTTTTTTAATTCTAACTATAACTTAGCATGTAATGACCATCCTTTTCCAATTCCTTCTCATCCTATATTGACCCCAGCCTCTGCTAACCATCATTCTGAAACTGGAGTTTCTCTACTTCTGCTGGTTGATTGGGGTCTGCATAACCTGCAGCTCTGCTGCTGAGGAACATGTTGAAATGAAGCTCTTAATGGCAGGTTATACAGGATATGGCCTTCAGTGTTACAGCAGACCCCAGCAGCTCACCACCACCTTATTTCTAGGTTCTTATCTCATAAATCCAAAGAAAGAAATCTACAGACAATGGAAGGGAAGAGTGAAAGAAGTAGGATTTATTCAAGAATAGAAACAGAACTCTTCACATCCAAACTATAATAGTTTGCTTTTTCCACAACCACACCAGCATTTTTATTTTTAGTCTTTTTAAAACTAACCATTCTTCCTGGAATAAAGTAAAATCCCATTGTGTCATTGATTTGCATTTCCCTGATGATTAGTGATGCTGAGTAATTTTTCATGTACTATTAGCCATTTGAATGTTGTCTTTTGAGAAATGTCTACCTCTGTTTATTGCCCAATTTGAAACTGGGTTATTTTGGAGTTTTGTTTGTTGCTCTTGCTATTGAGTTTTTGGAGTTTCTTGTATATTTTTTATATCAATCCCTTGTCATATATATACTTGCGTGTGCTTTCTCCCATTCTGTATGTTGTCTGTGTATTCTGTTGAATGGTGTGTTGGTTGTGCCAAAGTTTTTCAGTTTAACATAATCTCAGTTTTCTATTCTTGCTTTCATTTTCTGTGTTTTGGGAGTATTTTCCAAAAATTATTTTCCCATTCCAAATTCCCGAAGCATTTTTCTAAGCTCTTTGTCTAGTGGTTTCATATTTTGAAGTTTTATGATTAACACATTTAAGTTCCTCTTCATAACTGGTGAGGAGTCTAGCTTCATTTTTTTTGCACATTCATTTCCAATTACCCAACACCACTTATTGAAAAGACTCTTTTCTCTAATGTATATTTTTTGTGCCTTTTTCCAGTATCATTTGACTAAAGATATGGGAGTTTATTTCCAGGCTTTCTATTATGTCCGATTGGTTGAGGTGTTCGTTTTTATTCTGGTGTCATGCTGTTTTGATTACTAAAGCTTTATTATAACTTTTAAAGTTAGATAGGGTAATCCCTCCTGATTTGCTCCTTTTGTTCAAAATACCTTTGGATATTAGGGTCTTTTTTTTTAGTGTTTTATAAACTTTTGATTTTTTTCCTAATTCTGTGAAAAATGCCATTGGTGTTTTGATAAGGTATGCACTGAATCTACAAATTGCTTTGGGGGGTATGGTCATTTTAACAGTATTGATTCTTCCAATCTGTAACCATAAGATGTCTTTCAATTTTCTATGTTCTTTCCAAATCCTTTCAGAAATGTTTTCTAAGTTTTGTTGTAGAGATCTTTCACTTCTGTGGTTATTTTTTCCCTAGGTATTTTATTTTGTAAAAGTTGTTATAAATGGAATTGCTTTCTTGATTTCTATTTCAGATGATTCACTGTTGGCATATAGTGATGCTGCATATTTTTCTGCATGGTTATTTTGTATGCTAGAACTGTGCTAAATTCATTTTTTGTTCCAGTAGTTTTTGGGGTTTTCTACATGTAAGATAATGTCATCTATAAATTGATGAGTTGCTTTCTTTTCCAATTTGAATATGCTTTATTTCTCTTACTTAAATGTTCTGCCTAGGACTTCAAGTACATTGTTGAATAAAAGTGGCAAAAGTGGGCATTCTTGTCCTGTTGTGGCTCCTTCTAATTCAATATGTTAGTTATTAGTTTATTATACATGGTCTTTATTATGTTGAAGTACATTCCTCATATGCCAAACTTGTGTAGCACTTTTATCTTGAAGGACTGCTGAATTTTATTAAATGTCCCTTGTGCATCAATTGAGAAAACTACATTGTTTTTGTCTTTTATTTTGTCAGTATGGTGTGATGCTGTTATTGATTCCCTTAATCATGGTGAATAATATTTTTTAATGAGCTGTTAGATTTGGTTTGCTAGTATTTTCTTGGGAAATTTTCTATCTATGTACACCAACAATATTTATCTATAGTTTTCTTTTTTGTCATGTCATTATCCAGTTTTTGTATCAAGGCTTTGATCCTCTCATAGAATATGTTTGACAGAATTTCTTCCTCTTCTTTTTTTTTGGTTTAAGAACTGGTCTTTATTTCATTGATTATTGTATTGCTCTATTAATCTCCAGTCCATTTATTTCTGCTTTGCTCTTTGTGTTTTTTATTTCAACAAATTTAGGGTTTAGTTTGTTTTTGGTTCTATTTCCTTATGATGCAGTAATAGATCTGAGATCTTCCTACCTTTGTGATGTGGGCATTGGTAGATATAAATATCCCTCTTAGGAACTGTTTTTGATGTAATCTACAAATTTTGCTATGTTGTGTCTCAATTTTTAGTCATTTCAATACATATTTTAGTTTACTTCATGATTTTGTCCTCAGCACATTGCTTGTTCAAAAGTAAATTATTTAATTTCTATGTACAGTGCAACGTAACTCTGATGTTTCTTTGTTGAATTTTTGTCTGGATGATCTGTCTATTGCAAAAGTGGTCTATTAAACTCCCACCTATTATTGCATTGAAATATCTTTCTCCCTTTAGGTCTATTAATACTTGCTTAATAATTTGGGTATTCCATTGTTTGCTTGGAGAGGCATTGTTGAGAGTAATTTTTATTTCCTTTCATGGAATTGACACCTTTATCATTATGTACTGACTTTAGCTGTCTTTTTTTGCTGCTTTTACTTTAATGTCTGTTTTATCTGATGTTATGTGTATACTCCTGATTTCTTTTGGCTTCCATTTTTAGGCAATATCCTATTCTGTCCCTTCACTTTCAGTCTGTGAGTGTTCCTAGAGTTCAAGTTAGTTTCTTATAAGCTTCTTTAATTTTAAAGAAGCTTTAATTAAAGTTTCTTTAATTTTAGTCTCTCCATGTCTTTTAATTGTAGAATTTAAATCACTTATTGTCAAGGTAGTTATTGACAAGTGAAATCTTCCTGCTGCCATTATGTAATTTGTTTTCTTTTTTTTTTAGTTTTTGTAGTTCTTTTCTTTCTTTCTCCTTGTATAATCTTCCTTGGTGGTTAAGTGAATCACCCTTACAGTGTGGTTTCATTCTTCGCTAGTACTTTTGATTTATCTGTCAGAAAATTTTTGCTTTCTGGTATCCATGAGGTTTACAAAAATATCTTTAGATTATAACAGGCGATTTAAATATTTTAGTAACTTAACATGCTAAGGATGTTAAGGATAAAGAACAGAAACAAACAAATGAGCAAGAGAAAACACATTCATAAGAACTCTTCAGTGGCCTTCCATTCCCCCATTTTGAATTTTTGATATTCACATCTTTATCTTTCTGCATTGCCCATCATTTCACATATTAATGTAGTAATTACTTTAATACATTGTTTTATAGTCTTCATACTAAAGATATGAATTGTTTGTGTTCCACACTTATAGTGTTAGCTCATTATGAATTTGTCTAATTTTATTAGTAAGTTTAATACTTTCCTATGTTTCCTTCTTATGCATTAACATCTCTTTTCGTTTGAAGAACTTCCTTCAGCATTTCTTACAGAACAGGTCTGGTGGAGATATATTTTCTCATTTTTTTTTCTTTTTTTTGGAGCGGGGAAGACTTTATCACTCCTTAATTTCTAAAGAGTACCTTTTCTGGGTATATGTCCTGAGTTTACAGATCATTTTCCTTCAGTATTTTAATAGTCTCATGCCACTCTCTCCTGGTCTGTGAGATTTCTACTGAGAAGTCTGTTTTCAGGCAAACTGGGGCACCTCTATTAATGTCTGTTTTTTTTTTTTTCTCTTTTACCATTGAGAAATATTCTCTTTATCTTTCACCTGTGATGAAAGATGTCTTGGGGTTAACATAGTTGTGTGAAATTTGTCTAGCGAGCTTTAAATTTTCAGCACCTGAATATTTGTATCTTTCTCCTAGCTTTAGGATGTTTTCTGTTATTTCTTTGAATAAGCTTCCTACCCCGTTGACATTTTCAAACCCTTCTTCTTGAACTTCAAAAAAAATAGTTTAAATATTTGTTCTTGGAATACTTTCTCAACATTCCCATACATTTTCTTTAGCCTTCTTCCTTCTCTTTTCTTTTTTAGCCTCCAATAGTGTTTTTCAAAATTTCCTCTTTTGATCTCACTAATTCTTCTTTTCTTTGATCTGTTTTGATATCGATGCCTTCTAACATACTTTTGTTTTTACTAAGCTTATTTTTCAGCTCAGAAATTTGATTTTTTAAATTGTTTCCAACTCTTGGTTAAGTTTCTATATTTGTGTACTGGAATGTTTCTCCGTGTTTTCTTTTTTTTTTATTAATTTTTTCTTTTTTTTTAGTTGTAAACAAATGGGATACATGTTGTTTCTCTGTACATGGCGTAAAGGCATACCATTTGTGTAATCATAAATTTACATAGAACAATGTTGTTTGATTCATTCTGTTATTTTTTCCCTTCCCCCCACCCCTCCCACCCCTCTTTTCCCTCTATACAGTCCTTCCTTCCTCCATTCTTGCCCCCCTCCCTAACCCTAACTCTAACCCTAACACTAACCCTTCCCTCCCCCCATTATGTGTCATCCTCCACTTATTATGAATAGACACTTCACAGAAGAAGATCTACAAGCAATCAACAAACATATGGAAAAATGTTCAACATCTCTAGTAATAAGAGAAATGCAAATCAAAACTACCCTAAGATTCCATCTCACCCCAATTAGAATGGCGATTATCAAGAATACGAGCAACAACAGGTGTTGGCGAGGATGTGGGGAGAAAGGTACACTCATACATTGCTGGTGGGGCTGCAAATTAGTGCAGCCACTCTGGAAAGCAGTGTGGAGATTCCTTAGAAAACTTGGAATGGACCCTCCATTTGACCCAGCTATCTCCGTGTTTTCTTAAAGCTCATCGATTTTTCTTAAAACAACTCTTTTTAATTCTCTGATAGTTCTCCCATACTGATTATTGCCTGGTCAGATTTTGGCAGCCTTTTTGGAGTATTAGGTGAGATCATGGTTTCCTGAAAGCTTGTGAAGCTTGTTGGCCTGATGCATATTGTGCATTAAAAGATCAGGTACTTATTCCAGTATTCCTAATGTTCTTTCTTTGTGCATCTCTTTCTAGAAATTCTAAAGCAGATGTTGATTTTCTCTGAGCCTATAGTCACTTTTACTATTTCAACACTAGAAGGTATCAAAGTCCAGATTTTCCAGGACTGCAGTAGGTGTGTTATTAAGTGTTTCAGTACCACAGGCTAATCTAAGCCTAGGTTTGCCCAAATGCTGTTTTATTATTCAGAAAGAAAGATGAAAATTCCTGGATAGAGTATTCTTTCCCCACAGCCTCTTTCTCAGGCCAGAGTATGTCCAGATGTATTCTCCATAGTTATGGAGCCTATGGTTAGACTCTAGAATTCTGCCTGATTCTGGGCAGAATCACCATGGTATGAACTATCCCCAGTCCCTATGTACACCAAAGTCACCTATGTCATGCAGTCACCAATCTTTGTCATACCCTGAGCCTACAGCCATCCAAAGCAGCGTAGCACTGGGTTAAGATAAAAGTCCACACTTCAATGGGCTATCCATTGCTCAGGTGAAAAGAAGGCTATCTTTTATCTAATGTATGATTTTGGTGACTTTGTTGAGAATCACTTGGGTGTAGATGTGTGGATTTATTTTACAAATCTCTATTCTGTTCCTTTGATCCATATATCTGTTTTTATGTCAGCACCATGATCTTTTGGTTATCATGGCTTGGTAGCATGTCCTGAAATCAGGTATTGTGATGCCTTTAGCTATGTTCTTTTTATTTAAGATAGTTTTGTGTATTCCAGTAGAGTCTTCTGTGCCTACAGAAGAATTTTAAGATTTTTTTTCTAGTTCTGTGAAGAAAATCATTGGTAATTTGATGAGGAATTAATTGAATCTATAGAATATTTTAACTATAAAAATCCCTCTGATTCATGAATATGGTAGGTCGTTCATTTTTTGTGTGTTTTTCAATTTATTTCATCAGTGTTTTATGGTTTTCATTAAGATCTTTTATATCCTTCGTTATATTTATTCCTAGGCCTTTAATCTTGTTTGGAGATTTTGTGAAAGGTGTTACTTTCACGATTTCCTTCTCAGAAATTTTGATATTACTGAATAGAAATATTACTGATTTTTATATATCTAGCAGCTTTACTGAACTTGTTTTACATTCTAATAGCCTTTCAATTTATTATGAAGGTTTTTCCGTATATACAATCTTATAACTTGCCAATAAGAAAAATTTTATTTTGTCTTTCCCAATTCGTATACCTATCTTTCTTTCATCTGCCATGTTGCTTAGGATAAAATTTTCCAGTACTATATAGAATAAGAGCCATATGAATGTACATCCTTATCTTGTTCCAGATTTTATAGGAAACACTGTCAGGTTTTCCCCATTCAAAGTGAACATGACTGTGGGTTTCTCATATGTAATCATTATTTTGTAGGTGTTCGTTCCTTTTGCACTTAATTTGTTAAAGGTTTTTAATTCTGAAGAAATGTTAAAGTTTATCAAAAATTTTTCTGAATCTATTGAGATGATCAAATAATTTTTATCTTTCATTATGTTGATTCAGTATATTGCAATTAGTGATTTGTACATGCTTGACCATCTTTTCATTCCTGGGATAAATCACACTTGATAGTGAGACGTGAGCAGTTTGATGTGAGATTGAGTTATATTTGCTAGTATTTTTGTTGGGAGATTTTTTCATCTGTTTTCATCAGTGATATTGATCTACAGTTTTGAGTTGTGTCCCTGTCTGGTTTTAGTACAGGGTATTTATTTTTATATAAAATTTATTGGGAAGAGTTCAATTCTTTTGAATTTTTTGAAACAATTTAAAGAAAATTGGTGCTAGATTTCCTACAAAATGGGTAAAATTCAGCAAGAAATTCTATTCCTGGGCTTTTGTTTGTTGGGAGACTTTATTACTGACTTAATCTTATTCTGTCCAGATTTTCTGTTTTAGTGGCTCATTTTTGAAGCTTAGATGAGTCAAGAAATTTGCCCATTTCTTCTGGTTTTATCAACTTTTTGGTGAACAGATCATAACATTCCTTAAGAATTCTTTATATTTATATGATGTCACTTTTAAATTCTCATTTTTATCTCTGATTTTATTCATTGGGGTCTCCTCAATTTTTGTGATGGATAATCTGATGATTTTGCTTATCTTGTCCAAATAATGAATCTTCAATTCATTGATATTTTATACTGTTTTTAGTTTATATTTCATTTTTCCCTCTCTGATATTGATTATTTCTTTTCTTTTACTAATGTTAAGGTTGGTTTGTTCTTGCTTTCCTAGGTCCTTGAATTGCATCTTTGGGTTATTTATCTGAAATCTTTCTTTTTTAAAAATTTTTTGGGGTACTGGGAATTTAATCCAGGTATACTTTACCACTGTTGCATCCTTTTATTTTTATTTTTTTTAAATTTAAGACAGCATTTTACTAAGTTGCTCAGGGCCTTGCTAAGTTGCTGAGGCTGGCCTCAAATCTTTAATCCTTCTGCCTCACCCTCACAAGTTGCTGGTATGTAGCACTGTGCCTGGCTCAATGTTTTTTATGGAGATGCATATTGCAATAAGCTTTCTTACTATTGCTTTTGTTACATCTCATAAGTATTTGTACAGTGTGTTACAATTTTGTGTAAGAAAACTTAAATTTTTTTATTTCTTCAATGACACTTTATTCATTCAGTAGCTTGTTGAGCATTCTCATGTGTTTTTATAATTTTTAGTTTCTTTTATTATTGATTTCTAATTTTATTTCATAAAAGATATATGATATGATTTTGACTTTCTGAATTTCTTGAGACTTGTTTGGTGTCATATTACATGGTCTATTTTAGAGAATATTCCATGTGGTGATGAAAATAATTTAAATTCTTCAGCTCTTGGATGAAATGTTCTGTAAATGTCTATTGGGTTCTTGTGACTTATATTTAACTCTGATATTTCTCTGTTAGTGTGTTTACTGGACTATTGGTCTCTTGACGAAAGTGAGGTGTCTCCCTGTATTATTTATTTTGTTAAATCTAATAATATATTGTAGGATATTGGGTTTTCATTGACTTTGGCTCCAGTTGAGTGCCACAGTGTAGTCTCCCTATAGCTTCTTTGTCTACAGTCAATGGTTTTGACTTGGTGTATGCAGCAGTGGGTTCAGATTGCCCTTCTGTTTCTGAAGCCCATGAAAGGGAGAAGGTTCTCTAATTGCCCAGGTGGATGTGGTGCATACACCAGTGGAGATGGGGCACTCACAGTGTGACCATTCCATAAATGGGAATGGTGGCAGTAGGGATATGGGGCATGTTGGACCTTTCCTCAGCAGCAGTGCTGGATGAATTGGTGAGTGAATGGGCAGGCTGAGCAGTGGAGTGGGTTATGGAGTTTTCTCTTGACCACTAAACTTGAAGTGAAACTATTTGTTTATTTTTGATGAATACGGGCCACTTTTATTTTGCCATGTTGGTAGTTTTTTATTTATACATTTTTTCCTTGGTATACACTGAGTTTCTTGAGTATGTGATTCTGAGTCTGTCATTAATTTTAGAAACTATTGTCCATTTTTATTATTTTAAATATTTCTTCTACTCCATTTCTTCCTTCTTCTATGGAATTTCAATTACTGCAAGCTAGATTATTTTATTTTGTCTCTCAACTCATGGATGCTTGGTTCTGCTTCTCATTATCTTTTCTTTAGACCTATCTTTGAGTTCACTAATTAATTTCTCTGTCATTTGAAAATATACAGATGAATCCACTGAAGGCTTTCTTCATCTTTGTGTGAGAATATTTCATTTCTACTACTTTCTTTTGTTTCATTCTTATAGTTTTCCATTTCTCTGATAAAATGACCCATTTGATCTTGCGTGTTTTCTACATTTTTCGCTAGAGCTCTTAGTACATTAATCATAGGTATTTAAAATTTCCTGTACATTAACCAATATTTGTGCCAGGTCTAGGTCTAATTTTGATGCCTCCTTCTCTCTTGGAAGTGTGAGGTTTTTTTGCCAGATTTTATGCTTCATAAGTTTTTAAAGCCAAATACTTTGTATAGTACAGTAGAAACAGAAGCAAATGAGTTTTATGCTTGGAAATATGCATGCCTTTTCTTTTGTTAAACCTATAATTCAGGGGTTCCTGTTAATTTAATTAGGTATTGGGCTGGGTTGGGTCTTATTGTTGCTATAGTTACTCTAAGTGCATCACAGGTTTTACATTCTTCTAGTGATATTTTATGTGTAGAATGGGAACTGGTTTGCAAGAAGGATTTTATTAATATTTGTTCCATCCACAGTCATTGTCCTGCATTTCTCCTGCTTCTATGAAACTGTTTTTCTTTACAAATTACATGTTACTCCATCATTCTTAGCCTTTTGTGGAGGTTACAAGATGTTCTCTGTTGTTTTGATTAAACCTCAAACATTCTGGCAATACTTCCCTGGGTCCTGAGTATGTAGCTTTCTCAGTGTTATGTTTTCCTAAGACTATAATTCTCAAACCTGCAAGCATTTTCCACCACACTCCAGTGGTAGAGTGTTATTTCTTATTTCCTTACTGGCATCCGAAGGAAAATACTGTTTATTGTCCCTTTCCACCTCTATCCCATACACATAGTCTTTTGCTCTTGGGGATGATGGGGAGAAATGTCCCCATGGAGTTCTGTGCTGCTCCTTCAGTAGCCACTCTGCCCCTTTCTCATTTCTATATCACAGGGGAGACTTTCTCAGGACTCTTTTAATCTTTTCAACAAATCTCTAGTGGAAGAGTAGAGCAAAAGCCTGCAAGAGGGTATACACTCTCAGATTTGAGGCCCCAGGGGCTTTCACTTGGTAGGCCTCTACTTAATTCTCCATCAATCACTTTAGTTGAACTCTCAGTGTTTTGGGGCTGCATCTTGCTCCAATAAGTCAGTTTTTTATCTTTTTCTCTCTGTAGGCGCCTGTCTCTCTTTTGACTTTGGGTCACTTTGCTGCCCTCTAACTTTACCACTCTGATGGGGTCAAGAATAGCAGTGAGCTTGCTATTTTCTGGCTTTGCCTCTTTGTTAAGTTAGGAGTGATGTTCTTCCTTGGTATCTATGCTCCTCCTCTACTCTCTGTAGAAATTTAAAATTCAAAATTGCCACTTTGAAGAAAGAATTTATTTTGCTTTTTGCAGTAACAGAGTATATGGGATATTTTCCTAAATTTCAAAGACAACAGCATCAGAATCACTTTGAGTGCTGGTAAATATAAATTGTTGTCCCACTCCAAAATTAATGAATTAGAATCTTTGAAAGTAAGTCCAAAGAATATTCATTTCTGCAAATTTTTTGGAGGGGTGTCAGGGATTGAACCCAAGGGAACTTAACCACTGAGCTGCATCTCCAGCCCTTTTTAAAAGAAATATTTTATTTAGAGAAAGGGTCTTGCTGAGTTTCCTAGGGCCTTTGTAAACTGCTGAGACTGGCTTTGAACTCATGATCCTCCTGACTCAACCTCTTGAGCTATTGGGATTACAGACATGCACCACTGCCTGGACATTTCAGCAAATTTCTGATGTGAATCTTATGTACTCAGAGGTTTGAGAATCTTTGCTACAGAGAGTACTTTTCCAAATATTTATTAGCCTATCTATCATTTTTTCAAACATTTAGAACTGTTAGTTCTGTCCAATTTTAGTGAAGAAAGGCATTTCCAGCTATTTGATTTCTTCTAGAAGGGGACATTTAAGGAGGGCCGTACCCTCTTGCTTTCCATAGAATACTCAACAACAGTGTCTGACTTAGAGAAAGAACTCAATAAGTGACCACTGAATGAAAAGTGGTCGAATATTTCACTGTTATTGTTGAGCCTTATTCAGAGTAGTATGAAACATATTAGATTTCTTTTACATTGACATATAACACACTTTTTAGGGACAGAAATAAAAATTGCATCTTCTCTAAAATTATAATGGTTAAGGTTTCATGCAAATTTTATTGGACCTTGGAGAAATCAGTCTGCTCTTGTTTTTTTTTTTTTTAAATTTTTTAGTAGTGATGGACAGAATGCCTTTATTTTCTATTCATTGCATGGTGCTGACAGTTGAACCCAGTGCCTCACACATGCTAGGCAAGTGCTCTGCCACTGAGCCACACTCCAGCCTTTGCCTTTGTTTTGGACAAAAGTAAACATTTATTTATAAAAGCAAAAGGAGTTTGTCAAAGAAGCAAATTGCCAAAAAGTAAATTGCTATTACGAAAGTTGAGGAGATGCAGGCAGATTAATTAATTACTACCAGATGAACTTAAATTAATTATAATAAACACTTTTGCCTTAATTATTAGATTAGAGCCATCTCACACAAGAACTATATGGTCATACTCATATACAGAAAGTTCTCATGTAATTTTGCCTGATTTCTTCATTTACTCATAAGTATTCAGGATGGAAAAGGGTGGAATAGAGTGGTAAATAGTGAAGTTACTTGTTTTAAACACTTCTTGGGCCATGAACCTTTATGCAAAGTTGACCTGTTATGTATTCTTTCTCCATTTTCATATATAACAAATAGTATATATACAGTTTTAATTAAGAAGCTCTTAAGAGTGTATTAGTTGGGTTTTATATGAGTAGTTTGCAAAAGATCTCTTAGTTTACATTCATCTGAATGTAACTAATGATATCCTCAATAAAGGATTCATACAATAAATCCTCAAAAAAAGAAAATAAAAGGAGGGGGATACAGTTTGATGACTGAAAAAGATTGTATTGTTTTCTTTCCCCTGTAAACTAGGCAGAAAGGAGTGAATTCTTACATTTATATTTTGGCAACATCTAGCTCAACACCACAGCACATTTCTGCCCTTGATTTTGTTCAAGGAAGGGGCAGCTATTGATCCTTTTCTCTCCTTGTAGATCTGTACAGGTCATTCAGTGTGAGGCATACCTATAGAAATTAATGTTGGCCCTTCTATCAAGCTGTTGCTTAAAATGCATCACTAGGAGCTACAACTTCTTATGAACATTTCTTAAGAAAGATTTGCAGTCTTCACGCATGAATCAATAGCAAATACACAGTGATAGAGTAAACTATATTTGCTATATTTGGAAAACAGGATTACCCTAATGTAAAAAGACCTGATTTCTGTTTGAAGCAAAACACTTTGGTAAACTTAGCAAACATTTATTGAAAGGCTATTATAAGTCAGACATTCACACTGGCATTACCTCATTTAATTTTGCTTAATGCCATTGAGTCTTAACAATTATGTGGGTCAGGTAATTTTTATTCTAATTTTTAAAGATGAGGAAACAGAAATTCAGAAAGTTCAGGCAATTTTCAAAAGGGCTTTTTGATTCCAGAAGTAATTTCTTTATTATGCCATTTGTTATGGTTTAAATAAGAAGTGTCCACCAAAAGCTCATGTGTGAGAGGATGAAAGAAAATTTACTGGTCAAATGATTGTGTTAGGAGAGTTAATATAATCACTAGCTTAATCCATTTATGTAGATTAAATGGGTGGTAACTGTAAGCAAGTAAATTATGACTGGAGGAGATTGGTTTTTGGGGGCTTGCTTTTGTAGTTTATATTTTGTCCCTTTTGAATGGAGTTTTCTCTGCTTCTTAGTTGTCATGTCCTGAACTGTTTTCCTCCTCTACACCCTTCTGCCATGATGTTTGTTCTGCCTCACCTTGGATCTAAAGCAATAGAATTGTCTAAGGACTGAGATGTCTGCAATCATGAGCCCCAGATAAACATTTCCTTCTTTACATAGTTCTTGTCAGGTCTTTTGGCCACATGAACAAAATAGCTGACAAAAACACCAATTAATAAAAGCATATTTGGGTTGTTTTGTACTCTGGATGTAATATAAACCATAGAAAAATAGACAAATATATGAAGACAGTGTCAAAACCCTTCCTGCTAGCCCTCTGTCTTTATTACACATCCTGTATTGTGTCTCTTGGTAAGGTATATACTCAGAATAGAATTATGGATTATCAAAATGTTACCACCAGAAAAGTGTTAAAGTTATATCAACCATCATCAGTGTGGGCCTTTTTGGAAGGTCATGTTAAGAGTATATTTGCTATAATAACTCTTCTAAAAATCATAAAAAATGGCCTGGCTACACACTCTTTGACAAACACGAACAAGCAGGTCCAGTGAGTATTGTGTCTCAGGTTGACAGATGCCTCTGACACAATACAGAGGAAATAATACCAAAAATACAGATGGAATTATAATGACCTGCTAAAATCTTAGGCTTTGGAATTCTTCTAATCGTTATACTTTAACTAATGTCTACCATTTCTGATCCTTAGATTCTTACTTAACAGGAAAACTATAAGTATGCTTGTCATTAACATTTGTAAAGACCCATTACCCTACTTAACAAAAATAACATCAACTCAAGGCTCTGTAATGTTGCAGAATTGCTCTCCAACATCAGTTTTCCTACTCCATTCATATCATCAATGCTAGGATGCTTATATTCACAGAAATTCTTTTCACTTTCTGTCTGACCTTCTACTTTTTAACTCTCTTAGACCATGGCTAACTATAACTGATTAATGCCTTTCCTCCCTTTAGCCTCCTTGAGATATTTCCAGAATGGCTCTACTTTTTCCTTTTCAGTAATTGTATACTTATTCTAGAAAACTCATGGCTACCTCCTTCTTTTCATAATTCCTACCGCTTCTTTCAACTCTTGCCAATACACCTAGATTTCAGGTTCCAAAGAGATCTTGGTCCCTTTGTGATAGAATAGTAATTTAGGCCATGAAGTTTTGCTCACAGCTTATATCTATATGACCTTAAAAATGATGGCGTTTAACTTCACAAGATTTAATCTGTTCTTTTCTATGGGAGGGTGGTATTTTAAACTTTCACTAACCTAATACTAAGTGGAAATAAATTTTTGCAATAATTGTTTATGTTTTGCCAAATTTTTTATCTAGCATTTTCTGATCTTTTTCTTTAAAATAAAACGTTGATTGGTGACAATTCTTCAAAATTACCTGGGCTAAAACACACATGACTAAAATAAAAAAAAAAAAAGAAACAGGGAAATTATTTCATGTAAATCTCTTCTAGGCATTTTCTTTTCTGATTTCTTGTCTTCATCTACCCAATTAGTAATATATCTTTGCTTCTGGTACAAAACGTGTTCAAGCCCTCAAAGCTACCTTTATCATTTGATAGCATTGTTTTTTTTCTATTGACAGAAACAAAAACAGCTTCAAGGTATGCTCTCAGCCTCCATCATTATTGCTAATTAGTTTGTTCCCCTTAGACTGATATTACTTCGAGCATTTTCCTGCTGATTAAAAAGAGCTTAGAAAATTCACTGCATAATAATATCAAATTTGAGGACAAAGCATATTTGGTTTTCCATGTTTAGATATTCAGTAACCTTCAAACATTAGTAACATAGATTACAAAACAAGTATTTTGAATTTAAATGATAGAACTGATTATGATCTTAGCAATGCACCCACATTCTTAAAAATAATAAAAATGTATATATTAGAATATTATAAATAATTTAAACAAAGGAAATAAGGAGATGAATAACATAGAAAATTCTTTCTTTCTGTAAAGTACTCATTCAACTCTGGTGTGTTCAACTCTGGTGTGTTCTGTTCATTTCCACTTATACTCTTCCAGTGGAAAGATATGCTTAACTTAGTATCTATCCATTGTCTCCAAATAGTTTAAGTGTATATGTAATAATTACAGTTTAAGCAATTTGAGATTATTTGGGTTTGAACGAATGGTTTCACAGTGACCTAATTACATTTTGCATAATTATGAAGGGATTTGAACATTTTGACTGATAAAGCAATTATTTTGGTTAGTATTTGAGAACTAGGAGAAAGTCCTCTACACCTCCAAATCATCAGTCTTGGATATTAACATTTAGTAAATAATGAACTTCTTACTTTGCAATCCATCTGAACCTCTTGAAGCCATTAGTAAACAAATTTGTGAGGGTTAAAAATAATTTATAGAATTCAAATATCAATATTAAAATAATTTGTCTTGTCTTTTGATTCTCTGCACACATCGTTCTGGCATATGTTACCATGCTGAAGATAATTCATTGGCATTTATCTCTATGGCTCTCAAAATTCACAGATTTCAAAGTATTCTATAGGAATCCTTATTTTCTATTCAAAGGTAATTCAGTAACTGTCAATAAGCATTTCATTACACTGGTTTTGAAATTATGTACATTGATGTCATATTATCTACATTCCAGGCTTCATTATACCAATTAGTAGCTGTGTAACAGTGGACAAGTTACTTTCCTACAAATGAATTCAATACAAGTATATACCTCACAGAATTGTTGGGATTACTTCATGTGATACTCCATGAAAAGAACCTAACACATTGACAGGGATTATGTTTTATTGTATTTAATTTGTTAAATAATATTATTAAGAAAAGAATAAAGGGGAAAAATTCAAAGTGGCTGAGAAATCCAAACACATGCCAAGAACTGACTAAATATTTTATATCTGTGGGATTACCTTGGTGTGTGATAGTTATGGTGCAGAATACATTTGTAACGCCTTTACTACAAGGAAAAATAAAAGTCTTTACTGATTATAATACTTTCCAGCCTACTAGTGTGGGCAATAGATATTGCATTTGCATACATATTTTTCCTCCAAGAGTATTCCTCCAAATACTTTTATCTCACACACACTATAATTATTGATTTGTCTATAAAGAATTATTTAAGAGAAAGTTATCAATATTATTTCATCTAAGTTTCAGATTCTGCTTCTTCCCTCTCTTATTCAGAGATTGAATGGAAAAAAGATTTTGTAAACCAAAATAATAAACATAATTATTATAGGCATAGGCAGGGCCTTTAAAAAAGAACCAAAGAAGAAATAGTCCCCTTTGTACACTTACTCAGATGAAAAATTTAAAGCAAAAGAGATTTTGAGAGAATCACAGTCTTTGGGACAGAAATTCCCTGTGTTTCTCCTCTGCTACCAAAGCAATAAACCCTCTTTTTAATTTTTCTCAAAACTGTGTCCTTGTTATTGGATTAGCCTCAAGGAAAAGGACCAAGGTTTTGGCAACAAATTTGGTGATCCAGATTGGACCTGAAAACAGCTCCTGCTCCAGATTTCTTGGGCAGGCCTGGCTCTCCAAGGAACACCACTTCCATGCTGAGGATTCCAGATGGCAGGTGAACTTGTTGAGAGCCAACTACAGGAGAGCTAGGAGATGGGTGTGTTTGCCTTGGGTAGAACCAGAGACACTATTCCTGTGAATAAAGGGAGGGACTGAGGGAGCATCTCAATAACTGCCAAAGCTCCTTTTGATTCAGGGAATACCTGCCTTCTTTTTGATATAGGGAATATCTGCCTTCTTTCAATGAAAAGGTACAGGTGGCTCCATCGTGGCTCACTTTGAGAAAAAGGAAACTGAACTCAATAAAGTTGCAATGCCCTTGGTCATCTGGTAAGTCCCCTGATGTGCATGCTGAGATCCTTAGTTTCACAAATCAGGTTCCTCTGCATGGGAACATCTGGTTCCCTCTTTTTGGGGACATCAGTGGCACCAATGGTATAGGAGTTATGGTTCAGCGGGACCCAAGAACACAGGGATATTTATTCCCTCCTCATCTGTTCTAGGTTCTCATTTCTTGGTCTTGGGTTTAGGAATTCCCTCTGGTAGTCTGTGTTTTTGTTTTGTTTGTATCTGTTACTGCCTCTTTTACGACATGACCAATACTGCATTGATCTTTCTTTCTTTCTTTTTTTTTTTTTTGTTTGGTTTTGTATCTGCTACTGGCCCTTTAATACACAGACCATGCTGTTTGATCTTAGCAGAATTCTCTTCAGCAGAGAGATGGAAAGGGCCTCCTTCATTGCATATCAATATACCTAGTTAATAAAAAGGTGCAGAAGGAGCCACTGGGTACAATTGACAGTGGGGAACTCAAAGTTGAAGGCATCATGATAATGATAAAGTACACAGGTCAGTCTCAAAATTATCCTGTGCTCCAACCCCTTGAATGCCACCCAGATGAGAAAAAAATGAAGTCACAGTTTTTGTATATGCCAAATTGTCGGATCACTCTCTTGGAATAAAATTTGTTGTGAATCCACAGATAGCATAGATAAGGATTGTTACAGATTATGAATTTAAGGAAGGGTCTGAAGCTAAAAAAAGTTAAAATAAAAGTTATAGGCTTGGAGATATTTTGGCATGGAAAATTAGAAGATAAAAGAAATATTTCTGGATGAGAAAGTATTTTGTCTAGTAAAGTAATATTGTGCCAAAGACAAAGATGAAAGAGGACAAAACTAAGGATGTAAAGAAGTTGTGAATGTTTAAGTAAGTTGCAGAAGGTTTACAAAAGGTAAATCTCACAAAGTTTGTGTTTGTGATTAAATTGGCTATAATTAGCACCGTCAAAGTTCTTTGAACTTTAATATGCTGATAAGAAGCAAAGTCTGAAACACTGATTTGCTCTTATCTATCAAGATAATTTTATTGTGTCTGTTTGGTTTTATTACTTGGGGAGACTAAGTCTGAAAGGAATTAGGATTTATACCTGTTGTAAAGTCTTAAATGATAATTTTAAAACTGTATAAACAAAATGCTGTTATTTAGATTTTAACAATAAGGTACTCCCTAAATAAATGTGACTAGCTATATGTGTGCATCTGACAACTACATTCATCTAAGGTTTGTCTAACTTTTATGTAAAACTTTATAAAATGAAAGTTTGTGTAAGTTTACTGACAAGAGAACCAATAAGTCCTCTCTTTTATACATTATATCTAACATAGAAGGACCACATTCTCATTTGAAGACCTGTCTTATATCTGTTTACTTTGACTAAGTCAAGTTCTGATCATTAACAGTGTTCCCTAAATGTGTTAGAGATTTAAGGCTATGCTTTGAATTTTGCTAGTAATGATAACTCATGCACACTTGAGATTATTGTTTCTGTACACTGTGGATTCTAAATTGTAATTCAAAAGTTAAACTTAGTTAAACGTAAAGCTTAGGGGAGAGCACCTTACCAGTTGGTGTTCTCCTAACTAAAATTCTTTTAGCAATAGTCTTAGATTTGTATAGAAATAACAAATTTGGTTGGTATTTATTCATGTCATTTGATGTTTTATAGCTGGTTAAAGTAACCTGTTGTCAATAAGTTATATATACAGCTTTGTTACTCTTCACACTGAAATAGGAATTTAAATTTATTTTTGTAAGGTAATTATGAGAGTCAGACCTGTTTAAAGGTGACATTGTAGAACATGGAAGCATTTTGCTACTTTTTCCACAAAAAGCAAGCTGAAAGCTCTCTTAACCTTTGTTTGATTCATGATTCAGATGTAATGTTATTTTTTGTTATTTGTCAAGAGCCCTGTCTTACCTGAGATAAGTCTCTGCCTGCCATCTTACTCCATTTTAGAGAGGCTCCAAAATAGGCAAGACTTCAGCTCATTTTGAGTTGTGTTCAAAAGAAATAATTTTGTTATAAAGATTACTATGATCTCAAAGTAAACAGGGGACATAATATGTAACTAAAAATGTCTAAGATTACAAAAATCATTATTACTGGTTCATAGCTATTACACAAATTGAATAATCTTTTTGCTTTGTTAATTTAATTTTGTATTTTCCTTGTAAACTTTAAAACTCTTTCCTGTGTTCAAAGAGGTACTGCTTCTAATAACACAACTTGAGTCAATTTGAGATAATAAGCCATCACCTATGAGACAGATAGTACATAATGCTGACTTTCAGTACTAATACCAACTCAAATTAAATGAAAGGGGTAACTCTAAAAGTATAGATATTGAAGTTATAAACTATTACTCCCTCGTTAATTTTGTTGAAAATGACTTGCTAGGTGTTTAAAATAAAGAACTTGGAGACCAAAGTCAAGGAGTAAAAGGGTCAAAGAAAAACCAGTCAACATTTTGGCCCTTGCCCTCTAAGGTCAGCCAGGACTAAGAGAATGATGGGACCACTCTCTGGGCACTGCCACCTGGTGAGTTACCTGGTCATTCTATCAGGGATATTGAGAGGACCCTAAGGAATAGGAAGCCAACCAGTGCACATTCTGTAAAGAGCACAGTCATTGGAGAGGGAAATATCCCTGATGCTTCCAAGAGAAGCCACTTATGTTCAGCAGGACTGGGACTCATCCTGGAAGATGGCACCACTGGTAGAGCCAAGAGACCTTTCACATGTCTTCAAGACTGATCTCTGGGAAATCTCTGTTGACTCTTAAGAGTAGACTGGAACAAATTCAGTTTTGAACAACTTAGTCTCGAACACCTGGCTGAAGAGTATAGCTTTAGGACACTCTTATGCAGACATTTAAAAGGAAAAACAATTTTTTTTAATGTGGCTTAAATGTACACTTGTTTCAGCCCTACAAAAAGTAAGTAAAGCTTGAGGCTGGGAGGAAGGCATTTTGTGTGGGATTGCCTAATAATAATGAACAAAATGAACCTGAGTGTCACAAATTCGTCCTGAATTAATTTGAGCCTGATCTCATAGATCTACAAATCTTCCTAACCTCCTAATTGATAAACTTGATCTGTTTTCCACTGATATGATTATGAGTTACTGTCTTCATTGTTTTTAGAGACTGGCTTAAATACTAATTACTTTTGTGCTAATTGTTTACAAAACAATAATGCTTTGGTGTCTTGTTTAATATTGTCTTAGCATGATCCTGCCCTACATATGCCTTGTCCAGTCACCCGCCATCTGCCACTTTGGACCTCTGGACTGCTCAAATGCTAAATAATCTTAAATTCTCTATCATGCTTCACCTTATAGAGAAAAATGGCTTTGGGTTACCTTTCTCCACTTTGCCCTCTTTCAGCAGGAAGCAGCTTGGAGATGGCTTTGCCCATTTTTCCATAGAAATGGAATGTGGAAATTGATAGTGGGGAAATATAACAGTAGTCTACTTTATGCTTTGAATATAACCCTTGTTTGTCTGCCACTGCAAAATTATTCTTTAAATGGACCTGTTTCTTTCTCTTCCCTCTCTTGTTGCTACTCCCTAATCTCTCCCCCTCCCTAATTTGATTACCTTTCTTCCTCAATTTAGGCAAGTTTATCTTTCCTTGAGTACACACCCACATAGGAACAAGGCAATCCATACTTTGTGGATGGTAACAAGCAAATTACAACTCCAACAGGGAACAGGTGGAATGTAGCTTTTGAGTCATCTCTTTAAAAGCTCCCTGTTCCTGTGATGGACAGAATCAAAACCCCTGGGACAGGAATCCCCTGTGTTTGCCCCTGCTAGCAAAGCAATAATCCTTCTTTTTCCTTTTTCTAAAAGAAATGAACAAAGAAGAGCTTTTGAAAGAACTGATTATTTGTCCAAATAAGAGAAAGTGAAAAAATAAATAAATAAGTAAATAAATAGAAGCATGTTCCTGACCCTCACCTGAAGATAAGAAAGAAAGAAGGTATTAATGAGAACTACTCTGGAAGGATTTTTTCTGCCCAATCATAAAGGTAAAGATGAAATAAAAAGACAGCTGTGTAAGTAATAAAGTAAATGATAATATACATGGATAAACTTTTAAGTTGATATCCCTGGATATCCCTGTGGATATCATATAATGTTCTGATTTTCAGGGTTACTGTGGTAAAGAGAACACATTTAGTTATCATTGTGAAGTAATATGCTAGAATAATGATCATGAACATTAGAAATGCAAAAGACCAATTTCTATCTATATCAATCCTCAAGAATCTGAGGGATTGCCCCCTTCTCTGTATTCCCTGGTGCTTTGTCCAGGCCAATTTTAAATAGCTCTAGCAATAAATTTCTGCCATTTCTTCTGGGAAGCTATTCCACTACCTAATTAAATCTGTGAGTTGACAACTTTTCCTGACATTCATCCTAAATTTTCCCATGTTCAATTGCAACCTGCTATTTCCATTTCTACAGCACATGCTTGTACCATCTTGAGTAACTCCCCTGCTTCCACAATACCTACATTTCTCTATACCTCTCCTAAATTTCAGGAGCCTGTTGCAGTGAATTTGTCAAAAATGATCTTTTTAAGATCAGTGACTGTGCATGTTTTATTTTAGACAGAAAAAAAGTAAGTTAGTTCTGAAAGTAAAAAGATGAGTTAATGAGTGGAGAAGCAAGATGTTAACAGGACCTAAAGCCATTAAGAAAATTGAAACTCAGGACAGAAACAAATTGTGGATTTCAATTCTGGAAGGTCACTATTAATGCATTCTACTTTTCACAGGGAGAGGAGAGACTATCCTCCTTTTGCCCTTCCCAAGCATTACTCAGTAAATATGCATGTACTTTGAGTTTGTCACAACTGACAGAAGCAGGGAGACAATCTAGTGTAAACCAAGTGTAAATGTGGCATTGCCAAGCTTTTCCATGTACTGTCCACATGGTCTACTTCTACCTCCCAAGATGTAACAAACATTTAACATGCATGACATGAAGAATATTTTTAGGATAAAAAGTCCATTCTTAGAAATAAACAGGGTTTTAGAGTTGTCAATGATATAATAGAGCAACGGAAATCTAGAATTTTGAGCATTATTTATAAATGTGGAAAAGATGTATTGATGTTGTCGAGTTTGATTTGTTATTTTCAAAATAAACCAGTTTTGATATGATTCATGTATGAGTTAGATTTTAGGGATGAGTCAAGAATTATACAGCCCTTCAGTGGAATATTTTGAGTAATTTTTAAGCAAATAGGATAATTTCAGAGAAAATATATGCAAACTGTGGAGTGTTTGGCAGAATGTGGGCAGATAGATTTCTTGCCATTATGGAAAATTGCCTGGTAGGCAAGACTCACATTAAAGTAAGAATATGTAAAACTTCAAAGTAAAAATAGTTGTTAAATTATCCAAATATGAGAGAGTAGGCTTGAAAGTGATTCTAAATATTAATTTGGCTTAAAAAATTCCACCAGTATTTGACTGATTTCCCCAAGCCTTGCCAATGTCATAGTTATTCTGTTGTTAGAGAGCATAAGTTATTTGAAGAACAACATTGTGACAGTTACTATTGCTAAGATTTCAAAAAAATTTGTTACATTCAAATAATATTTACCTCAGGCAATAACTATTTTTATTATCTTGCAGACATATTATACATAAAGGAGTCAAACTGAATGTCCTGTGTACAAAAGTCACAGTTTTTACCCTCTAGAACTTTACATAATGCTAGGGACATAACAAAGTTAGAAACTAAAATTGCTCATAAGAAAAAAAAGTAACTAATCCTGTAAATAATATAACACTTGAGATTCCCATTTTAACATTGCATGATTTTCACATATAATGCTGTTTTAATGATTCAATAATATGAAAAAAAAACCCAGAAAATATAAAACTCAAAAGTCTTGAGAAATGGTGGAATGAAAAAGGAGGATGATGAAAGTGCAAAAAGATTATACTGAATTGACAAAGGGTAAAAAATACACAAACATCTTATTGACTTATAAGAGCATAGAAGATAATGGCAGCAATAGTATTCAAGTTATTACAGAGGTATAAGTCGGGGAGGACAAAATAAATTAGGAAGTACTTTTATTGATAAAAGAACCCAACAATAGGTTAGAAGTTAAATCTCAGTGGGGTTAATCACTCAGGTATTGACTATGATGTCAATGATGTAAAACTATTTCATTAATAGAGTAAAGCTTCCCTCTCTTAACTTATGTGAGATAGTAACTATTATAAATTTCGTTGGGGGAATAGAATTACCAGTTGTAACTAAAATGTTAAGATTTGCACTATTATAGTATGAAGAGTTGTATGAGTATAAAATATGAAGCAGTATTTTGTAATTTTAAGGAAGATAATGTTGCAGAGGATGTTGGACTGCCTTAAAAACGTTTGAGTAGATTGTGTAATGATTTCTGTAATCTTATGAAAAGAAATGAGAAATATTTAAGCAACATAAAGATTTTATAAAAACAAAGCTTAATTAAATCTAAAGATGGAAAAGGACAAAACAGGCCAATATGATTAAGTAGGAATGCAAAGAGTAGTATAAGCAATACATGGATGGTTTTAAAAATATATGTTAGAAAGGAAAATTGTAAGATCTGTAAAAATCAGAAGGAAGTTAATTTAGGAAATATACATACACACAGAAACACATATTATTAAATATTCAATTGTACAGAATGTTTAAAGATTTATCATATATATTTCCCAAGGTGAATATTTAGAAAAATAAAAATTAAAAGTCTGGATTGCTGGGTGCAGTGACTCATACCTGTAATCCCAGCAAGTTGGGAGGAGACAAGAGGATCATAAATTTGAACCCAGACTCAGTGAATTAGGGAGGCTTTCAGAAACTTAGAGATGCTTCCTCAAAATAAAAAATATAAATACAAAATAAAGGACTGGGATGTGGCTCAGTGGTAAAACACCCCTTGGTTAAACCTCTAGTACAAAAAGAAAAGAAAAAAAAAATCCAAAATTAGGATTAAGAAGATATTGTCAGATTTTAAAAAGAGAAAACAACATTTTCAGCAAACTTCAATTCTAATTAAGGAACATGCCTATCATTCAAGCTACTTGGGGGACTGAGGCAGGAGAATAGCAAGTTGCAGGGCAGCCTTGGCAACTTAGATTCTGTCCCAAAACTTAAAAATGAATAAGCCAATCCCAAGAAACCAAAGACCAAATGTTTTCCCTGATAAGTGGAGAATGATATATAATGGGTGTGGGGATGTGGGGAGTGAGAGAAGAATGGAGGAACTTTAGATTATGTAGAAGGCAATGAGAAAGGGGGTAGGAAAGATGGTGGAATAAGACAGATATCATTACCCTATGTACATGTATGATTACACGAATGGTATGAATCTACATCGTGTACAATCATGGAAACAAAATGATGTAACCTATTTGTGTACAATGAATCAAAATGTAGTCTGTAAAATATTTTTAAAAATATAAATAATTTTTAAAAATGAAATAAAAGAAGGGCTAGAGAAGTAGCTTAGTAGTAGAGTACCTCTGGGTTTCATTAAATAAATAAATAAATTCTATTACTTAAAAAACTTGGAAAGAAAACTTAAAAATTATCCTTTCTCTTCCATTTCAGTGCCTATAGTATCAAACCATGACTATGATATACATATATGTCCTAAGAATAAGCAAGGAGTTCTGTCTCCAATGATGAAATCCATCATACATGAATGTGTCTGGGGAAATTATTTCTGCACCTAGAGTTAACTGAAGGTGCAGAGATAGTGTGTACAACTAATCGAAGTTATGGTTGTTTAAATACATCAGGCTTAATTTCAGGAAAAATTAGCTGTTTGCAGGTAGAATTACTTGTAAGTACAAGTTTTGCACTTCTCCTATTTCACCATCTATCGTTTCCTGTATCAGTCTTCCTATTGCCCTTTCCTTTGTTCATATAGGTAAACTACTTTTCAAATGAAAACTTTAGAAATTCAGTTCAGATTTAATGATATAGGGAGGTTAAAAGTAAAGAGATAAGAAATGATATGTAAATCATATTGATAACAAAACTGTGGTGACTATATAAATATCAAATAAAACAGATTTGCAAGCAAATAAAATTAGTAGGGATAAGTGGAGACATTATATAATGACAAAAAGGTAGATCTGTCACAAAACCATAACAATACTAAATATACATTATCCCCAAAATAATGCTTCAAAATACATAAAAGAAAAACTGTCACATCTAAAAGGAGAAATGTTCAAATTCATATTTATGGTTCAAGACTTCAGCACTCTTCTATCAAGGGCAGATTGCACAGACAGAAAATTAAGTAGGATACAAAAGAGTTGAATAACACCATGAACCAACAGGATCCAACTGACTTGTTTTTGTACCAGGAATTGAACCCAGGGTCCGTGACCACTGAGTAACATCTCCAACTCCTTTTAATTTTTAGTTTGAGACAGAGTCTTGCTAAATTGCTTAGGGCCTCACCAAATTGCTGAGGCTGGTTTTGAACTTGAGATTTTTCTGCCTCAGCCTCCTGAGCTGATAGGATTACGGTTATGTGACACTGCACGGGGCTCCAACTGACTTTTATAGAGATCCCTACTAGGAAAAAAAAAAAGTTGAATACACATTTCTTTTTTGCAAACACATGGAACAATTAGATATATCATAGTAGGATTTATAAACTATACCTTAACCAATTAAAAAGAACTGAAGTAATGTGAAGTATGTCCTCTGATAAAAATGGAATGAATTGAAAGAAAAGATGTACCATTTCTCTGTTGTATGTGGGATTATGTAGAAAATGTTTGTGAACAATTAAAACAGTTCCAGTGAATGTTTTGTGTAATATCTTGGCATTTGTATTAATAGTCCAAACTTCTTTTTGAAGTAAACAAAACTCCCATGATGTCTAAAAATGTAATAAAAAAAGGCATCAATAACAAAAGATTACAGGAAAATTAGAAAACACATGGAAATTAAGCAAAAGAGATCTTATTAATATATGTGTCAATAAGGAATGCTCACGGAAAGTTTAAAAATGTTTAAACTGAATAAAAAATAAAAACACAAAATGTTAAGATTTGTGTGAAAAAAAAAGAGATTTGTGTTTTAGCTAAAGCAGTGCTTGTTAGGTAGTTAGTCAGCCATGCATAAGTGGCTGGGGGAAGAGCAATGAAAGTTGTAACTTACAGGGAGGACATCATAATGTATATCAAAGAGAGTCCATAGGTCACAGAACTGGGAATTACAGGGAACCTTATCAAAACAAACATCTGGAAAATGGGAACTGCTCTGCCCAAACTCCTACTGCCATAGTTAATTATAATCCCTTAAGGAAATGTTTGTTTCAAGATCATGTCACACCCACTCCTTATAACTAGGTCATAATACAATTCTCCAAAAAAAAAAAAAAAATGTTGAGGGCTAGACAGGGATTTGAGAGAATAGGACCAGGAAAAAGGGACTTAAAATCCATAAAACCCCTAGATTTTGTAAGATTCACACCTTCGTCTCTAGAGGTGACCTGTTCAGCACCTGTACTGTATGTCAACCTCACTTCTCACTCTTTCTAATAAATTCCTGGCTGTTATTCTCTGTGACTCACTTAAAATTCTTTGAAAGGGTTCACAAGAACCAGTGGTTCTGAATCCCTGCAGTGGCTTCATTTCCAGGGAAAAGTGTCTGCTGCAATTTGTAGAGATAAATTTATACCAATAAATCCTTATATTATAAAAAGACAAAAAGGCCTAAAACTAAAATACTAATGTTTAAGAAGGAAAAAAATAAAGCTGAAAACAACAAGAAGTAGAAAATGTTAAATATAAGAATAGAAAACAATGAAACTGAAACCTAGAAATTAATAAGTGAAATTGAAACCTGAAAATCAAATCCATATAACAATAATTTGCAGTTGAAAATTGAAAAAGAAGTTATAGTGGTTTAGAGCTTGATGGATAAGTACCTCAACAAGACAGGGAAAATACTTAGGTAAAAATCTAATATTTTCAGAACCTTTTCTTAGTCCATTGTGTGCTACTCTAAGAAAGAAGTTTATTTCTTACAGTTCTAGAGAGTGGAGACTTCATAACCTAAACTTCCTCAAAGGACACATCTCCCAATTTTATTGATTTAGGAATTCAGTTTCCAACACATGAATTTTGTAAGACACCTTTGTAACAGTGGTCCACTTTATGCTTTGAATATAGCCCTTGCTGTTCTGCCACTGCAACTTGTTTTTTAAATGAATGTTTCTCTCTCTTCCTCTCTCTCTGCTCCTTCCTAATCTCTCCCCGTTTGTAATCTCATAGGAAAGAGGATTAATTTCTTTCCCCTCATAGGCATATTTATCTGTCCTTGAGCACACACACACCATAGGAATGAAGTAATTCAGACATTGGGAATGGCACCAGAATATCTCAGAAATTACTATCACCCAAATTAAACAAGTGAATTACAAGTTCAACAGAGAACACCTGGAATGTAGCATTTGAGTCACCTCTTTAAAAGCCCCCTGTTCTGCTGATGGGCAGAATCACAGCTTCTGGGACAGGAATCCCCTGTGTTTCTACTTTGCTAGCAAAACAATAAAACTTTTTTTTTTTCCTTTTTCTCAACACTGTTGAGAAAACAATAACTGTCATCATTATTGGATTGGCTTGGGGGACAAGAAGAAAGCTTTAAGTAATACCTTCATACCACAGCATCCCGTATGCAAAATTTATACATCACAATCTAAATCAAATATGGGTTAGACTCAAAGGTGAATTTCATTTTGAGGTAAATTACCCTCCAATTGTGAACCTGTGAAATCAAAAAGTTATGTTTCCAAACCATGTTGGTAATACAGACATGGAACACACATTTCTATAACAAAAGGGAGAGATAGACAAGAAGAAAGGGATAATATGTCCAAAGTGAGTCCTAAACTCAACAGATCTGAAGACTTGAGAATAATCTTGGACTCTATTTCCTGCTTCCAGACATGCTGGGGAATTTGGTCTCCAAGGTTCCAGGGAACCTCACTCTCATGTCTTTGCTGAACCCAGCCCATTCCACAGCTCTCACAGGTTGGATTCATGTGTTTGTACCTTTCTCAGGTTGAAGTTGCATCCTGGTGGCTTCACAAGTTTAAAGTCTTAGAGTAGCCATGCTACTGTAGCTCTTCTAAGTTCTGACCTGGTAGGGAATGGCTATGAAGTGGCCCCAGCCAAATTCCACATTTCTTCTGGATATTTCCCTAATAGCAACTCTCTCTTCTCACAAATTTTGCTTGGTCCCTGAGGCTCTCTGAGGTTTCCTTTGAATTCTAGGTGGAGGTAGCCCGGTTTCCCTATCTTGTGCATTCTGTGCAGCATTAGTATCACAATGATGTCACACAAGTTCAGTGCTTGTTCCTTCTGAAGCAAAGGTCTGAGCCACTCCCAGGCTTGCCTGAGTCATAGGTGAGCTGGTGGAGAAGTTCTGTGCTGGAATGTTGAGAACAGAGACCTGAGGTGGCCTTGGGCAGGAACTGGGTTCCCAAAGATGACCAAGACATTTACCTTTAAATTGTTCCCTTAAGATTTTAGCACCCTAGGCCTGGGATTGGTGTGGCTGACATGAAGTTATCTGAAATGCCCTTGGGATCATTCTTCCATTGTGTTGATGAATAACACTTGGTTTCCTTCTATCTATACTAATCTCCCTATGGAGCCTATGATAGTATAGGAGTAGTGGGCCGAAGGGATTTCTGAAAAATTTTATCCTGAGGTTAAAAAAAAAGGTCCTTTGGTCACACACTTGGTTTTGTCCTTTGGTCACACACTTTAATTCTTCACATGCTAGGCTGAGAATTTTTCAAGTGTTTACATTAGTTATGAATTACACCTTAAAATTGTTTCTTCTCACATTTTACTGTCTGTACCTATGGGAAGTCATTCAGTATCACGAACACTTTGCTGCTTAGAGATTTCTTCTGTCAAGTGTTCTAGTTCATTACTCTTTTTTTTCCTCACAAATGGAGTACAACTTTTCGTTTCTATGGTTGTGCATGATGTAGATTCGTAGCATTCATGTACATAGAGTAATGATGTCTGTCTCATTCCACCATTTTTTATACCTCCCTCCCTCTCATTTCCCTCTATGTGATCTAAAGTTCCTCCATCCTTCTCTCCCCCCCACCCCCATTATATATCATCATCCACTTATCAGGGAAAACATTCAGCCTTTGGTTTTTTAAGATTGGCTTACTTCACTTAGCATGATATTCTCCAATTCCATCCATTTATCTGCAGATGCCATAATATTATTCTTCTTTATGGCTGAATAATATCCCATTGTGTATATACTACAATTTCTTTATCCATTCATCTATTGAAGGGCATCTATGTTGGTTCCACAATCTAGTTATTGTGAGTTGAGCATCTATGAACATTGATGTGGCTGCATGACTGTAGTATGCTGATTTTAAGTCCTTTGGGTATAAACTGAGGAGTGGGATAACTAGTTCATTACTCTTAAGATTCTGCCTTCCACAAATTCCTAGGACATGGACATAATTCAACCAAGTTCTTTAATTACTTTTTAACAAGGATGGTCTTTCCCCCAGTTTTCAAAAAGATAATTTTAATTTCTGTTTAAGACCTCATTAGAGGCAGGGCATGGTGGAGCACTCCTGTAATCCTAGCAGCTCAGGAGGCTGAGGCAGTGGGATTGTGAGTTCAGAGCGAGCCTCAGCAACTCAGAAAGACAGTGTCTCTAAATAAAAAACATAAAACAGGAATGAGGATGTGGCATGTGGCTCAACGGTTAAGCACACCTGGGTTCAATCCCTGCTACAAAAAAAAAAAAAAAAAAAAAAAAAAACCTCATTAGAGTGGCCTTTACGGTCCATATTTCTACTAATATTCTACTCATGACTACTTACATAGTCTCAAAGAAGTTCTAGGATTTTTCTAAAGATTTCCTCTTTTGTGCCTTCACCAGAATTGCCTTAATACTCCATTCATGGTGGTACTAGCTTTTTCCAGCATTCAAAAGTGTTCCAACTTCTACTCATGACTCACTTCCTAAGTTACTTCCAAATTTTTTGGTATTTTTTTATAGCAACAACCCCACACCTCAGTTCCAATTTCTCAATCTGTCCTGTGCTGTGCTAACAAAATACCACAGACTGGGTAATTTATAAGTACCAGATATTCATTTCTCAAAGTTTTGTAGGCTGGGAAGTCTAAGATTGAGGCACTGGCAAGTTTACTGTCCAATGAGAAGCTGGTGTCTACTTTCATTATGGGGCTATGCATGTTGCATCCTCTGTGGGAGAAGAAGGTGGGGGAACAAAATGCTACCCAACTTCCTCATCAAGCCCTTTTATGAGATCACTAATCCATTCTCAAAGGCAAACCTAAATACCTCTCAAAAGACCTAATTTTCCTATACTGTTGCATTGGTGATCAAGTTTCCAACATGTGGATTTGGTGGGACACATACAGAACACAGCAGATTTATATCCTCCAAACTGTAATATTGTGATGAAGGAAACCAAAGTCATAATGAATAGAAAAGCATACTATTACCATAGATTTTAGGATTCAATGTTGGAAAGACATTATCTCCCCAAATTGACCTCGATTCAATAAAATTCCCTTCAATGTTCCAGAAAGATTACTTTGTGATGAAAGTAAACAGATTCCAAAATGCATATAAAAAGTAAAGGAATTAGAATATATAAAATATTTTTGTGTCCAATTTAGACACACTATAAAGCAATATTAATCAAGATTTGGGCAAAGGGATAAACAGAAGATCAATGAAAAATAGAGTTATAAATACAACTCTATGAATTTTTGACAGATATAAAGGCAAAATTAAAAGCATAAGACTTAGAAAAATAGAGAAATAAACTCTGTGACCTCAGGTCAGGCAAACAGCTTTTAGTCATGACAATGAAAACATGTTCCATAAAACTAAACTGGCCTTTATCAAAATTAAAACCATAAAACATTTTTTTTCTGCCAAAAACACTGTTAAAAGAATCTGGGGGAAATACACACACACACACACACACACATGAAACATGTCAATAATTAGAAGGAATGTTTTGGCAATCATATATCTGACAAAGGACTTATATCCAGAAAGCAATAAATTCACAAACCTAAACTGTGAAGAAACAACTAAATTTTTTTAAATGGCAGAATATATCAAATGGCACTTTAAAGCATCACCAAAGATGGTATGTAACCAGGCACAGTGGCCGCGCCTGTAATCTCAGCAATTCAAAAGGCTCAGGTCGGATGATTGGAAGTTCAAGGCCAGCCTCAGCAATTTAGCGAGGCACTGAGCAACTCAGTGAGACCTTGCCTAAAAATAAAAAGGGCTGTGGATGTGACTCAGTGGTTAATTGCCTCTGGGTTCAATATCCAGTACAACCCCACTGAAATTAAAAAGGATGTCATATAGATGGCAAATAGGTGTGTAAAAAGATATTCCACATTATTATTCACAAAAAAGACTAAAACTCTGATATATTAGTGATGGAGGAAAATTATACAACTACTTTGGAAGAAAGGATTGACAGTTCCTTTACACAGTTAAACAAATCTTATCATATTACCCAGCAATGCTTCTCTTGGTTGTTTATACTGAGATAAATGAAAACTTATATTTACCCAATATAATATGCAGTAATAAATACATACATTTGTTCATAATTGAATAAACCCAGATGTCCTTCAAGAGGTAAACAGATAAAACTAACAATGATACAACTATATGATGGAATACTACACAGCAATAGAAGGGAATAAACTAATGTTATACAGACCTTGTGTGAATCCCAAAGTTGTTAGACTAAGAGAAAAACAGAGAATTTCAAAAGATTATGTATAGACTAATTCAATTTATATGAATCTTAAAAATAAAGCTATCATAATTGAAAAGAAATTCATAATTGATAGAAATTAGGGCTGGGAGAAGTATATAAAAATAAAGCAAAAGAAGTGGTTATTTATGGATGTGACGAAACCTTTATCCTGATAATGGTGGTAGTAGTTTCATATACCCCTAAATTAAATGCACTGTGTGAAAACACAAAAAATAATTTTAAAAAAGAGGATGAGGTAGAAAGTGGTGAAATGAATTCATATTAGTGAAAAACAACACCAATCTTGGCATAGAATTAAATTTAAGGCATTTAAAAATATCTGAACCCAAGGGAACAATTGATCATTGTATATTATAGGTTTTCATGTTGATATCCTACATTATTAAATATACTGGCAATTTAACAATCATAATCAGACAGTTTTCTATTTAAACCAATTGTTTCTTCTCCTAACATAATTAATTGTTCTTAAGGGGGCATTATTGCTTCTGTTATAGCATTACATTTTTAAAAAGGGACCTTAATGAAGTTTGATTTTCTTGTGGATTTATATTTTAAAAGAGGAAGAAACTTTGAAATGTGAAAGCTTGGTATAATTTTGTGTGAAAGTAGTTTTATCATTGCTTTAACTATTGTATTTGAATAAAAGATACTGATGTTTCCAAAAATCAAAGCCACATATATGTCATATATAGTAGAATTAAATTTTCTTATCACAGAAATAAATATATTAGCCATTATTTATCTAAAATTGATATCTTCAGCTACTTGAAAAAATAAGCTTTTTTTTTTTTTACTAATATCTATCAAAGACTTTTTATTTTCTCTGATTGATGTTATGGTTTAGATATGAGGTGTCCTCTCCAAAGCTCATATGTGAGACAACACAAGAATTTTCAGAGTTGGAATGATTGTATTATAAGAGACTTAACCTAATCAGTACATTAATGTACTTAGATGGATTAACTAGGTGGTAAAGTTTGACACGAGCCTGGGCAACTTAGTGACATCCTGTCTCAAAAATCAAATTAAAAAAGGTTGGGGATGCAGCTCAGTGGTAGAGTGTTCATCTAGCATGTGCAAGGTCTTGTATTTAATTCAAAGTATTATGGAAGAAAGAAAAGAGGGAAAAGGCCTGAAATTAAAATACTTCTCATCCCAGCACTCCAAATAAGGGAAGCTCAAACGGTGTATAATTCAGAGAGTAAAAAAATGCAATTCATCTTAAAGTATAGAATGAATTTATAGTTTATGTGGAAACTTTAAGATAGTAAAGCTAGTTCAACATGCATACTTAAGAACAGAGTCTTTATAATGCAACAAAAAAGGGATTCTGAAATTATGGTTGGATTAGAAACAAAATCACTAACTGTCTATAGGGCAATAAAGAATAACCTTTGGCATTATCTTTCTTACTAGACAGAAATTTGTAAGTTAACAAGTAAATTCAGAGAACTAGTAAATTTCAAAGTAAAACACGTTACATTGTCTTAAGTAAATAATCCTTGAGTTGAATTGTTAAGCAATGTGACAGAACATACTACTTAAAACTCTCCTGTCAAAATTTCCACAATTTAGATAACTTTTCTTAATGTTACACTGACACTGGAGAGAAAATATATAATTATAATTATCAATTAATTGGAATTGCAGTCTTTTAAAAAGATTAATGAATTAATTTTAAATTCAATGGAAATTAGTAACTTTACTATATTGAGAAATACTAGAGCTATGTATTAGCACTGTAAAAGGCTTCTTATTCCTTTATGTCTGAAAATAAAAATTCTTAAGAAAAAAAGAAATCTGAAATTTGAAAGAAAATAAATGCTAACTACAAAGACAGACTATAAGATATCTTGCAAATAGTATCTTCTCTTTCTTCCTGTCTTATGAACAAAAATTAAATTTGAATATTGTCAAAATATAGACACTTAAAATCATAGTGCTCTAGATTATTGAATAGCAAAACATGTCTATTTATTCTTGAGAATGTTTGAATTCATGTTCTTCTCCAAATTTTTCAGCAGCTAATTTGTAGAGAAAATATTTATTCAGTTCTATTACCAGTCTTCTTTGACTTCCTATCTTTGATACTGTGTATTAGGAATATTTCTATATGGGAGACTGCAACTCTGGCATTTGAAAAATGAGACCAAGTTTATGGCCTTTGGAAGAAAATAGGGCAATTAGACATATCCAGCTGTTCCACTTTATGACCTTATCAGTCAGATTTTCTTTATTCTTTCCTTTTTTTTTTTTTTACAAGTAAGTGTTCATTTTCTTTCAATACTACTACAACTATATTCAACTATTGAATTGACCTTTGGTTTTATAAACATCAGTAAATCAACCATTAAAATGCAATGAAAATTTGTAACTGCAATTCATCATCAAACTTACAGACAGTCTGCAGAGTAGCACATTAAAAATCACAATCACAATCAGAGTTCTTCTTGGCATTATGTCTGCTGACAGCAGGGAGGTACTCTGAAACTTTTACAGAAATAAGAAAAAAAGGTTTTTTTTTTTCAGAGTTCTAGGCTCACCAGGAAAAAAAATCCATGATTATCATAAGTAGTACAGATAAGTAAATGAGTTTCATGTTTGGAAAAATTACAAATTTTATTTTATTTCATATTTATTTATTCATTTACTTATTTTTTGTACCAGGGATTGAACCCAGGGGCACTTAACCACTGAGCCACATCCCGAGCACTTTTTTATACTTTATTTAGAGACAGGGTTTCCTGAGTTGCTTAGGGCCTTGCTAAATTGCTGAGACTGGCTTTCAATTCTCAATCCTCCTGTCTCAGCCTCCAGAGTCCCTGGAATCACAGGTGAATACCACTGCCTGGCTACAAATTTTATTTTATCATACTTAAAGGTCTTATTTAAAAGAACTAAATATTTCTGAGTTGTTTATAGGTGCTTCACATTCTTTTGTTACTATGAATTAACATCAGATTAAACTAAGGACTCAAACAAGTACTTGCTATAAGTACTGGCAATTTGCTACAATTTGAAACAGCTACATTTTGTCCTTGCTTTAGTTTTTATCTCTTTCAGGACTCTTCAATACCAGAAGTAAATTTTTTCCAATTGTATGTATAAGAATGTCATGTTCATTCATTTGTAATATTATATTATTAATAATTTCCAGTATGGGCAACAGCATTGCAATATATATTTAATATGACTGGGATCTAGACAAAGCACCTGATTCTAAAGGCTAAGCAAAGTCTTGTCTTAAAGCACATTAATTTGTAAATATCAGCAAATCAACCACTAATTGTATTGCCAATCTTCAGAAATATTTCCTGATATTTTCTTGAAATCTATAAATAAATATACTTCCAATTTCTAGAAAATGAGATGAGCAGTCACCTCTATATACTACTTTACCATGTCTTTTCATTCATCCTACTCATATCCACCTATAAAGACCACGTAAAAACTACAATTTATGAGTGTTTTTAATAATAGCTACTATGTACCCTGTGTGTCAGGTATTGAACTAATCTTTCATGTATCATCTCATTTGATACACAGAACATATTTTTAAGATATCACTCTTCTAATTTTTATAGACAAATAAAGTGGATTTTAGCACAGAGCTACTTAGTGCCTAAAGTTTCAAATTTTATATCATTTTCAAAAATCAGAAAGTTTTACACTATATTTTTCTTTCTTTCAAATATGGGATTTTCTCTCCCTTCCTTCCTTACCCTCCCTCCCTCTCTATCTCTCTCCCTTTTTAACTGCTTAAACATCAGAGGAGTTCTCACTGGAAATAAGAGTGTGAAACATGTCATTATATAAAAAATAAGCACTAAATACACTTGAGTCACTTAGGTTCCTATGTTTTTCTCTTCTTAGTAATAAGTTTAGATAAATACTGAGAAGTTGGTGTTATTATACATAGTCTAATATGTGTTTAAATTGACATGATAGAGGTTGCCTGGAAGTTCACTGTTACAGTACCTGCAGGTTTGATTACATGTGGCTGCCGCCCTTTTGAGACAACAGCCAGGCCCTGAAGGATCCCTGGCCAGACTGACTGAGCCCCTTCTCCAGGATCCCTCAGCCCAACTGATCACTCCCTGCCTCTGGGGCCCTCACATCAACTGACTGCTCCCTGCCGCCAGGATCCCCAGACCAACTGACTATGCCCTATCACTGGGACCCCAGACCGAATGATTGCAACCAGCCTCCAGAATCCCACAATCACACCAAACACACCCGACCTCCAGGACCCCTGCCTGACCAACCACATTCTGTCTCCAGGACCTCCTGCTGACCACGGCCACACCCTGAGCTGCAGCTCCCCATTTGCCAACACATTTGGAAGCCAGAGCAGCCATCTTGGATAATCCTGGAAGCCGGAGCTCCAATCGTTGGGTGGGGCAAATCCCATGCTGAGATGCCTGCTGGAGGCTTGAAGCTCATTGTCAGGTACCTCTCATGCATCAGGCTACTGAACACTGGGAGGTTTCATTAGTATATGACTGTTATACTGTAGATTTTCTTTTTTCTCCTTATTGAAAAAATTTAAGTTTTGATTTCTTTACTTTTCTTGCTCGCTTTTCCTTTTGTTTACCTGTTCCCTCAGAGTCTCTTTCTCCCTTTTTTGCATGCTAACATCCAATTTCTTTTGATTACACTCTCAAACTTTCTATTATCTAGAACTTCTGCATATTCTTTTCTCATTCCATTAACAACCACATTCTATATCCCTCTGCATCCTCTTTGTCCTCCATTTGAAACTGCAGAGCTTATTGCAAATCTGTTTGTTTTACTGAAGATAATATTTGAACTCATTCTGTTTATTATGACAATTTTGTTATTGTCCTCATAGGGGCTACTAGGTCTAGGTTTGCATAGGTTCTGAATTGGGCACTGCTAATATTGATCTCCCCTTAAAGAAAGGGTTTTGGAAACGTATAAGGCCACTATAAGCCTATAGGGGGAAATCTACAATACCCCAGATCTGCACTGCTAGAGGGGAAGATACATGAACAACATGAAAAAACAAGGGAAGAAAATGATTCAAACAAATCTAGATTCTATAGTAATAGAATCCAAAGACAGGATGTTAGAAGAAAAGTCAGAAAATGACTTCAGATTATACATGATTAAGATGATTCGCAAAGCAAAGGATTAGATAAGAGAGCAAATGCAGGCAATAAAAGATAATACCAATAAGCTGAAAGAGCAACTGCAGGAAGCGAAAGATCATTTCAACAAAGAGATAGAGATTCTCAAAAAAAAAAAAAAAAAAAAAAAGAAAGAAAAAAGAAAAAAGAAAATCCTTGAAATGAAGGAAAAAATAAACCAAATAAAAAACTCAATGGAAAGCATCACCAAAAGACTAGAACACTTGGAAGACAGAACCTCAGACAATGAAGACAAAATATTTAATCTTGAAAATAAAGTCACCCAAACAGAGAAGATGGTAAGAAATCATGAACAGAATCTCCAAGAACTATGGGACATCATGAAAAGACCAAATTTAAGAATTATTGGGATTGAGGAAGGCACAGAGATACAAACCAAAGGAATGAACAACCTATTCAATGAAATAATATCAGAAAATTTCCCAAACCAGAAGAATGAAATGGAAAATCAAATACAAGAGGCTTACAGAACAACAAGTGCACAAAATCACAACAGATAAACACCAAGGCACATTATAATAAAAATGCCTAACATTCAAAATAAAGATAGGATTTTGAAGGCTCTGAGAGAAAATCACATATCAGATTACATATAGGGGAAAACCTATACAGATAGCAGCAGACTTCTCAACCCAGACTCTAAAAGCTAGAAGGGCCTGGAACAACATATTTCAAGCTGTGAAAGAACATGGCTGCCAACCAAGAAACCTATACCCAGCAAAACTAACCTTCATATTTGAAGATGAAATAAAATCCTTCCATGATAAACAAAAGTTAAAAGAATTTACAAATAGAAAGCCAGCACTACAGAATGTTCTAAACAAAATATTCCATGAGGAGGAAATGAAAAATAACAATGTACATCAGTAAAGGGAGAAACTACCTTAGAGAAAAAACACTCAAAGGAGAAACCAAGCCAACTCAAAAACCAAAAATAAGCCAAATGACTAGGAATACAAATCATATCTCAATAATAACCCTGATCGTTAATGGCCTAAACTCATCAATCAAAAGACATAAAATGGCAGAATGGATTAAAAAGAAAGATCCAACAATATGCTGCCTGCAAAAGACTCATCTCAAAGAAAAAGAAATCCAAAGACTAAAGGTGAAAAGATGGGGAAAAACCTACCACGCACATGGACTCAGTAAAAAAGGGGGGTTTCCATCCTTATATCAGATAAAGTAGACTTCAAGCAAAGTTAGTCAGAAGGGATAAAGAAGGAAATTTCATACTGCTTAAGGGAACCATAAATCAGGAAGACATAACGATAGTAAATATTTATGCCCCAAACAATGGTGCATCCCTGTACATCAAACAAATCCTTCTCAATATCAAGAATCACATAGACCACAACACAATTATTCTGGGCAACTTTAATGCACCGCTGTCACCACTAGATAGATCTTCCAAACAAAATCTAACCAAAGAAACCATAGAACTCAATAACACAATCAATAACCTGGACGTAATAGACATTTATAGAATATTGCATCCATTGATGAGCGGATTCACTTGCTTCTCAGCAGCACATGGAACCTTCTCAAAAATAGATCATATGTTATGCCACAAAGAAGACTTTAGGCAATGCAAAAAAATAGATACTGCCTTGTGTTCTATCAGATCATAATGGACTCAGAATAGAAATCATTGACAAAATAAAAAACAGAAATTACTCCAACACCTGGAGACTAAATAATATGCTATTGAATGAAACATGGATTAAAAAAAATCAGGGAGGAGGGAAAAAAATTCTTAGAGGTCAATGAGAATGACGATACAACATATCAAAATCTCTGGGACACCATGAAAGCAGTATTGAGATGAAAATTCATTGCATGGAGCGCATTCCAGAAAAGAATGAAAAGTCAACAACTAAATGACTTAACATTACAGCTCAAAGCCCTAGAAAAAGAAGAACAGAAGAACAGCAAAAGTAGTAGAAGACAGGAAATAATTAAAATAAGAGCTGAAATCAATGAAATTGAAACAAAAGAAACAATTCAAAAAATTGACAAAACAAAAAGTTGGTTCTTTGAGAAAGTAAACAAAATAGACAAACCCTTAGGCACACTAAGAAAGAGAAGGAGTGAGAAAACTCAAATTACTAAAATTCTTGATGAAAAAGGAAATATCACGACAGACACCACTGAGATACAGAAAATAATGAGAAGCTACTTCGAAAATCTGTATTCCAACCAAATAGAAACTACTGAAGACATTGACAAATTTCTAGAGACATATGCTCCTCCCAAACTGAACCAGGAGGACATACACAATTTAAACATATCAATATCAAGCAATGAAATAGAAGAAGCCATTAAAAATCTACCATCCAAGAAAAGCCCAGGACCAGATGGATTCTCAGCTGAGTTTTACAAGACCTTCAAAGAAGAACTCATTCCAATACTTCTCAAAGTTTTCCAGGAAACAGAAAAGGAGGGTACCCTACCGAACTCATTCTATGAAGCTAATATCACCCTCATACCCAAACCAGGAAAAGACACATCAAGGAAAGAAAATTTTAGACCAATATCCTTGAAGAATACAGATGCTAAGATTCTTAACAAAATATTGGCAAACCGTATTAAGAAAAACATACTAAGAAAATTGTGCACCACGATCAAGTGGGGTTCATTCCTGGAATGCAAGGATGGTTTAACATCCGTAAATCAATAAACATAATCCATCATGTCAACAGACTTAAGGTTAAGAATCATATGGTTATTTCAATTGGCGTAGAAAAAGCGTTCAACAAAATACAACACCCCTTCATGCTCAAAACACTAGAAAAAATAGGGATAGTAGGAACATACCTGAGCATTGTAAAGGCTATTTATGCTAAGCCCATGGCCAACATCATTCTTAATGGAGAAAAACTGAAACCATTTCCTTTAATAATGGGAACAAGACAGGGATGACCTCTATCACCACTTCTATTCAACATTGTCCTCGAAACTCTAGCCAGAGCAATTAGGTAGACTAAAGAAATTAAAGGGATACGAATAGTAAAAGAGGAACTTAAGCTGTCACAATTTGCTGATGACATGATTCTACATTTAGAGGATCCAAAAACCTCCTCCAGAAAACTTCTAGACCTCATCAATGAATTCAGCAAAATAACAGGCTATAAAATCAACATAAATAAATCTAAATCATTTTTATACGCAAGCTATGAAACAGCTGAAAGGGAAATGAGGAAAACTACTCCATTTGCAATAGCCTCAAAAAAATAAAATACTTGGGAATCAATCTAACTAAAGAGGTAAAAGATCTCTACAATTAAAACTATAAAAAATAGATGAAAGAAATTGAGGACGACCTTAGAAGATGGAAAGATCTGCCATGTTCTTGGATAGGCAGAATTAATATTGTCAAAATGACCATACTACCAAAAGTGCTATACAGATCCAATGCAATTCAAATTAAAATCCCAATGATGTACCTTACGGATATAGAGCAAGCAATCATGAAATTCATGTGGAAGAATAAGAAACCCAGAATAGCTAAAGCAATCCGTATTAGAAAGAGCGAAGCAGGGGGCATCGCAATACCAGATCTTCAACTATACTACAAAGCAATAGTAACAAAAACGGCTGGTGTTGGCACCAAAATAGACAGGTAGATGATTAGTACAGAATAGAGGACATGGACACAAACCCAAATAAATACAATTTTCTAATACTAGACAAAGGTGCCAAAAATATGCAATGGAGAAAAGATAGCCTCTTCAACAAATGGTGCTGGGAAAACTGGAAATCCATATGCAACAGATTGAAACTAAACCCCTATTACTCACCCTGCACAAAAATCAACTCACATTGGATCAAGGATCTTGAAATCAGACCAGAGACCCTGCATCTTATAGAAGAAAAAGTAGGCCCAAATCTTCAACATGTCGCTGTACCATCAGACTTCCTTAACTGGACTCCCATAGCACAAGAAATAAAAGCAAGAATCAACAACTGGGAGAGATTCAGACTACAGAGTTTTCTCTCAGCAAAGGAAACTATTAGCAGTTCGAAGAGAAAGTCTACAGAGTGGGAGAATATCTTTGCCCCTCATACTTCAGATGGAACACTTATTCCCAGAATCTATAAACAACCCAAAAACCTCTACACCAAGAATACAAATAACCCAATCAATAAATAGGCTAAGGAAATGAACAGATACTTCACAAAAGAAGATCTACAAGCAATCAACAAACATATGAAAAAATGTTCAACATCTCTAGTAATAAGAGAAATACAAATCAAAACTACCCTAAGATTCCATCTCACCCCAGTTAGAATGGCAATTATCAAGAATACAAGAAACAATAGGTATTGGAGAGGATGTGGGGAAAAAGGTACACTCATACATTGCTGGTGGAGCTTCAAATTAGTGCAGCCACTCTGGAAGGCAGTGTGGAGATTCCTTAGAAAACTTGGACTGGAACCACCATTTGACCCAGGTATCCCACTCCTTGGCCTATACCCAAAGGACTTAAAATCAGCATACTACAGAGATACAGCAACATTAATGTTCATAGATGCTCAATTCACTATAGCCAGATTGTGGAACCAACCCAGATGTCCTTCAATTGATCAATGGATAAAGAAACTGTGGCATATATATACAATGGAATATTACTCAGCCATAAAGAATGATAAAATTATGGCATTTGCAGGCAATTGGATGAAATTGGAGAATATCATGCTAAGTGAGATAAGCCAATCTCAAAAAATTAAAGGACGAATGATCTCGCTGATAAGCGGATGAGGACATATAATGGGGGTGGGGGATTTAGCGTTAGGGTTAGGGTTAGGTTTAGGGTTAGGGTTAAGGAGGGTGGTAAGAATGGAGGAAGGAAGGACTGTAGAGGGAAAAGAGTGGTGGGAGGGTTGGGGGTAAGGAAAAAAATAACAGAATGAATCAAACAACATTACCCTATGTAGATTTATGATTACACAAATGGTATGCCTTGACTCCATGTACAAACCGAGAAACAACATGTATCCCATTTGTCTACAATAAAAAAAAAGAACCTAGCATTCTCAGGGATTAGCATGTGTGTTCAAAATAAGTATAATTAGAAGGAATAGAATGTTACATGAAGACAGAATGGGTCTATGTATTAAGAGATTAAAAATTGTCATGAACATGACTGAATTTAAAAAACCTAAATTAGATGAACAAGGTAATGTTTGATTGGAAATTGGAAAAACTCGGTAATAGTTCTTACAAAAAATTATCAGGAATACAATGGGAAATATGTAAGCAAAGACATATATACAAGAAAATTCTAGTGCACTCATGAGTGACTGTAATCTGAGGGAAATAGTGAACACAGGGAGACCATTTAGAGGACTTTTGTGACTGTCTTTACTATTTACCTTATCTAGGATGACAGTATATGAAGGGGAAAGGGATAGACCTAAAAGAACTTTGATTGTTGGTCAGAAAATTTGACATGAAATTAGTAAAATTTAAATTTTATTTCTAATTAGTCACAGCCAGAACATTTAAATTTTTTACAATAGAGTCTCTAAATGGTGGAGTAAGACTCAGAATTCCTTTTCTACCATATGGCAATTCCTAGGGAATCATCATTCTCTCTCTCACTGTCTTTGGAAATGCTGTGATGGACGATAGCTTACGAGCAGAATAGTATTAAAACTTTACAAATTTTTCTTTCACTGAGACTCATTAATGAGTATTTCCATGAAACTAGATTTACTCTATCATTCCAATTTTTAAAATTTATTTTTATTGTAAACAAATGGGATACATGTTGTTTCTGTTTGTACATGGAGTAACATCATACCATTTGTGTAATCATACATTTACATAGGATAATGATGTTTCATTCATTCTGTTATTTTTTCCTCCCCCCACTCCTCCCACCACTCTTTTCCCTCTATACAGTCCCTCCTTCCTCCATTCTTGCCACCAACCCCCCCCCCATTATGAGTCATCATATGCTTATCAGTGAGATCATTCATCCATTGGATTTTTGAGATTGGCTTATCTCACTTAGCATGATGTTTTCCAATTTCATCCATTTGCCTGCAAATTCCATGATTTTATTATTCTTTATAGCTGAGTAATATTCCATTGTATATATATATAACACAATTTCTTTATCCATTCATCAATTGAAGGACATCTAGGTTGGTTCAACAGTCTGGCTATTGTGAATTGAGCAACTATGAACAGTGATGTAGCTGTATCTCTGTAGTAGGCTGATTTTAAGTCCTTTGGGTATAGGCCAAGGAGTGGGATAGCTGGGTCAAATGGTGGTTTCATTCCAAGCTTTCTGAGGAAACTCCATACTGTTTTTCAGACTGGCTGCACTAATTTGCAACCCCACCAATAATGTATGAGTGTACCTTTCTCCCCATATCCCCGCCAACACCTATTGTTGCTTGTATTCCTGATAATCGCCATTCTAATTGGGGTGAGAGGGAATCTTAGGTTAGTTTTGATTTGCATTTCTCTTATTACTAGAGAGGTTGAACATTTTTTCATATATTTGCTGACTCCTTGTGTATCTTCTTCCATGAAGTATCTGTTCATTTCCTTAGCCCATTTGTTGACTGGATTATTTGTATTCTTGGTATCGAGTCTTTTGAGTTCTTTATATATTCTGGAAATTAGTGCTCTATCTGAAGTATGAGTGGCAAAGGTATTCTCCCACTCTGTAGGCTCTCTCTTCACATTACTGATAGTTTCCTTTGCTGAGAGAAAGCTTTGTCATTTGAATCTATACCCAGTTGTTGATTCTTCCTTTTATTTCTTGTGCTATGGGATTCCTGTTAAGGAAGACTAATCCTAAGCCAACAAGTTGAAGATTTGGACCTACTTTTTCTTCTATAAGATGCAGTGTCTCTGGTCTGATTCCGAGGTCATGATCCATTTTGAGTTGAGTTTTGTGCAGGGTGAGAGATAGGGGTTTAATTTCACTCTGTTGCATATGGATTTCTAGTTTTCCAGGCACCATTTGTTGTAGAGGTTATCTTTTCTCCATTGCATATTTTTGGTCCCTTTGTCTAGTATGAGAAAATTGTATTTGTTTGGGTTTGTGTCCGCGTCCTCTATTCTGCACCATTGATCTACCTGTCTATTTTGGTACCAATACCATGCCGTTTTTATTACTATTGCTTTGTAATAGATTTGAAGATCTGGTATTGTGATGTCCCCTGCTTCGCTCTTTCTACTGATTGCTTTAGCTATTCTGGGTTTCTTATTCTTCCAGATAAATTTCATAATTGCTTGCTCTCTTTCTATAAGGTACGTCATTGGGATTTTAATTGGAATTGCATTGAATCTGTATAGCGCTTGTAGGTAATATGGCCATTGTGACAATATGAATTCTGCCTATCCAAGAACATGGCAGATCTTTCCATCTTCTAAGGCTTTCTTAAATTTCTTTCTTTAGTGTTCTGTAGTTCTCATTGTAGAGGTCTTTCACCTCTTTTGTGAGATTGATTCCCAAGCATTTTATTTTTATCGAGGCTATTGTGAATGGGGTAGTTTTCCTATTTTCTCTTTCTGAAGATTCATCACTTAGGTATAAAAATGCATTGGATTTATGAGCATTGATCTTGTAATGGGCTACTTTACTGAATTCACTTATGAGTTCTAAAAGTTTTCTGGTGGAATTTCCAGTTTCCTCTAAATATATAATCATGTCATCAGTGAACAGGGATAGTTTGAGTTCTTCTTTTCCAATTCATATCCCTTTAATTTCTTTGGTCTGTCTAATTGCTCTGGCTAGAGTTTCAAGGACTATGTTGAATAAATGTGGTGAAACAGGGCATCCCTGCCTTCTTCCCTTTTTTAGGGAGAATGTATTCAGTTTTTCACCATTTAGAATGATATTGGCCAAGGGCTTAGCGTAGATGGCCTTTACAATGATAAGAAATATTCCCACAACCACAATTTTTTCTAGTGTTTTGAGCATGAAGGAATGCTGTATTTTATCAAATCCTTTTTCTGCATCTATTGAAATAATCTTGTGATTCTTACCTTTAAGTCTGTTGATATGGTAAATGACATTTATTGATTTCTAGATGTTGAACCAACCTTGCATCTCTGGGATAAAACCAACTTGATCGTGGTGTACTATCTTTTTAATATATTTTTGTATGCGATTTGCTAAAATTTTGTTGACAATTTTTGCATCGATGTTCATTAAGGATATTGGTCTGAAATTTTCTTTCCTCGATGTGTCTCTGTCTGATTTAGGTATCAGGGTGATATTGGCTTCATAGTATGATTTTGGGAGGGTTCCCTCCTCTTCCATTTCATGGAATACTTTGAGGAATATTCGAATGAGC